>NW_027636168.1:0-418146 GCF_903797595.1 Erithacus rubecula | reverse complement strand
CCCAGGAAACTTTGATTACATCGGCAGCTCCCGGTTGGTTTTTGACATGGAGCAGGAGAAATTCCCAGTGCGCCTGGAGAACATCGGGGCCTTCCTGGAGCTGGGCCAGGTCTGCACATTCCAGAGGGAACATTCCCAGGAATTCCAGAGGGAAACATTCCCAGAAATCCCAGAGGGAGCATTGCCAGGAATTCCAGAGGAAACATACCCAGGAATTCCAGAGGGAGCATTCCCAGGGATTCCAGAGGAAACATTTCCAGGAATTCCAGAGGGAGCATTCCTAGGAATTCCAGAGGGAGCATTGCCAGGAATTCCAGAGGAAACATACCCAGGAATCCCAGAGAAACATTCCCAGGAATTCATTCCAGAGGGAAACATTCCCAGAAATCCCAGAGGGAGCATTGCCAGGAATTCCAGAGGAAACATACCCAGCAATTCATTCCAGAGGGAAACATTCCCAGAAATCCCAGAGGGAGCATTCCCAGGAATCCCAGAGGAAACATTCCCAGGAATCCCAGAGAAACATTCCCAGGAATTCCAGAGGGAGCATTCCCAGGGATTCCAGAGGAAACATTTCCAGGAATTCCAGAGGGAGCATTCCTAGGAATTCCAGAGGGAAACATTCCCAGGAATCCCAGAGGAAACATTCCCAAGAATTCCAGAGCTGGGATTCCCTCCCAAGGGCTCCATTCCCCTGGAATTTCCTGTTTCCCCCAGAATTCCCTGAATTTCCTCCCAGAATTCCCTGAGTTTTCCCTGGAATTCCCTGAATTTCCTCCCAAAATTTCCTGTATTTCCCCTGAAATTCGCTGCGTTTCCCCTGGAATTCACGGAATTTTCCCAGGAATTTCCCTTCTAGCTGGGATTTTCCCAGGAATTCCCACCCCAGGGGGATTTTCTCAGCAATTCCCAGGGATTTTCCTGCCTGTTTTCCAGGTGTCTCTCCGGAATGACTCTGTGCTCTGGATGCACACGGATCCCATTTCTCGCCAGAACCAATCTGTGAACTCCCAGGTGAGCCTGGAATCCCAGGAATCTTCCCATCCCAAAAAATCCCCACGAGCCTTTCCCAAAAAATCCATGGTCTGACCCAATTCCATCCTTTCTGAATTCCCAATGGGAATTCCATCCCAAATTCCTGGTAGGAATTCTTTCCAAAATTCCCGTTGGGAATCCCAACCTTTAAAATAGTGCTGGGAATTCCATCCCAAATTCTCAATGGGAATTCCATCCCAAATTCTCAATGGGAATTCCATCCCAAATTCTCAATGGGAATTCCATCCCAAATTCTCAATGGGAATTCCATCCCAAATTCTCAATGGGAATTCCATCTCAAGTTCTCAATGGGAATTCCATCCCAAATTCTCAATGAGAATTCCATCCCAAATTCTCAATGGGAATTCCATCCCAAATTCCCAATGGGAATTCCATCCCAAATTCCCAATGGGAATTCCTTCCAAGTTCTCAATGGGAATTCCATCTCAAATTCCCAATGGAAATTCCTTCCAAATTCCCAGTGGGAATTCTAATATTTCAAAATTCCCAATAGGAATTCTTTCCAAATTCCCACTGGAAATTCCATCCCAAATCCCCAACTGGAATTCCAACCTTTCCAAATACCCACTTGGAATTCCATCCTAAATTCCCACTGGGAACTCCAGTATTTCCAAATTCCCACTGGAAATTCCATCCCAAATTCCCAATGCAAATTCCATCCCAAATTCCCAATGCAAATTCCAATATTTCCAAATTCCCAATGGAAATTCCATCCCAAATCTCCAATTGGAATTCCAACCCAAATTCCCAATGGGAATTCCATCCCAAATCCCCAATTGGAATTCCAACCCAAATTCCCAATGGGAATTTCATCCCCAAATCCCCAATTGGAATTCCAACCCAAATTCCCAATGGGAATTCCATCCCAAATCCCCATTTGGAATTCCAACCCAAATTACCACTGGGAATTTCATCCCAAATCCCCAATTGGAATTCCAACCCAAATTCCCAATGGGAATTCCATCCCAAATCCCCAATTGGAATTCCAACCCAAATTCCCAATGGGAATTCCTTCCAAATTCCCAATGGGAATTCCATCCCAAATCCCCATTTGGAATTCCAACCCAAATTACCACTGGGAATTTCATCCCAAATCCCCAATTGGAATTCCAACCCAAATTCCCAATGGGAATTCCATCCCAAATCCCCAATTGGAATTCCAACCCAAATTCCCAATGGGAATTCCTTCCAAGTTCTCAATGGGAATTCCATCCCAAATTCTCAATGAGAATTCCATCCCAAATTCCCACTGGGAATTCCAACCCAAATCCCCATTTGGAATTCCAACCCAAATTACCACTGGGAATTCCATCCCAAATCCCCAATTGGAATTCCAACCCAAATTCCCAATGGGAATTCCATCCCCAAATCCCCAATTGGAATTCCAACCCAAATTCCCAATGGGAATTCCATCCCAAATTCTCAATGGGAATTCCAATATTTCCAATTTCCCACTGGGAATTCCACCCCAACCCTCTCCGTGGCTGATCCCAAATTCCCTTTCCCATGGATATTCCAACCACAAATCCTGGAATTCCAGCATGATTTCAACTCCTTGCTTGTCCCCCATCCCAGAACCCTCTGGAATTCCCAGAATTCCCAACATTCCCTGTCCTTTTCCAGGTGCAGGATCTCCTGGATGTGCTCATCAACTCCAGCTCTGGCTCCAACGTTTCCCTGCAGGAGCCAGAAAGTTCCCAGCCCCTCCCCCCCTCGTCATTCCAGAGGTTCCTGAGATCCCGGAACATTCCGGGGGTGGTGCTGAGTGACCACAGGACAGCCTTCCACAACAGGTGAAAAATAATGGGAAAAATGGGAAAAATGGGAATTCTGGGATGCTGGATCAGGTAAAAATGGGAATTATGGGAATTCTGGGATGGTGGATCAGGTTAAAATGGGAATTATGGGAATTCTGGGATGCTGGATCAGGTAAAAATGGGAATTATGGGAATTCTGGGATGCTGGATCAGGTAAAAAATGGGAATTCTGGGATGGTGGATCAGGTTAAAAAATGGGAAATATGGGAATTCTGGGATGGTGGATCAGGTTAAAATGGGAATTATGGGAATTCTGGGATGCTGGATCAGGTAAAAATGGGAATTCTGGGAATTCTGGGATGCTGGATCAGGTAAAAATGGGAATTCTGGGATGCTGGATCAGGTAAAAAAATGGGAATTATGGGAATTCTGGGATGCTAGATCAGGTAAAAATGGGAATTCTGGGATGCTGGATCAAGTAAAAATGGGAATTATGGGAATTCTGGGATGCTAGATCAGGTAAAAATGGGAATTCTGGGATGGTGGATCAGGTTAAAAAATGGGAATTCTGGGAATTCTGGGATGCTATATCAGGTAAAAATGGGAATTCTGGGATGCTAGATCAGGTAAAAATGGGAATTCTGGGATTCTAGATCAGGTTAAAAATGGGAATTATGGGAATTCTGGGATGCTAGATCAGGTAAAAAACATGGAATTCTAGGGGTTTTGGGAATTCTAGAACAGGTTAAAAATGGGAATTATGGGAATTCTGGGAATTTTAGAGATTCTGGGATTCTGGATCAGGTAAAAAAATGGGAATTCTGGGATTCTGGATCAGGTTAAAAATGGAAATTCTGGGAATTCCAGGAATTCCAGGATTCTGGATCAGGTTAAAAAGTGGGAGTTGTGGGATTCTGGATCAGGTAAAAACCCTGGAATTCTGAAGCTTTTGGGAATTCTAGAACAGGTACAAACCCAGAAATTCCAAAAATTCTGGGAATTCTGGGACAGATAAAAAAATTGCTAATTCCAGAAGAGGTAAAAAATCTGGGAATTCTGATTTTTCCGGAACAGGTAAAAATCTGGAATTCCAAGAATTCTAGAACAGGTACAAATCTGGGAATTCCAGGCATTCCAATGGGATGGGGCCTTTTCCAACTAAAAATCTGAGATTTTGGAACCCAATTCTGCTGTTCCCGTGGGAATCCTGTCCTGGTGGGAATTCTGGGAATGCTCAGAGAAGCGTGAGGGAATTGCTCGGACAGGCGAGAGGAAAATTCCGCAGGTTTTTTGTTTTTTGTTTTTTGGGAGAAGATTCCTGGCCCCGAGCCCAGGAGGAGCAGCTGCACTTCCAGAGGCTGCTCCTGGAATTTTTAATGGGATTATTTTGGGATGTTTCCTCTCCCAATTTCAGGATTTTTTTTTGGGATCGCCCCCCGTGATCTTTTCCAAAGGAATTTGGGAATCCCAAAAATGCCAAATCCCAGCTCTGGGATCATTGCAGCTTTTCCAGCAATTTGGGAGTTTAGAATTCCCTTGGAATTCCATCAATTAATAATAAATCATTAATTGATGAAGCTCATTGGAATTCCAGTCTTTTCCTTGGATCCATCAGGAATTTTTTCCTCTCAGCTCATGGAATTGGCTCTGAAATTCCAGCCTAGAAAATCCCTGGAATTCCAACCAGCAAAGTTTTGGAAGAGAAAATCCCAAACCCTCTTTGTTATTCCCAGAAAATCCCTCAGGAGCAGCATTGGAATTCCAGGATCCTTTTCCCATTAGGATTTTCTCTCTGGGATGGGAATTCCCAGCCTGATCCCAGATTTTTCCTGGTTTTCATTCCCAGGTATTTCCAGAGCATCTACGACACAGCCGAGAACATCAGGATGAGTTATCCCGAGGGACTGACTCCAGAGGAGAGGCTGGAATTTGTCACTGACACTGCCAAGGTCCCTGCAGGGAATTCCTGGAATTCCTGGGATTTGGGATTCAGGAATTCTTGGGATTTGGGATCCAGGAATTCCTGGGAGTGAGGATCCAGTGGTTTGGGATCTGGGAATTCTTGGGATTCGGGAGCTGGGATTGGGTATCCAAGGAATTGCTGGGATTTGAGATCTGGGAATTCCTGAGATCCAGGATCTGGGATTTGGGTTCCAGGGGAATTTCTGGGATTTGGGATCCAGGGATTCTTGGGATTTGGGATCCAGGGATTCTTGGGATTTGGGATCTGGGATTCCTGGGATTTGGGATCTGGGATTTGGAATCCAGGGGGATTCCTGGGATTTGGGATCTGGGATTTGGATTCCAGGGGAATTTCTGGGATTTGGGATCTGGGATTCCTGGGATTTAAGATCCAGGGAATTCCTGGGATTTAAGATCTGGGATTTGGGACCCAGGGGAATTTCTGGGATTTGGGATTCCTGGGATTTGGGTTCCGGGGAATTCCTAGGATTTGGGATCTGGGATTTGGGATCCAGGGGAATTCCTGGGATTTGGGATCTGGAATTCCTGGGATTTAGGATCTGGGATTCCTGGGATTTAGGATCCAGGAGATTCCTGGGGCTCTGGATCTGGGATTTGGAATTCAGGCAGGAATGGGAATTGGAGGAGAGGGAGAGGGGGGAAAAGTGGGAAAAGGTAGAAAAATGTGGGAAGAGACTGGGAGGAATTTGGGACTGGGAGAGAGAGGAAAAGCTTGGAAAAGAGCAGGAATAAATCCCAAGGGATTTGGGAATGGGGAGAGGGTGAGAAAATGTTTGGAATAAAGGTGGGAATGAATCCAGAGGGATTTGGGAACGTGGGAAAAGGGGGGAAATCCAGGAATAAGGGCAGGAAGGATCTGGGAGCATTGGGATCACAGAGCTTGGGGCTGGCTGCAGATCCAGGCTGTTTGCCCAGGAATTCCCATTCCCAGAATTTCCAGATGCCTGGGATTCCCTTCCTGCAGGCTCTGGCTGAGGTGGGCACGCTGCTGGCCCGGGCTCTGTTCTCACTGGCCGGGGGCACCGGCAGCACCCAGAGCATCAGAGCAGATCCCAGAACGGTAGGAATGCTGGGAATGCTGGGAATGCTGGGAATGCTGGGGTGGGGACACACAGCTTTCCTTCCTGGAGTCCCTGGATTTATATCCCTGATTTTCCTGGAATTAGTATCCCCAGTTCTCATGGAATCCCTGGAATTCGAATCGCGATTTTTTTTCTGGAGTTAGAATCCCCCATTTACCTGAAATTCCTGGGATTGGAATCCCCAGTTTTCCTGGAATCCCTGAAATTAGAATCCCCAATTTCCCTGAAATTAGTATCCCTGATTTTCCTGAAATCCCTGAAATTAGAATCCCCAATTTCCCTGGAATTAGTATCCCTGATTTTCCTGAAATTCCTGGGATTGGAACCCCAATTTCCCTGAAATTAGTATCCCTGATTTTCCTGAAATTCCTGGGATTGGAACCCCAATTTCCCTGGAATTGGTGTCCCTGATTTTCCTGAAATCCCTGAAATTAGAATCCCCAATTTCCCTGAAATTAGTATCCCTGATTTTCCTGAAATTCCTGGGATTGGAATCCCCAGTTTTCCTGAAATTTCTGGAATTAGAATCTCAAATTTCCCTGGAATTAGTATCCCTGATTTTCCTGAAATTCCTGGGATTGGAACCCCAATTTCCCTGGAATTGGAATCCCTGATTTTCCTGAAATCCCTGAAATTAGAATCCCCAATTTCCCTGGAATTAGTATCCCTGATTTTCCTGGAATCCCTGGGATTGAATCCCCAATTTCCCTGGAATTAGTATCCCTGATTTTCCTGAAATCCCTGAAATTAGAATCCCCAATTTCCCTGGAATTAGTATCCCTGATTTTCCTGAAATCCCTGAAATTAGAATCCCCAATTTCCCTGAAATTAGTATCCCTGATTTTCCTGAAATTCCTGGGATTGGAACCCCAATTTCCCTGGAATTAGTATCCCTGATTTTCTTGAAATCCCTGAAATTAGAATCCCCAATTTCCCTGGAATTAGTATCCCTGATTTTCCTGAAATCCCTGAAATTATAATCCCCAATTTCCCTGAAATTAGTATCCCTGATTTTCCTGGAATCCCTGGGATTGGAACCCCAATTTCCCTGGAATTGGTGTCCCTGATTTTCCTGAAATTCCTGGGATTGGAACCCCAATTTCCCTGGATTAGTATCCCTGATTTTCCTGAAATTCCTGGGATTTGAATCCCCAGTTTTCCTGGAATCCCTGGAATTAGAATCCCCAATTTCCCTGGAATTAGTATCCCTGATTTTCCTGAAATTCCTGGGATTGGAACCCCAATTTCCCTGGAATTAGTATCCCTGATTTTCCTGAAATTCCTGGGATTTGAATCCCCAGTTTTCCTGGAATCCCTGGAATTAGAATCCCCAATTTCCCTGAAATTAGTATCCCTGATTTTCCTGAAATTCCTGGGATTGGAACCCCAATTTCCCTGGAATTGGTGTCCCTGATTGTCCTGAAATCCCTGAAATTAGAATCCCCAATTTCCCTGGAATTAGTATCCCTGATTTTCCTGAAATTCCTGGGATTTGAATCCCCAGTTTTCCTGGAATCCCTGGAATTAGAATCCCCAATTTCCCTGGATTAGTATCCCTGATTTTCCTGAAATTCCTGGGATTGGAATCCCCAGTTTTCCTGAAATCCCTGAAATTAGAATCCCCAATTTCCCTGGAATTGGAATCCCTGATTTTCCTGAAATCTCTGGAATTAGAATCTCCAATTTCCCTGGAATTGATATCCCTGATTTTCCTGAAATCCCTGGAATTAGAATCCCAAATTTCCCTGGGATCCTTGGACCTGAAATCCCTGGAATTAGAATCCTAAATTTTCCTGGAATTAGAATCCCCCATTTACCTGCAATTCTCAGAATTAGAATCCCCAATTTTCCTGGAATTGGTATCCCTGATTTTCCTGAAATCCCTGGAATTAGAATCCCCAATTTCCCTGGGATCCCCAGTCCCTGTCCCACAGAATTCCTGCTCCTTTCCTTGGGATCCCCTCCCATCCCTGGGATCCCTTTTCCCACTTTTCCCTGAGGGAATTCTGGTATTTCCCAGGTCACCAGGCTGCTCTATGGATTCCTGCTCAACTCCAACAATTCCTGGTTCCAGTCTGTCATCAAACCTGACCAGAAGGGAATCCTGGGTGAGGCAACGTTGGAATCCAACATTCCCAATTTCCCAGCTGGAATTCCCACTTTTCCTACTGTAATTCCCACTTTTCTGTCCATAATTCCTGCTTTTCCAGCTACCATTCCCAGCTGGAATTCCCACTTTTCCAAATGGGATTCCCATATTTCCCATCTGTAATTCCCATCTTTCCTGCCTGCCATTCCCATTTTTTCCCATTTCCAACCCCCATTTTCCCATCTCTAATCCCCATTTTCCCACTCTAATTCCCATTTTTCCTGACTGGGATCCCCTGAGCTACAATTCCAATTCCTATTTTCCTGTTTTTCCCGTTGTTTTTCTATGTTTTCCCCATTTTTCCCCCTTTTCCAGGTCCCTTTCCCCAGCACTACATGTCCTGTTCCCATTCTCATTTTCCCATGTTTTCCCCATCATTTTTCCCATTTTTCCCCTTTTTCCAGGCCCCTTTCCCCAGCACTACATGGCCTGTTCTCATTCCCGTTTTCCCATGTTTTCCCCATTATTTTTCCCATTTTTCCCCCTTTTTCCAGGCCCCTTTCCCCAGCACTACATGGCCCTGTTCCCATTCTCGTTTTCCCATGTTTTCCCCATTATTTTTCCCATTTTTCCCCCTTTTCCAGGCTCCTTTCCCCAGCACTACATGGCCCTGTTCCCATTCCCATTTTCCCATGTTTTCCCCATTATTTTTCCCATTTTTCCCCTTTTTCCAGGCCCCTTTCCCCAGCACTACATGGCCCTGTTCCCATTCCCATTTTCCCATGTTTTCCCCATTATTTTTCCCATTTTTCCCCTTTTTCCAGACCCCTTTCCCCAGCACTACATGGCCCTGTTCCCATTCTCGTTTTCCCATGTTTTCCCCATTATTTTTCCCATTATTTTTCCCCCTTTTCCAGGCCCCTTTCCCCAGCACTACATGGCCCTGTTCCCATTCCTATTTTCCCATGTTTTCCCCATCATTTTTCCCATTTTTCCCCCTTGTTCCAGGTCCTTTTCCCCAGCACTACATGGCCCTGTTCCCATTCCCATTTTCCCATGTTTTCCCCATTATTTTTCCCATTTTTCCCCTTTTTCCAGGCCCCTTTCCCCAGCACTACATGGCCCTGTTCCCATTCCCATTTTCCCATGTTTTCCCCATTATTTTTCCCATTTTTCCCCTTTTTCCAGACCCCTTTCCCCAGCACTACATGGCCCTGTTCCCATTCTCGTTTTCCCATGTTTTCCCCATTATTTTTCCCATTATTTTCCCCCTTTTCCAGGCCCCTTTCCCCAGCACTACATGGCCCTGTTCCCATTCCTATTTTCCCATGTTTTCCCCATCATTTTTCCCATTTTTCCCCCTTGTTCCAGGTCCTTTTCCCCAGCACTACATGGCCCTGTTCCCATTCCCATTTTCCCATGTTTTCCCCATTATTTTTCCCATTTTTCCCCCTTTTTCCAGGCCCCTTTCCCCAGCACTACATGGCCCTGTTCCCATTCCCATTTTCCCATGTTTTCCCCATCATTTTTTCCCATTTTTCCCCTTTTTCCAGGCCCCTTTCCCCAGCACTACATGGCCCTGTTCCCATTCCCATTTTCCCATGTTTTCCCCATTATTTTTCCCATTTTTCCCCTTTTTCCAGACCCCTTTCCCCAGCACTACATGGCCCTGTTCCCATTCCTGTTTTCCCATGTTTTCCCCATTATTTTTCCCATTTTTCCCCCTTTTCCAGGCCCCTTTCCCCAGCACTACATGGCCCTGTTCCCATTCCCATTTTCCCATGTTTTCCCCATTATTTTTCCCATTTTTCCCCTTTTTCCAGACCCCTTTCCCCAGCACTACATGGCCCTGTTCCCATTCCTGTTTTCCCATGTTTTCCCCATTATTTTTCCCATTTTTCCCCCTTTTCCAGGCCCCTTTCCCCAGCACTACATGGCCCTGTTCCCATTCCCATTTTCCCATGTTTTCCCCAATATTTTTCCCATTTTTCCCCCTTGTTCCAGACCCCTTTCCCCAGCACTACATGGCCTGTTCCCATTCCCATTTTCCCATGTTTTCCCCATTATTTTTCCCATTTTTCCCCCTTTTCCAGGCCCCTTTCCCCAGCACTACATGGCCCTGTTCCCATTCCCATTTTCCCATGTTTTCCCCATTATTTTTCCCATTTTTCCCCCTTTTCCAGGCCCCTTTCCCCAGCACTACATGGCCCTGTTCCCATTCCCATTTTCCCATTATTTTTCCCCCTTTTCCAGGCCCCTTTCCCCAGCACTACATGGCCCTGTTCCCATTCTCGTTTTCCCATGTTTTCCCCATTATTTTTCCCATTTTTCCCCTTTTTCCAGGTCCCTTTCCCCAGCACTACATGGCCCTGTTCCCATTCCCATTTTCCCATGTTTTCCCCATCATTTTTCCCATTTTTCCCCTTTTTCCAGGCCCCTTTCCCCAGCACTACATGGCCTGTTCTCATTCCCGTTTTCCCTTGTTTTCCCCAATATTTTTCCCATTTTTCCCCCTTTTTCCAGGCCCCTTTCTTCAGCACTACATGGCCCTGTTCCCATTCCCATTTTCCCATGTTTTCCCCATTATTTTTCCCATTTTTCCCCCTTTTCCAGGCCCCTTTCCCCAGCACTACATGGCCTGTTCCTATTCCTGTTTTTTCCCAATATTTTCCCATTTTTCCCATTATTCTTCCCCCTTTTCCAGACCCCTTTCCCCAGCACTACATGGCCCTGTTCCCATTCCCATTTTTCCATGTTTTCCCCATTATTTTTCCCATTTTTCCCCCTTTTCCAGGTCCCTTTCCCCAGCACTACATGTCCTGTTCCCATTCCTATTTTCCCATGTTTTCCCCATTATTTTTCCCATTTTTCCCCCTTTTCCAGGCCCCTTTCCCCAGCACTACATGGCCCTGTTCCCATTCCTATTTTCCCATGTTTTCCCCATCATTTTTCCCATTTTTCCCCCTTTTCCAGGCCCCTTTCCCCAGCACTACATGGCCCTGTTCCCATTCCCATTTTCCCATTATTTTTCCCCCTTTTCCAGGCCCCTTTCCCCAGCACTACATGGCCCTGTTCCCATTCCCATTTTCCCATGTTTTCCCCATTATTTTTCCCATTTTTCCCCCCTTTCCAGGCCCCTTTCCCCTGCACTACATGGCCTGTTCCCATTCCCATTTTTCCCATTATTTTCCCATTATTTTTCCCTTTTCCAGACCCCTTTCCCCAGCACTATATGGCCTGTTCCTATTCCCATTTTTCCCAATATTTTCCCATTTTTCCCATTATTCTTCCCCCTTTTTCCAGGCCCCTTTCCCCAGCACTACATGGCCCTGTTCCCATTCCTATTTTCCCATATTTTCCCCATCATTTTTCCCATTTTTCCCCCTTTTTCCAGACCCCTTTCCCCAGCACTACATGGCCCTGTTCCCATTCCCATTTTCCCATGTTTTCCCCAATATTTTTCCCATTTTTCCCCCTTGTTCCAGGCCCCTTTCCCCAGCACTACATGGCCCTGTTCCCATTCTCATTTTCCCATGTTTTCCCCATCATTTTTCCCATTTTTCCCCCTTGTTCCAGGTCCTTTTCCCCAGCACTACATGGCCCTGTTCCCATTCTCATTTTCCCATGTTTTCCCCATTATTTTTCCCATTATTTTTCCCCCTTTTCCAGGCCCCTTTCCCCAGCACTACATGGCCCTGTTCCCATTCCCATTTTTCCATGTTTTCCCCATTATTTTTCCCATTTTTCCCCCTTTTCCAGGCCCCTTTCCCCAGCACTACATGGCCCTGTTCCCATTCCTATTTTCCCATATTTTCCCCATCATTTTTCCCATTTTTCCCCCTTTTTCCAGGCCCCTTTCCCCAGCACTACATGGCCCTGTTCCCATTCCCATTTTCCCATGTTTTCCCCATTATTTTTCCCATTATTTTTCCCCCTTTTCCAGGCCCCTTTCCCCAGCACTACATGGCCCTGTTCCCATTCCCATTTTTCCATGTTTTCCCCATTATTTTTCCCATTATTTTTCCCCCTTTTCCAGGCCCCTTTCCCCAGCACTACATGTCCTGTTCCCATTCCCATTTTCCCATGTTTTCCCCATTATTTTTCCCATTATTTTTCCCCCTTTTCCAGGCCCCTTTCCCCAGCACTACATGGCCCTGTTCCCATTCCCATTTTTCCATGTTTTCCCCATTATTTTTCCCATTTTTCCCCCTTTTCCAGGCCCCTTTCCCCAGCACTACATGGCCTGTTCCCATTCCCATTTTTCCCATTATTTTCCCATTATTTTTCCCTTTTCCAGGCCCCTTTCCCCAGCACTACATGGCCTGTTCCCATTCCTGTTTTTCCCAATATTTTTCCCATTTTCCCATTATTTTTCCCCCTTTTTCCAGGCCCCTTTCCCCAGCACTATGTGGCTGTGAGCAGCCCCACCAACACCACTCAGCTGCTGCAGGCTGTGCTGGCCAACCTGACCGGGAGCAGGCTGAACCTGAGCCGGGACGAGTGCCAGGAGCCCGGGAAAACCCCGGGGCTGCAGCCCGAGGTGGGATAATGGGATATTGGGATAATGGGATTGGGATATTGGGATTGGGGTAATGGGATTGGGATAATGGGATTGGGGTAATGGGATTGGGATAATGGGATTGGGGTAATGGGATTGGGATAATGGGATTGGGGTAATGGGATTGGGGCCAGGAACCCGGGAAAACCCCGGGGCTGCAGCCTGAGGTGGGATAATGGGATAATGGGATAATGGGATTGGGGTAATGGGATTGGGATTGGGATAATGGGATTGGGGCCAGGAGCCCGGGAAAACCCCGGGGCTGCAGCCCGAGGTGGGATTGGGATAATGGGATTGGGATATTGGGATATTGGGATATTGGGATTGGGGTAATGGGATTGGGATAATGGGATTGGGATAATGGGATTGGGATAATGGGATTGGGGTAATGGGATTGGGATAATGGGATTTGGGTAATGGGATTGGGGTAATGGGATTGGGGCCAGGAGCCCGGGAAAACCCCGGGGCTGCAGCCCGAGGTGGGATAATGGGATAATGGGATAATGGGATTGGGATAATGGGATTGGGATTGGGGTAATGGGATTGGGACAATGGGATTGGGATTGGGTTAATGGGATTGGGATAATGGGATTGGGGCCAGGAGCCCGGGAAAACCCCGGGGCTGCAGCCTGAGGTGGGATTGGGATTGGGGTAATGGGATTGGGGTAATGGGATTGGGATTGGGGTAATGGGATTGGGATATTGGGATTGGGGTAATGGGATTGGGGTAATGGGATTGGGATTGGGGTAATGGGATTGGGATATTGGGATTGGGGTAATGGGATATTGGGATAATGGGATTGGGGCCAGGAGCCCGGGAAAACCCCGGGGCCGAAGCCCGAGGTGGGATAATGGGATAATGGGATTGGGATAATGGGATTGGGATAATGGGATTGGGATAATGGGATTGGGATAATGGGATTGGGGCCAGGAGCCCGGGAAAACCCCGGGGCCGAAGCCCGAGGTGGGATAATGGGATAATGGGATTGGGATAATGGGATTGGGATAATGGGATTGGGGTAATGGGATTGGGGCCAGGAGCCCGGGAAAACCCCGGGGCTGCAGCCCGAGGTGGGATTGGGATAATGGGATAATGGGATTGGGATAATGGGAATTGGGATAATGGGATTGGGGTAATGGGATTGGGATTGGGGTAATGGGATTGGGATAATGGGATTGGGATTGGGGTAATGGGATTGGGGCCCGGAGCCCGGGAAAACCCCGGGGCTGCAGCCTGAGGTGGGGTAATGGGATTGGGATTGGGATATTGGGATTGGGATAATGGGATTGGGGTAATGGGATTGGGGCCAGGAGCCTGGGAAAAAACCTGTTTTCCTATGTGCAATTCCCATTTTTCTGTGTACAATTCCCATTTCCCATATACAATTCCCATGTCCCATATACAATTCCCATCTCCCCTGTCCCATTCCCCTCTCCCCTGTCCTATCCCATTCCCCATCTCTGACCCCCTCTCCCCTGTCCTGTTCCCCTTTCCCCTGTCCCTCCCCAGCTCTAACCCCTGTCCCTGTCCCTGTCCCCAGCTCTAACCCCTGTCCCTGTCCCCCAGCTCTAACCCCTGTCCCCCAGCTCTAACCCCTGTCCATCCCCAGCTCTAACCCCTGTCCCCCAGCTCTAACCCTGTCCCTGTCCCCCAGCTCTAACCCCTGTCCCCCAGCTCTAACCCTGTCCCTGTCCCCAGCTCTAACCCCTGTCCATCCCCAGCTCTAACCCCTGTCCCTGTCCCCCAGCTCTAACCCTGTCCCTGTCCCCCAGCTCTAACCCTGTCCCTGTCCCCCAGCTCTAACCCCTGTCCATCCCCAGCTCTAACCCCTGTCCCCCAGCTCTAACCCCTGTCCCTGTCCCTGTCCCCCAGCTCTAACCCTGTCCCTGTCCCCCAGCTCTAACCCCTGTCCCCCAGCTCTAACCCTGTCCCTGTCCCCAGCTCTAACCCCTGTCCATCCCCAGCTCTAACCCCTGTCCCTGTCCCCCAGCTCTAACCCCTGTCCCTGTCCCCAGCTCTAACCCTGTCCCTGTCCCCCAGCTCTAACCCTGTCCCTGTCCCCAGCTCTAACCCCTGTCCATCCCCAGCTCTAACCCCTGTCCCTGTCCCCAGCTCTAACCCCTGTCCCTGTCCCCCAGCTCTAACCCCTGTCCCTGTCCCCAGCTCTAACCCTGTCCCTGTCCCCCAGCTCTAACCCCTGTCCCTGTCCCTCAGCTCTAACCCCTGTCCCTGTCCCCAGCTCTAACCCCTGTCCATCCCCAGCTCTAACCCCTGTCCCTGTCCCCAGCTCTAACCCCTGTCCATCCCCAGCTCTAACCCCTGTCCCTGTCCCCCAGCTCTAACCCCTGTCCCTGTCCCCAGCTCTAACCCTGTCCCTGTCCCCCAGCTCTAACCCCTGTCCCCAGCTCTAACCCCTGTCCCTGTCCCCAGCTCTAACCCCTGTCCCTGTCCCCAGCTCTAACCCCTGTCCCTGTCCCCCAGCTCTAACCCCTGTCCCTGTCCCCAGCTCTAACCCTGTCCCTGTCCCCCAGCTCTAACCCCTGTCCCCAGCCCTAACCCCTGTCCCTCCCCAGCTCTAACCCCTGTCCCCCAGCTCTAACCCCTGTCCCTGTCCCCAGCTCTAACCCCTGTCCCCCAGCTCTAACCCCTGTCCCTCCCCAGCTCTAACCCCTGTCCCTGTCCCCCAGCTGTTTGAGTACTGGTGGGTGCAGGGTCCCCTGGCAGGGAACTCCAGCCGTGCTCCGGGCTGCGTGCGCTCCGGTGTCCGTCTGTCCCCCGCGCTGTCCCCGGCCTTCGAGCTGCGCCGCTGGGACTCGCGCGACTTCTCCACATGGACCGAGAGCCGCTGGAAGGACATCCGGGCACGCATCTTCCTGGTGGCCAGCAGGGAGCTGGAGGTGACACGGGGACACAGAGGGGACAGGGATGGACACAGGGACATGGGGATGGGGACAGGGACAGGGATGGACACAAGGACACAGAGGGGACAGGGACACAAAGGGTACAGGGATACAGAGGGGACAGGGACAGGGATGGGCACAGGGACAGGGATGGGCACAGGGACACAGAGGAGACAGGGATGGACACAGGGACAGGGATGGACACAGGGACATGGGATGGACACAGGGACATGGGATTGGGGACACCGAGGAGACTGAGGAGTCATGGGGACATGGGGATGGGGTCACAGGGATACAGGGATGGAGACAGGGACACAGAGGGGACAGGGACATGGGGATGGACACAGGGATGGAGACAGGGACACAGAGGGGACAGGGACACAGATGAGACAGGGACATGGGCACAGGGAGGGAACAGGGATGGGGACACTGAGGGGACAGAGACAGGGATGGACACAGGGACATGAGGTTGGGGACAGAGGAGACATGGGGATGTAAAAACACAGGGACACAGGGGACACAGGGACACAGGGGACACGGGACACAGGACAAGGATGGACACAGGGAGATGGACACAGGAATGGGAACAGGGTTGGGGACACTGGGACAGAGAGATGAGGACACAAGGGACAGGGATGGACATTTCTAAATCCCCAAATCCCCAAATCTCCAATCCCAAATTGCCAATTGCAGCTGCTGACCCTGTCCCTGGGGGTGCTGGTGCTGCTCCTGTCCCTGCTCTGCACTTTCCTCATCAATGCCAAAGCCTCGGTGCTCTTCGGGCTCCCAGCCCCTCCTGGCTCCTCAGGATACTGAAAATCCAGGAAAAACTCATGGAATGGCACTGGGAAATCTGGGAATCATCTCCCAGCTACTGAAAATCCTGGAAAACCTCGTGGAATTCTGGCCTGGAAAAGCTCCTGGTGCTGGAAATGCCAGAGGCGGGGGGAAAGTCCTGAAATTCTGGGTTGGATCCTCTGCCCTGAGGGGGAAAATTCCCAAAATTCCTCTTTGGATCTGGTGCACTGAGTGAAAAATTCCCAAAATTTCAGGTTGGATCAATACACTGAGTGAAAAATACCCAAAATTTCAGGTTGGATCAATACACTGAGTGAAAAATTCCCAAAATTCCTAGCTGGATCCAATGCCCTGGGTGGGAAATTCCCAAAATTCTTGTTTGGATCTGATGCCCTGAGTGAAAAATTCCTGGAATTCCCACTTCCCTGAGTGGCCAATTTCCTGGAATTCCCATTTGGATCCATCCTTTTTTCCTAGGGTGGAGATTTTCCAAAATCCAGATGAAGGAAGGATAAAGGGGGAGATTTTGGGGGGAATTGTAAGGAATTCCAGGGGGATCTGGGAATGTCCTGATAGAAAAAGTCCCTTTTTTTTTTTTTCCCTGAGATTTGTAAATATTATAAATAAATCCATGAATTCCCAAGGAAGTTTTTTGGGGTTATTTTTTTTCCCAGTTTTTTTTTCCTCATTGGAGCCACAGGGAAAAAAAAAAAAAAAAAAAAAAAAAAAAAAAAAAAAAAAAAAAAAAAAAAACCACCATAAAAAAGGGGGAGTTTGGGATTTGGGAAAGGTCGGGGTTTAGGGAAAAAAAATGGGAAGAGACAGGAAAAAATGGGAAAAGTCAGGAAAAAGTGGGAAGCAGATGGGCAGGAGGAGGAGGAGCCACTTTTGCCGGGATTGATGAGGGATCGGGAAAAGCTTTGGGATAACAGATGGGAGGGACAAAGGCCGGGAGGGGCCGGGGCCAGATGGGCGCGGGAGGAGCGGGAATTTGGGAATATGGGCTGGAAATTCGGGATAATGGGCTGGAAATTCGGGAATATGGGCTGGGAATCCCGGAATATGGGCTGGAAATTCGGGATAACGGGCTGGGAATTCGGGAATATGAGTCTGGAGCCGGGAATTTGGGATAAGGGGCTTGGAGCTGGGAATTCGGGAATATGGGCTGAAAATTTGGGATAATGAGCCGGGAATTCGGGAATATGGGCTGGAAATTTGGGATAATGAGCCGGGAATTCGGGATAAGGAGCCGCGGGCTCCGAGTGATTTTTGGGAAAAGAGAACAAATTCGAGAGGGGGTTAAAAAAAAAAAAAAAAAAGGGATGAGCACCGGGAATGAGGCCCCGGGACAACCTGGGGAGAAATCCCGGGAATTCCCGGGATTGGGAACGAAGGAAATCCCCCAGAGCCTTCCCGAGTCCGTGGGATCTTTGGGATCTTTGAGATTTGTGGGATCTTGGATGAAATCCCCCATTCCCAGCAATTCCAGGTGGGAATCCCGACCCGGGGAAAAAAAAAACGGAAAAAAACTGAGCCGGGACCATCCCGAAGGGAATTTCCCGGGAAAGAAAATCCCAGTTCTGGGATCGGGCGCTGGATCCGCGTCCCCAGTCCCGCTCCCCGTTTTGGGATCAGCCCGGAGCCCCCAAATCCCGTTCCAGGAGCATCCGGGCTGGGAAAAGCGCCCGGAATTCCCGGCGGGAAGCGCTGGCAGGCGGGGGAGGCTCCGCTCGTTCCCGGCTCATTCCCGCCTGGAATCGCGCCCGGAGCCCGCGGCCTCAGCTGCGGCCGGGCCGGGAACGATCCCAAAAAATCCCCTCGGGGCGGCGGGGAGGGGGATTCGGGTGGGAGTGTGGGATTTGGGATGATGGATGTGGATTTGGGGTGGGGATTTGGGATTTGGGATGGAGAGTGATGGATGCGGGGAGCGCCGGGAATGATCCCGAAAAAAACCCCTCGGGGTGGCGATGGGGAGGGGGATTTGGGATGGAGATTTGAGATTTGGGTTTGCGATGTGGGTTTGGGGTTTGGGGTGAGGGTTTGGGGTTTGGGATTTGGGGTTTGGGATGAAGGTTTGGGATTTGGGATGCGGCTGCACTGGGAATGCTCCGGGAGCCGCCCTGTCCCCATCTGTGTCCCCATTTCTTTCTGTCCCTGTCCCTATCTCCTGTCCCTGTCCCCATCCCTGTCTCTCAGTCCCTATCCCTGTCCCTGTCGCTGTCCTCATCCCTCTCTCTCTCTGTCCCCATCCATCTCCTGTCCCTGTCCCCATCTGTGTCCCCATTCCCATCCCTGTCCCCATTTCTTTCTGTCCCCGTCCCCATCCCTGTTTCTCTGTCCCCATCCCTCTCTCTCTCTGTCCCCATCCATCTCCTGTCCCCGTCCCCATTTCTTTCTGTCCCCGTCCCCATCCCTGTTTCTCTGTCCCCATCCCTGTCCCTGTCGCTGTCCCCATCACTCTCTCTCCCTGTCCCCATCCCTGTCTTTCTGTCCCCATCCCTGTCTCTCTCTGTCCCCATCCATCTCCTGTCCCTGTCCCCATCCCTCTCCTGTCCCTGTCCCCATCCCTGTTCCCATCCCCGTCCCCATCCCTGTCTCTCTGTCCCCATCCCTCTCTCTCTCTCCCTGACCCCATCTCTCTCTCTCTGTCCCCATCCATCTCCTGTCCCTGTCCCCATCCCTGTCCCTGTCCCCATCTCTCTCTCTCTGTCCCCATCCCTCTCTCCCTCCCTGTCCCCATCCCTGTCCCCATCCCCGTCCCCATCTCTCCCTGTCCCTGTCCCCATCCCTGTCTCTCTGTCCCCATCTCTCCCTGTCCCTGTCCCCATCTCTCCCTGTCCCTGTCCCCATCTCTCTCCCTCTCTCTGTCCCCATCTCTCTCTGTCCCTGTCCCCATCTCTCCCTGTCCCTGTCCCCATCTCTCTCTGTCCCTGTCCCCATCTCTCCCTGTCCCTGTCCCCATCTCTCTCTGTCCCTGTCCCCATCTCTCCCTGTCCCTGTCCCCATCTCTCTCTGTCCCTGTCCCCATCCCTGTCTCTCTGTCCCCATCTCTCCCTGTCCCTGTCCCCCTCCCCGTCCCCCTCCCCGCCCCTCCCTCTCGGCCCCGCGCCCGCCGCGCTCGCAGCTGCTCCCGGATCGGCCCCGGAGCCGCGGGCGGCGACACGCGGGGCTCAGCTGGCGACAGAGCGGGGACAGAGCCAGGGCCAGCAGCGCCAGCAGCGCCGCGGCAGCGGGAGGGGACAGCGGGGACACGAGGGGACAGCGAGGGGAGAGGGGATGGCACAGGGATGGGGACTGAGAGGGGACAGGGACAGGGAGCTGTCCGGGGAAGACACGAGGAGGGACCGAGGGTGGGACAGACCCCAAATATTTTGGGACAGACCCGAAATGTCCCGGGACGAGCGGGACAATCCCGGATCGCTGGGAGGGGCGGGACGGACCCGCGTGGATCGGGAGCGCCGGGATCTCCCTGGAACCAGAGCGGATTTTCCCATTTTCCCCCGATTTTCCCGGAGCTGAACTGAGACAATCCCAGCAGAGCCAGAGCAGAGGCGGCCCCAAAGGTCGCTGTGTCCCGGCTGGACACGGGATCCCCATTCCCGGTTATTCCCGGTTATTCCCGGCTATTCCCGGTTATTCCCGGTTATTCCCGGCTATTCCCGGTTATTCCCGGTTATTCCCGGCTATTCCCGGTTATTCCCGGCTACTCCTGGCTATTCCCGGTTATTCCCGGCTATTCCCGGTTATTCCCGGTTATTCCCGGCTACTCCCGGCTATTCCCGGTTATTCCCGGTTATTCCCGGTTATTCCCGTGTTTCCTCTCTTTCACTTTCCCCTCTCCCACCACAGTGAATTTTCCAGGCGGGATTTATGGGATGGAGGCTCTGAGTGATCCCAAAAGGACCCACAACGTTCTCAGGGGTTCCAGAGCCTCGGGATCCACCGGGAATGTCGCTTCAGGCTCTTTTCCCCATTTTTCAGAGTCGGGAATATCTCTCTAGTCCCTTTCCCCCCTTTTCCCGGACCGGGAATGTCTCTCCAGTCCCTTTCCCCCTTTTCCCGGACCGGGAATTTCTCTCCAGTCCCTTTTCCCGGACCGGGAATTTCTCTCCAGGCTCTTTTCCCCCTTTTCCCGGCCCGAATTCCCGCTGGAAAGCAGCACCGGGAGCAGCTGTCGCCTTTTCCCGGCCCGCATCCAGCGCGCCCCTCCCGGGGGGCTCCCGGGCAGCCAATGGAATCCCGAATTCCCGGTTTTCCATATTTATGAGGAAAAAGGGAGGGGGAGCGGGAGAGGCCAATGAGGCTCCCGGGGTCGGGCCCGGGGTGGATAAATTGGGAATTTTTTGGGGGAGCGGCGAATTCCTCCTTGGAGGCTCCGAGCCGGCGCTGCTGCCCCGGGAATCCCGGGATTGTTCCCGAATTGTTCCCGAATTCCCATCCCGGATCCATCGCGGGACCTCGGGAGAATCCAGGGAAAGTTTTTTCCTTCCTTCCTCCATGGATGGATGAGCCGAGAGGATTCCAAATCCTGGGAATACCTGGAGGAGAAACGCTGGAGCCTGGGAATGCTGCGGGACTCGGGGTAAGGCGGCTTTTCCAGGGATGGGGAATTCCTGATCAAAAACCGGGAATTCGGCCCCGGATTCCCGAGAAAAGCCTCGATCCCACTGCCCAGTTTGGCTCCCAAATCCCCTTGGAAAAAGGATTTTTCCTGGGAGGGACTGGGAGCAGGGAAAAGGAAAAGAACCCGCCTGGAATTGGGATCCTGTTTGGTTTCCAAGGAAAATTATCGGGAATTTCGTCACGCCGAGGGTCGGGAATGGGAGGAAAAGGGCGAGGGAGGAGTGGGAAGAATTCCCGGGGTTTTGCTGGGAAAGTGGAGGCTGAGCAGGAATCCTTGGAGCGGCTGGATTTAGGAATGGGGCGGTTTTCCCCCCAAAAAATTAAATAAAAATGGAGAAAGAGGCGTTGGGAGCGGGAATTCCAAGGAAAAGCTCTGGGAGCGCCGGGAGTTTGTTTGGAACCGGGAATGAAACTTGAGTTTCCCCCCCCCCCAAAAAAAAAAGGAAAAAAGTGTCCTGCTTCCCTTCCAAATTTCCTCTCAAGGGGCCTCATTCCCAAATAATTCCCAAATAATTCCCAAATAATTCTCAAATAATTCCCAAATAATTCCCGATTTCCCGTCTCTCGGAGTGAACCCGAGCCGGGGAGAATCCCGAGGGTGACCCCGAACATCCAAATTCCCGGGAATTTCTTTGGAAGACTCCAGGGGAACAATCTCCCCCCACCCTCAGACGGATTTTTGGGAGCTGTCGGGCGGTTCTGCCCCAATTTTTTTTTTGGGAGATGTGAAATTCCCATCATCCCAACCTTGTAAAAAAAATCGGGATCGGGGCCAAATCCGGTGGGATTTGGGATCCATCCCCAGCTCATTCCCGGCCGCTTTTCCCATCCCGGAGTTTTTCCCTTTTTCCCTGGACGCTCCGGTGTCAGGATTCCCAAATTTCCAGCGGCCGGGAAAGCGGAGGAAGAAGAGGAAGAGGAAGAGGAGGATGAGGAACATTCCCAGCTCGTTCCCGGCCGCTTTTCCCATCCCAAAGTTTTTCTGCTTTTCCCTGGACGCGCTCAGATTTCCAGGGAAGGCAGCGGGGATGAAGATGAGGAGGATCAAGATGAAGATGAAGATGAGGTGAGGATGAAGATGAGGGTGAAGATAAAGATAAGGAGAAGGTAAAGATGAAGAAGATGAAGATGATGAAGAACAAGATGAGGATGAGGATGAGAATTAGGATGAAGATGAAGAAGATGAGGATGAAAATGAAGATCAAGATGAAGATAAAGACGAGGATGAGGAAGATAAAGACGATGAAGATAAGGATGAAGATGAAGACGAGGATGGGGATGATAATGAGGAAGATGATGAAGAAGAAGAAAATGATGACGAGGATTATAATGGAGATGACGACGAGGACGATGATGATAATGAGGATGATAATGAGGACGAGGATGATGATGAAGATGAAGCGGGGCGGGTCCCGCTCCCCTCGGGCGCAGCTGCGGCCGCTCCATCTGCCGGGGGCGGGGGCAGGCGACAGCGGCGACAGCGGCGACAGAGGCGACAGACGGGGCTCGGCAGCGACACAAAGGCCGGGCCACCCCCGGGCCACCCCCGGGACACCCCCGGGACACTTCGCGGAGCCCCCGGCGCTTCCCGCATTTCCAGAATTTCCCCGAATCCCCGAAATTGCCCGATTTCCCCCCGAATTTCCCCCGATTTTCCCGGATTCCCCGAGTTTCCAGAGCTTCCCGAACTTCTCCAGCTTCCCGAATTTCCCGAGCTTTTCCACTTTCCCGAATTTCCAGAATTTCCCGATCCTCCTGAATTTCTCGAATTTCCAAGAGCTTCCCAATTTTTTCAATCCTCCCATATTTCCTACATTTCCAAAACTTCCCGAGTCTCCCGAACCTCCCAAATTTCCCAATCCTTTTCCATCCAGGAGCTGGAATTCCCCAAGTTTGGTTCCCAAAGTAGCCGGGATCTGACAGGGAAAAGCTGTGGAAAATCCTTTATTCATTTCATTTCATTTCATTTCATTTCATTTCATTTCATTTCATTTCATTTCATTTCATTTCATTTCATTTCATTTCATTTCATTTCATTTCATTTCATTTCATTTCATTTCATTTTTTGATCTTACTTTTTTCTTTATTTTAATTTATTTTAATTTTTAATTTATTTTGTTTTATATTTTTATTCTTTTATTAATTTATTCTTTTATTTTATGATTTCATTTTGTTTATTTTACTTTGATGCCTCTTCCAGCTCCTTTCCTTCCCGGAGCTGAAATTCCCGATCCTTCTTTTCCAGACCCCTGAGGGTTCCTGACCCCTCAAAAAACCCCAAAAGCAAAGAAAAAACCCCTCATTTATATATATAAAATATCCTTTACATATTAAAAAACTCCTTGATTTATTTATTTTATTTTTAATTCCCGATCTTTCTTTTCCAGACCCGTCGGGATTTGACCCCCGAGGGCTCCAGAGCCACATCCTGACCCCAAAAACCCCCAAAATCACGGCAAAACCTCGGGTTCACTCTCCTGCATTCCCGGATTTCCTCCCTGTGGAATTTTTCTGCTGGAATTCCCGAGGAAAATGCCCCAAATCCCGGCTGGAATGTGATGAGGAGGAGGAGGAGGAGAATCCCCACGGTCCTGGCTGGGGAACCCCAAATCCAGGGACAGGAACCCCAAAATCGGGCACGGGAATCCCAAATTCGACGACAGCAACCCCAAATTCAGGAACTTCTCCGGCAGAGGTGACCCCAAATCATCGGGATCAGACCCCAAATCATCGGGATCAGACCCCAAATCATCGGGATCAGCTTGGAGGTGACCCCAGAATCCTCAGGATCAGTTTGTGGTGTCCCCAAAACATCTGGGACAGACAGGAGGTGACCCCAAATCTCTGGGATCGATCAGGAATTGTCCTCAAACCCTGAAATTAGTTTGAAATTGTCCCCAAACTCTGAGATCCATCAGGAATTGTCCCCAAACTCTGAGATCAGTTTGGAATTGTCCCAATTCCCCAGGATCAGAGGGAATTGTCCCCAAACTGTGAAATCCATCAGGAATTGTCCCCAAACCTTGAGATCAGTTCGGAACTGTCTCCAGATTCTGAGATCCATCAGGAATTGTCTCCAAATCTTTGTAATCAATTAGGAATTGTCCCTAAACCCCAGGATCAATCACGAATTGTCCCCAATCTTCGGGATCCATCAGGAATTGTCCCCAAACTGTGAGATCAGTCGGGAATTGTCCCCAGTCCCTGTGATCAGTCGGGAATTGTCCCAAAATTCTGAGATCGGTTCAGCATTGTTCCCAATCTCCGAGATAATTTTGGAATTGTCCCCAAACTCTGAGATCCATCAGGAATTGTCTCCAAACCCTGAGATCAGTTTGGAATTGTCCCCAATCCCCAGGATCCATCGGGAATTGTCCCCAATCCCCAGGATCAGTTTGGAATTGTCCCCAATCCCCAGGATCCATCAGAAATTGTCCCCAAACCCTGAGATCAGTTTGGAATTGTCCCAGTCACCAGGATCGGTTTGGAATTGTCTCCAAACCCTGAGATCAGTTTGGAATTGTCCCCAACCCCCAGGACCCATCGGGAATTGTCCCCAAACCCTGAGATCAGTTTGGAATTGTCCCCAGTCCTCAGGACCCATCGGGAATTGTCCCCAACCCCCAGGACCCATCGGGAATTGTCCCCAAACCCTGAGATCAGTTTGGAATTGTCCCCAGTCCTCAGGACCCATCGGGAATTGTCCCCAATCCCCAGGATCCATCGGGAATTGTCCCCAGTCCTCAGGATCCATCGGGAATTGTCCCCAATCCCCAGGACTCATCGGGAATTGTCCCCAAACCCTGAGATCAGCTTGGAATTGTCCCCAACCCCCAGGACCCATCGGGAATTGTCCCCAGTCCTCAGGATCCATCGGGAATTGTCCCCAATCCCCAGGACTCATCGGGAATTGTCCCCAAACCCTGAGATCAGCTTGGAATTGTCCCCAACCCCCAGGACCCATCGGGAATTGTCCCCAGTCCTCAGGATCCATCGGGAATTGTCCCCAATCCCCAGGACTCATCGGGAATTGTCCCCAAACCCTGAGATCAGCTTGGAATTGTCCCCAACCCCCAGGACCCATCGGGAATTGTCCCCAGTCCTCAGGATCCATCGGGAATTGTCCCCAGTCCTCAGGATTCATCGGGAATTGTCCCCAACCCCCAGGACCCATCGGGAATTGTCCCCTGTCCCCAGGACCCATCGGGAATTGTCCCCAAACCCTGAGATCAGTTTGGAATTGTCCCCAATCCCCAGGACCCATCGGGAATTGTCCCCAAACCCTGAGATCAGTTTGGAATTGTCCCCAACCCCCAGGACCCATCGGGAATTGTCCCCAATCCCCAGGACCCATCGGGAATTGTCCCCAAACCCTGAGATCAGCTTGGAATTGTCCCCAACCCCCAAGACCCATCGGGAATTGTCCCCAGTCCTCAGGATCCATCGGGAATTGTCCCCAAACCCTGAGATCAGTTTGGAATTGTCCCCAACCCCCAGGACCCATCGGGAATCCCCGCTCCCCCCGCCCAGGATGATGCTGAACTCGGAGCAGGCTGCTCTGGCCGCCGCCCCGCCGCGCTCCGGGCCCGAGCCCGCGGTGTGCGCGGCCGCCGGTGCCGCGGGGCTGGCGCTGCCCGAGGAGCCGGCGCGGAAGGAGCCGCTGAGCCGCGAGGAGCGGCGGCGGCGGCGCCGGGCCACGGCCAAATACCGCACGGCGCACGCCACGCGGGAGCGCATCCGCGTGGAGGCGTTCAACGTGGCGTTCGCCGAGCTGCGGCGGCTGCTGCCCACCCTGCCCCCCGACAAGAAACTGTCCAAGATCGAGATCCTGCGCCTGGCCATCTGCTACATCTCCTACCTGAACCACGTCCTGGATGTCTGACTGTCTGTGTGTCCGTGTGTCCATCCCTGTGTCCATCTGTCCATGTGTCCATCCCTGCTGCCCACCCTGCCCCCCGACAAGAAACTGTCCAAGATCGAGATCCTGCGCCTGCCCATCTGCTACATCTCCTACCTGAACCACGTCCTGGATGTCTGACTGTCTGTGTGTCTGTGTGTCCATCCCTGTGTCCGTGTGTCCATCCCTGTGTCCATCTGTCCATGTGTCCATCCCTGCTGCCCACCCTGCCCCCCGACAAGAAACTGTCCAAGATCGAGATCCTGCGCCTGCCCATCTGCTACATCTCCTACCTGAACCACGTCCTGGATGTCTGACTGTCTGTGTGTCCGTGTGTCCATCCCTGTGTCCATCTGTCCATGTGTCCATCCCTGCTGCCCACCCTGCCCCCCGACAAGAAACTGTCCAAGATCGAGATCCTGCGCCTGGCCATCTGCTACATCTCCTACCTGAACCACGTCCTGGATGTCTGACTGTCTGTGTGTCTGTCCGTGTGTCCATCCCTGTGTCCGTGTGTCCATCCCTGTGTCCATCTGTCCATGTGTCCATCCCTGCTGCCCACCCTGCCCCCTGACAAGAAACTGTCCAAGATCGAGATCCTGCGCCTGTCCATCTGCTACATCTCCTACCTGAACCACGTCCTGGATGTGTGATTGTCCGTGTGTCTGTCCGTGTGTCCATCTGGCCATCTGCTACATCTCCTACCTGAACCACGTCCTGGATGTCTGACTGTCTGTGTGTCTGTCCGTGTGTCCATCCCTGTGTCCATCTGTCCATCCCTGCATCCATCCCTGTGTCCATCTGTGTGTCCATGCCTGTGTCCATCTGTCCATCTGCTACATCTCCTACCTGAACCACGTCCTGGATGTGTGATTGTCCGTGTGTCTGTCCGTGTGTCCATCTGGCCATCTGCTACATCTCCTACCTGAACCACGTCCTGGATGTCTGACTGTCTGTGTGTCTGTCCGTGTGTCCATCCCTGTGTCCATCTGTCCATCCCTGCATCCATCCCTGTGTCCATCTCTGTGTCCATCTGTCCATGTGTCCATCCGTGCTGCCCACCCTGCCCCCTGACAAGCTTCATCTCCTACCTGAACCACGTCCTGGATGTGTGATTGTCCGTGTGTCCCTGTGTCCATCTGTCCATCCCTGCATCCATCCCTGTGTCCATCTGTGTGTCCATGCCTGTGTCCATCTGTCCATCTGCTACATCTCCTACCTGAACCACGTCCTGGATGTGCGATTGTCTGTGTGTCTGTCCGTGTGTCCATCTGTGTGTCCGTGTGTCCATCCCTGTGTCCATCCCTGTGTCCATCTGTCCATCTGCTACATCTCCTACCTGAATCACGTCCTGGATGTGTGACTGTCTGTGTGTCTGTGTGTCCATCCCTGTGTCCATGTGTCCATCCCTCTGTCCATGTGTCTGTGTGTCCATCTGCTACATCTCCTACCTGAACCACGTCCTGGATGTCTGACTGTCTGTGTGTCTGTCCGTGTGTCCATCCCTGTGTCCGTGTGTCCATCCCTGTGTCCATCCCTGTGTCCATCCCTGTGTCCGTGTGTCTGTGCTGCCGCCCCCCCCCCACCCCGCTCCTGGGGATTTGGAGCCGCAATTCCAGAGGGATGGAGCCACAAATTCCAAATTCCAGGGGTTTGGAGCCGCAATTCCCGGGGGTTTGGAGCCGCAATTCCCGGGGGCTTGGAGCCGCAATTCCCGGGGGTTTGGAGCCACAAATCCTGGGGGTTTGGAGCCGCAATTCCCGGGGGTTTGGAGCCACAAATCCTGGGGGTTTGGAGCCGCAATTCCCGGGGATTTGGAGCCGCAGTTCCAGAGGAACTGAAGCAGCAATTCCAGAGGTTTGGAGCAGCAGTTCCAGAGGGATGGAGCTGCAATTCCTGGGGATTTGGAACCGCAATTCCCGGGGGTTTGGAGCCGCAGTTCCAGAGGAACTGGAGCAGCAATTCCAGAGGTTTGGAGCAGCAATTCCAGAGGGATGGAGCTGCAATTCCTGGGGTTTTGAAGCAGCAATTCCAGAGGAACTGGAGCAGCAATTCCCAGAGAGCTGGAAGAGCCAATCCCAGAGAGCTGGGACGGCAAATTCCAGAGGGATGGAGCTGCAAATTGCAGATGGATGGAAGAGCAAATCCCAGGGATTTGGAGCAGCAGTTCCCAGAGGGATGGAAGAGCCAATCCTGGCGGGCTGGGACAGCAATTCCCAGCGGGATGGAGCAGCAAAACCCAAAAGTTTGGAAGATCAAATTCCAGAGGAACTGGAGCAGAAATTCCCTATGGGATGGGACCGCAAATCCCAAAAGGTTGGAACCGCAATTCCCAAGGGTTTGGAGCAGCAATACCAGAGGAACTGGAGCAGCAATTCCCAGAGGGATGGAGCCAAAATTCCCAGAGGAATGGAGCTGCAAATCCCAGAGAGTTGGGACAGCAAATCCCAAAAGTTTGGAGCTGGAATTCCTGGGGATTTGGAACCAAAATTCCCAGAGAACTGGAGCAGGAATTCCTGGAGCCGCTCCCCGTTTTCCCCCCCAAACCCTTCCCCTGCCTCTTCCCTGTGCCACGAGGATATTTATGGAATTTATTTATTGAGAATTATTATTTATTATTATTTATTATTATTTATTATTACTATTAATAATTTATCTGCTGTGTCCTTGTGTGCTTTTGGGGGGAAAAGCAAACAGTCCTGTCCCCATTCCCAATCCCGTTTTAGGGTCACTTTTTCCATTCCTCATCCCTTTTAGGATCACTTTTCCCCATTCCCAATCTTCTTTAGGGTTGGTTTTCTTCATTCCCAATCCCCTTTAGGGTCAGTTTTCCCCATTCCCCATTCCCCATTCCCCATCCCAAACCCCTTTAGGATCTCTTCCCCCCTCCAGCAGACCCCAAACCCCTTTGGGGCCCCGGCCCCATCTGGTCCCATTGTCCCCTCACAATGGGAGCTCTCGGCTCTCATTGAGATTCCGGCCCCGACAGATTGGGAATTCCCGGCCTTTGTCCTTGGCTGCTCTGAGCCTTTGCCGCCACAATTCCTCATTTTTTTTTTTTCCTATTCCCGATTTTTTCCCCCTTTTCCAGTCCTTTCCCCTCTCCATCCCTCTGAAAATCCCATTCTTGCTGTGAGGGGGATATCCCGTGGGGGCTTTTCCTTGGGAAAATCCGCTTGGGTTTGGGATAAAAAATCAGATAAATGCTCCTGGATTTGGGATTAAAAAAAATGAGGGAATTGCTCCTGGGTTTGGGATAAAAATCCCGGGACTGCTCGGCTGCCTCTTCCCAGAGGAATTCGGGAATGTTCCCGTGGACACCCCATCACTCTCCCCCATCTGGGGACATCCCTCTGCTCAATTTGGGAACCCCAAACCCTTTTAGGGTTCATTGTCCCTATTGTGTCCCCAAACCCCTTTAGGGTTCATTGTCCCCATTGTGTCCCCAAACCCCTTTAGGGTTCATTGTCCCCATTGTGTCCCCAATTGTGTCCCCAAACCCCTTTAGGGTTCCTTGTCCCCATTGTGTCCCCAAACCCCTTTAGGGTTCATTGTCCCCATTGTGTCCCCAAACCCCTTTAGGGTTCATTGTCTCCATTGTGTCCCCAAACCCCTTTAGGGCTCATTGTCCCCATTGTGTCCCCAAACCCCTTTAGGGCCGTGTCCCCCTCGCAGGGGAGGGGCGGCCCCATAAGGGCCGGGCTGGGACCGAGCGCCCCTTCCCAGCTGCCGCAGCCCCATCTGGCCCCGACCCCATAAATCATCCCCAGCAACGACCCCGACCCCATAAATCATCCCCGGGGCAGCTGCGGGGGCGGCGCAGGGACCCCCCGGCACGGACCCCACAACAATGGGGTCACTGGAACCCCCCAGTACAGACCCCACAACAATGGGGTCACCAGGAGCCGGGTTTGGGGTCTCAGCTCGGGGTGGGGTCGCTGGTTCCGCTCATTGGGGTGTGAAATATGGGGTGGGGGGCACTGAGCCCCCCCATAACAGCTGGCTCCATCCCCCCTCGCTCCCCGCCCCAAATTCCCTTCAAAATCCCCCCATATCCCCCTAATCCCCCCATGACCCATATCGCCCCTTTCCCCTCAATGTCCCCTCGCCCCCTAACCCAAATCCCCCCATATTCTCCCAATTTCCTCCATCACCCCCAGCCCCATATCCCCCCCAAATCCCCCCAATTACCCGCTCGCCCCCCCAACCCAAATCCCCCCAAATCTCCCAAGTTTCCGCCTCGCCCTCAGCCCCAAATCGCCCCCAAATCCCCCCCATAACCCCCCAAATCCCCCCTCGCGCCCCCAATCCCCGCTCCCCTCCCGCCCCCGCTGCCCATTGATGCCAAACACGCATTTCAATCCCACCAATGGCAGCGCTCCTCTCTCCCCTCGCCTCTCTCCATTGGCTGGCGCCGCGGGGGGCGGGGCCTGCTGTTCCCACCCTCCCCATTGAGAGCGCGGCTGTTCCGGGCAGCGGCCGCGCCCCCCTCGCCTGCGGACCCCCCCAGACCCCCTGCTGTTCTTGGGGGGCTCTGGGGGGATCGGGGGTCGCTCCCTCTGGGGGTGCTGGAGCTGCTGGACTCCCCCGTGTGTCCACAGCACGCCCGAGGGTGTCACTCATGTCCAACAGGCCCTGCTGGCTCAGGGGGGTTGCTGCTCCTGAGCCCCCCCCCCCCAAAAAAAAAATCTCTCGCACCCCCCTGGCTCCCCCTTCTCCTGCAAGCTGGGAGTCCCAGGGGTGTCCCCCAATATCCGCAGGGATGGGGGCTGGGATGTTCCAGCCGCTCCCGCCCACCTCGGAACCCCTGGGGCTGAGGTTCGGGGGTGACCCCCAAAATCGGGGGGTTCGGCGGGACCATCCTCAGGATCCCCCAAACCCGGGGGATGGATCAGACCTTCCCCACGACCCCTCGAACCCCGGGGACCTCGGCCGAACCCAGGACCCGAACCCCATTTTTGTTCGAGGGGTCATTTATGAGGTTCAGAATCCTTCCCCGAACTCCAAAACAAAGCGGGGAGACCCCTTTGGGAACAATTTTTGGGGGTTGAGACCCCTTAGGAACCCCTTTGCCCCCCACCCTGAGATGCAGTGGGACATGTGGGGACAAGAGGTGGGGGCTTAATCCTCACTGTCCCCAAAAACGGGGATTCTGCCCCCAAAAAATCCCTCCCAAGTGCATCCTCATCCCAAATCCCCCCGGCCGTGGGGTCCCCGAGTGTCAGGGGGGTCCCTGGGTATCAGAGGGGGGGTCCCAGGGTCTGGGGGGGTCCCCAAGTGTCCGCAAGTATCCCTGGCTGTGGGGGAAGTGGCCCCCAAGTGTGGGGGGCGCTTCTTCGCTATCGGGGGGTCCCCCCGGGGGTTCGGGTTCGTCCCTGGATATCCAGGGGGGTTTCCCCGGTTCTCGGGGGGTCTCCTGGGTTTCCAGGACGGCTCTCTGTGTACTCAGGGGGGTCGTCCCGGCTCTCGGGGGTCCCCCCGGTGTCCCCCCGCCCCAGACAATGGCCCCGGAGCGGCGCCGGGAGCGCGGAGCGCAGACAATGGGCGGGAGCGGCCCGGGCAGGGGGCGGGGGGGCTCCGGGGCCGGACGAGGGGGGGCTCCGCTGGGAACCGGGGTTTCCTCCGCCTCCTCCTCCTCTTCCTCCTCCTCCTCTCCTCCTCCTCCTCCTCCTCCTCCTCCGCCGCCGCCGCCGCCGCCGCCGCCGCCGGGGTTTCGGTGCGGGGGGGACGCGCACAAAGGTGCGGCGGCGATGGTGAGTGCGGGGGGATTTGGGGGCGCTCCCGGGGGGATCCCGGGATGCGGAACCGGCCCCGCAGCTGCCGGGGAGGGGAGCGGGGCCGAGCCGGGCCGGGCTGGGCGCGTTCCCTGCGGGAAGGGCCCCGGGAGCCGCGGCTTTTCCTGGGCTGGCGGCGGCTCCGAGAGCCCCGAGCCCGGCGCTGGAGCCCGGCGGGGTGCGGGGGCGGGGAGGGGGCGATGGGACCCCCGGGACAGCCCCTTGGGGACACCCCTGGGTCTGCGGGGATCCTGCTCGGGGCGCGGTGCGACCCCCGGGATCCCCCGAATCCGTCCCCGGGGGTGGCGGCGGTGGCACCGCGGCCTCGGAGCGCTTTGTGCCCATCCCGGGGGCACCTGCGGGGTGTCCGTGTCACCTGCGGGGTGTCCCCGGGGCGTCCCCGGTGTCCCCCATCATCTGCGGTGTGTCCGTGTCACCTGCGGGGTGTCCCCGGTGTGTCCCCGGGGTGTTCCCGGTGTCCCCCATCATCTGCGGTGTGTCTCTGGCACCGGTGGGGTGTCCCCGGGGTGTCCCCGGAGTGTCCCCATCACCTGCGGGGTGTCCCCGGTGTCCCCATCACCTGCGGTGTGTCCCTGGCACCGGCGGGGTGTCCCCGGGGTGTCCCCGGGGTGTCCCCGGGGTGTCCCCATCACCTGCGGGGTGTCCCCGGGGTGTCCCCCCACGAAGTTCGTCGCTGTCCCCCCAGTGTCCCCCGGTGTCCCCCACTGTCTCCTTCTCCTCCCCGGTGCCATCCCGGGGTCCCCGGGACGGGGTGTCCCCGCTGTCCCCCTGCCCTTCCCGATGCCATCCTGGGCTCCCGTCTGTCCTCTTCTCCTCCCCACTGCCCCCCGTGTTCCCCCCGCTGTCCCTTGTGTCCCCCGTGTCGCCCTCGCTGTCCCCGTGTCCCCAGACCGGGGTGTCCCCGCTGTCCCCCGTGTCCCCCTCGCTGTCCCCGTGTCCCCAGGCCGGGATGTCCCCTCTGTCCCGCTGTCCCCCGTGTCCCCCCGTGTCCCCGCGGCCCCGGGCCCGGGCGTGCCGCTGTCCCCCGGCTCCGGGACAGCCCGGGCCGGTTCATCCCGAGCCGGTTCCTCGCGGAGCCGCCCTGGAGCCGCCGGGAGTTCCCGCAGCCCCGTCTGGGATGGGTTTTTCCTTTGGGATCCTTGTCCCCCCCGCGGGCGGAGCTGGGAACACAACAGAACAACAACAACAACAACAACAACAAGAAATTAAAAAAAAAAACCAAAATATGGAGATTTCGGAATTAAAATCTTCCGCACCTAGAAATTCTGGGATGGGGCCGGGAGTCAGATGGGATCCCCAGGATTTTCCGGCGGCTTTGTGAAGCTCGGATGATTTAATTAATGAACAATCAACAATTAACAGGCGGCGGCCGGACGGGGGGAGCTGGGGCTGGCGGCTCTGGGGTCGAGGTCACCCCGTGTGTCCCCTCCCCGTATTCCAGAGGGGCTGGGGACATTCCCAGCCTTTGGAATGATCCCGTGGGACCATTCCTTGTTTTCCCCGGCTCCTGGCAGACAATGGGGCCGGAGGGAGCAGCCCCGAGGTCGCGGATCCGGATTAATTCTGGGATTTGGGATGAGTTTTCCGAGCGCTGTGGAGGTTTTGTGGATCGGGAAGAAGGATTTGGGAATTCCCAGCTGGGAATTCCGGCCAGCACCGCCTCAAATCCAAGGAATTCCAGCCCTGCTGCCCTCCAGGATCCCCTGGGTGTGGATGGGAACATTCCAGGGTTCCCAGATCCTGCATGGATCCCATCCCTGTGCTGCTTTCCCGGGATCGAGGACATGGAAAATGGATTGAGGAGATCCCAGAGGATCAGCAGCTGATGGAGAGGAGTTTTCCTGGATCCAGAACTCCAGCCCTGGGTGATCCAGTTGTCCTTTTGGGGCAGCAACTGGGATTTTGAGGCTTCTCCTGGAGAAAACGTCGGAATTCCGAGCAACACCACAGATTTCTGGGATCATCCTTCCCAAATCCCACAGAGCTTTTTGGGATTGCTGGAAGGGAAGGGGAGATGGGATTTGGGATTTCTCCAAGGAATCCTGAGCGTACCCTGGGAATTTGGGATGGGGGAATTTGTGGATGTGGGGTGGGAATTCCAGAATCCTGGAATTTTCACTGGGAATTTGGGATTCCAGGATCCTCCAGCTCTGGGATTTGATTTTATGGGTGCTGGGGTGGTGTTGGATCCAGGGAAGGGAAGTGGGGAAAATCCTGGGATGGGAACGGGGCTGGAGCAGCTGGAGAAGGGAATGGAAAATCCTGAGGAAGCTGGGGGGGCTCCAGCTGGAGAAAAGGGGGATCCAGGGGGAATTTGGGATCTGCCAGGGGGGATTTGGGATCTGCCAGGGGGGATTTGGGATCTGATCCCAGGGAATGGGACAGGACTGGAGGGAACGGCCTCGAGCTGTGCCAGGGTTGGATTTTTGGGATGTTTTTTCCATGGAAAAAGGGTTGAGAAGTGTTTGAGGGGCTCAGAGATGGTGGGATCCCCATCCCTGGAGGTGTTTAAAGAATTCCTGGAATTCTGGATGTTGATCCTTCCCACCTTGGACTCGGTGACCTCGGAGCTCTTTCCCAACCTGCACAATCCTGAGATTTTTGGAACCACATCCAGATTCCTGAGTGGATCCCTGAGTTGGATTCTCCTGGAAAAGAAGCCTTGGATGCTCCCAGCCCATTCCCAGTTCCTCCAGGATGGAAATTCCGGATCCTTCATCCGCTGGATTCTCCCTCTCCAAGTGGGATTTTTCCCAGGAAAACTCATTCCTGGATCTGCCTGGACAGGAGCGGATTTTCCTCTCAGAATTCTCCCTCTGGAGAAGAAGCTTTTTCATCTGGGAACTCTTGGATCTACTTTTTATTTTTAATTATTTCAGTTTTTTTGAGGGGAATGTTTGAATCCCAAACACTGGATTTGAGGTTCAGGACTTTAATCCCGAGCCCCATCCCAGGACAAATTCCAGCCTGGACTTGAAGACCTTGGGAATGGCGAAGTCTCTCTGGCCCTAGGGGGATTTTTTGGGAGCTTTGATCATCCCAGGATTAAAAATTGGGAATTTTCCTCCTCCTCTTTTGCATCTGGCTCTGGCTCCCGGCGGCTCCCCGAGTCCAGGAATCCATTCCCGACTTTTCCTGGGCTGTGGAACCGGCTCTGCTGGAAAAGATTCCAAGAAAATTTTTTTTTTTTTGTCCTACTGCAACAAGAGAATGAGAAGCTCCTGGATTCCTGCTGGAATTCCCAAATTCCCTTTGGAAAGCTGCTGGGAGGGGGGCAACACCTGGAGAACTCAGGGATTCCTGGAAAATCCCAAATTTATTTTGGCTGAATCCACAACCTGGGACCAAGAGACCTCGGAATACCTGGAAAATCCAGGGATTCATGGAAAACTCCAAATTTATCCCAGCTGATCATCCTGGATGATAATTCCCAAAAAATTTTGGGATGCCTGCAGTGGGGTGTCCAACCCACACCTGTTGCTTTTCCTTGGTGTTCCCAAGGAATCCCCAAGTGCCGGGATTTGGGAATTTGTGGAGTTTGGGAATTCACAGGGTTCGGGAATTTTCATGGCTCAGGAATTTGCAGCTTTGGGAATTCGCGGAGTTTGGGAATTCGCGAGATTTGGGGATTAATGATTCAGGAATTTGTGGGATTCAGGAATTTGTGAGATTTGGGAATTCCCAGGGTTTGCTAATTTGTGGAGTTTCGGAATCCATGGGGCTCAGGAATTCATGGGATTCAGGAATTTGTGGGATTTGTGAATTTGCGGGATTTGTGAATTCGCGGGATTTCGGAATTTGCAGGATTCAGGAATTCATGAGATTTGGGAATTTGTGAGATTTGGGAATTCCCAGGGTTTGATAATTGTGGCGTTTGGGGGCTCAGGAATTTGCGGGATTTGTGAATTCATGGGATTTGTGAATTTGCGGGATTCGGGAATTCGCGGGATTTCTGAATTCGCTGGATTCGGGAATTCGCGAGATTCGGGAATTTGGGAAAAGCTCCAGAATTCCCGTTTTTTTTTGTCTCCCCAGCTCCAGGGCGGCCCCCCCGTGCCCTGAGCAGCCGCCCATGCCCGGCCCCTCTCCGATGCCGCGCGTGCCACAGGCCCCGGAGAGCGCCGGGACGGAGCCGCCGCCGGAGCCGCCGGTGAGAGACCGGGAATCCTGCTGGGAGCACTGGGAGCACTGGGAGCACTGGGACGGGATCCAGCCATTACTGGGGACACTGGGGACACTGGGATGGGATCCAGCCCTTACTGGGGACACTGGGATGAGATTCAGCCATTACTGGGGACTTTTGGGACACTGGGATGGGATCCAGCCCTTACTGGGGACACTGGGATGGATCCTACTGGGAGCACTGGGAGCACTGGGATGGGATCCAGCCATTACTGGGGACACTGGGGACACTGGGATGGGATCCAGCCCTTACCGGGGACACTGGGAGCCCAGGAATGGATCCTACTGGGAGCACTGGGGACACTGGGAGCACTGGGATAGGATCCAGCCCAGTATTGGGAGCACTGGGGACAGTGGGACAGGATCCATTCTTTACTGGGATTAATGGGGTTACTGGAACAGAATCCAGCCATTACTGGTGTTACTGGTCCATACTGGGAGTCCCAGTGTCCATCCCTTACTGGGGTCCATTCTGGGAGCCCAGTGTCCATCCCTTACTGGGGTTACTGGTCCATACTGGGAGCCCCTGTGTCCATCCCTTACTGGGGTCCATTCTGGGAGCCCCTGTGTCCATCCCTTACTGGCGTTACTGGTCCATACTGGGAGTCCCAGTGTCCATCCCTTACTGGGGTCCATTCTGGGAGCCCCAGTGTCCATCCCTTACTGGGGTTACTGGTCCATACTGGGAGCCCCAGTGTCCATCCCTTACTGGGGTTACTGGTCCATACTGGGAGCCCAGTGCCCCTGTTCCCGTGTCCCGGTTCCATTTCCCGGAGCAGGAGAGGCCGCGGTTCCCACGGAGATCCATGCGGGACCCTCCGGAATTCCGGACAAAGGAATTCCCCCCTCCCCCCCTGCCCTCCTGGAGGCCTTGGGAAATCGGGAATGGGATTTCCATGGAAACCTGGGGTGGCTCCCGAAGGCAGCCGGGGGCTCCCGAGCTGAGGGGCTGGGGCTGGATTCCCCAAAAAACTCGGGAAAATTCAGTGGGATCATCCGGGGGGATCTGGAGTTCCTTGGGATGGATCCAGGGGTTCCATGGGGGATTGGGGTTCCCAGAGCCCCCCAAAATCCTCAGGAGGATTTTCCAGGATCATCCAAAGGGATCCAACGTCATTTAGCGGTGTCCGGATTCCCCCAATTCCCCCATTCTGTACTGGCCCGTACTGGTCCATACTGGTCTGTACTGTGCCATACTGTGCCATACTGGTCCATACTGTGCCATATTGTGCCATACTGGTCCATACTGGTCCATACTGGTCTATACTGGTCCATACTACTCTGTACTGGTCCATACTGGTCTATAGTGGTCCATACTGGTCCATACTGTGCCATACTGGTCTGTACTGTTCCATACTGTGCCATGCTGGTCTGTACTGGTCCATACTGTGCCATACTGGTTTATACTGGTCCATACTGGTCCATACTGATCCATACTGGTCTGTAGTGGCCCATACTGTGCCATACTGGTTTATACTGGTCCATATTGGTCCATACTGGTCCATACTGGCCTGTAGTGGCCCATACTGTGCCATACTGGTTTGTACTGTGCCATACTGGTCCATACTGGTCCATACTGGTCTGTAGTGGCCCATACTGTGCCATACTGGTTTGTACTGTGCCATACTGGTCCATACTGGTCCATACTGGTCCATACTGTTTCATACTAAGATGGACTAGTCCATACTGGTCCATACTGGTCCATACTGGTCTGTAGTGGCCCATACTGACCCGTACTGTGCCAGACTGGTCCATACTGGTCCATACTGGTCTGTAGTGGCCCATACTGATCCGTACTGGTCCATACTGGTCCAACACCAGTGACAATCCCCATGTCTCCCCACAGGTGGGCGTGTCCCTTTCTCCCGAGCGAGGCCACCCCAAGGTGACAAAATTGAGCCCCTCAAGGTCACGGTCGATTTCCTGAAGGTGCCCCTGGGCCTGAAGAAGCCCCCGCTGAAGGAGGCCCTGGGAAAAGCCAAAGCGCCGGCGCTGGAGCGGCGCAAAGCGCGGGGCAGCGACGCCATGGACAATGAGTCCCAATATTCCGGCTATTCCTACAAATCCGGCCACTCCCGCAGCTCCCGCAAGCACAGGTGAGCCAGCCCAGCATTGCCTGGCTGTCCCCGGCCTGTTTTGGCTTTTCCCTCTTCTCCTACTTTTTTCCCAATTTTTCTCACTTTTTTCCCCCACTCCTTTCGTATTTTTTTTCTCACTTTTTCCTAATTTTTTTTCCCCTACTTTTCCCCCACTTTTTCCCACTTCTTTCCTGCTTTTCCCCACTTGTCCTCCACATTTTTTCCCAACTCCCCTCACTTTTTTTCCCTGCTTTTCCCCCCACTCTTTCCTGCTTTTTTCCCCACTTTCCCCCCTTTTTGCCCAATTTTCCCCCAATTTTTATCGCTTTTTTCCCCACTTCTTTCTCACTTTTCCCCCCACATTTTTCTCTCTTTTTTCTCCCACTTTTTCCTCTGAATTTCCCCCCACTTCTTCTCTCTTTTCCCTCACTTTTCCCCCTCTTCTCCCCCTCTTTCCCCAGGGACCGGCGGGAGCGGCACCGCTCCAAAAGCCGGGATGGGACGCGCGGGGACAAATCCGTGACCATCCAAGCGCCGGGAGAGCCTTTGCTGGACAACGAATCCACGCGGGGGGACGAGAGGGTGAGCGGGGAGGATTCGGGATCCCCGGGTGGGATCCGGGAGCTTCCCGGCGGAATTTCCCGGCGGGGCGGTCGAGCCGGTCGGGCCGGTCCCGGCAAAACGAGAAAAGGAGAAAATGAAAGGGGACGCGGCTCCGGCGGCGCCTCGGGGCTGGAAAACGCCCCCGGGATGGCATCCCAAGGGATCCAAACCTCCAGGATTCGCCCCAAATTCCCGGCTGGATGGCACAGGAGAGGCTGCCCCACCCCAGGGTGCCCCTCGTTCCCGAGTTCTGGGATCGCTCCGGACTGCGCGGAGCCCCATCCCCGCCTTTCATCCTCTCCCAAGCCGCCCACGCCGGCGGCTCCGGCGCTTTTCATGTTCCTGTTCCTGGGAATGGGGCTCCCAAAGCCAAACCTGCCCTTCCCGTCCCTCTGGAAAGCCCCAGGCTCCGCTTTGCCCTTTGGAATTAAATCGTGGAATTGGTTGGGCATGGAAACCTCCCATTATCCCGGACTGCTGCGAGCTGGAATTGGGCACTCGCAGGGATGAGGAATCCGTGGAAAAATCAGTGCCAGGCGACTGTACTGGGAAGAGTTTCCCGGTTTTCTGGCAGAAATTTCTGGGGAAAATTCCGGCATTGGAGAAAAAAACCAAAGAACAAATTCCAGGAATGTCCTGTCCCAGGAATTTTTGGGAATGTCCGAGCGCCCAAAACCAGGAAGAGGGAAAGACACACGGACAGGGGGGTGGGAAGGAATCCAGCTGGGAAGGAATCCAGGGTTTTCTGGCACCTCTCTGTCTGGGAGAGAAGGGTTCTGGAGTAGGGAAGGGCCTGTTCAGAGCGATTCCCGACAAATTCTGACAATTCCCGGCAATAATTCCCAACAATTCCCAGTAATAATTCCCAACAATTCCCAACAATTCCCGACAATAATTCCCGACAATAATTCCCGACAATTCCCAGCCGTCCCGGCGCGGGCAGCAGTGCGGGGGTGTGCCGGGCGTGTCCCTGCTGGCCCTGCCGGCCTGAGGGGGGGTTTGCTGGGAAATCCGGGAACTTCCCGATCCCAAAGCTGCTCCTGCCGGGGCCGGAGCTTTCCCAGAGGGAAAAATTCCCGGCGGAATCGCTGCTGCTCCAGGTCCAGGCTGAGGTTTTGCCGAACTGAGGAGGGGGATGGCTCCGGGAAGGGCGCCCGGATTGGAGGTGGGATGGGGTTTGGAGCTGGGAATGTCCCTCTGGGATTGGAGGAATTTAGCACCACTTCTTGGACTGTCCCCTGTTCCTTCCTCAGGGGCACAATTCCTGGTTTAGAACACTGGTGGGTGGGAAATTCTGGAGGTGGTGTTGTCACCTGGCACAGGTGTGACACAGGGCCACCCTTTGGAATGTCCCCTGTCCCCTGTCCCTTGCCCAGGGTGACACCTGGGTGGTGGGTGGGAGGTCCTGGAGGTGATGTTGTCACCTGGTACAGGTGTGACACAGAGCCACCCCTCAGAACATCCCTGTCCCTCCCCAGGGTGACAATTCTTGGTTTGGAGGTGCAATAGGTGTGAGGTCCTGGCAGTGATGTTATCACCTGTCACAGGTGTGACACAGCCACCCCTCAGAATGTCCCTGTCCCCTCCTCACAGTGACAATGGGGACACTCCTGGTTTGGAACTGTGAAGGGTGGGAGGTCCTGGCAGTGATGTTATCATCTGTCACAGGTGTGACACAGCCACCCCTCAGAATGTCCCTGTCCCCTCCTCACAGTGACAATGGGGACACTCCTGGTTTGGAACTGTGAAGGGTGGGAGGTCCTGGCAGTGATGTTATCACCTGTCACAGGTGTGACATGAAGCCACCCCTCAGAATGTCCTTGTCTCCTCCTCATGGTGACATTGGGGACACTCCTGGTTTGGAAATGTAAAGGGTGGGAGGTCCTGGCGGTGATGTTGTCACCTGTCACAGGTGTGACACAGAACCACCCCTCAGAACCCCCCTGTCCCTCCCCAGGACGACAACTGGGGCGAGACCACCACGGTGGTGACGGGGACGTCGGAGCACAGCATCTCCCACGATGACCTCACGCGCATCACCAAGGACATGGAGGACAGCGCCCACCTGGACTGCTCCCGCCACCTGGGCGTGGCCTTGGGCGTGGCCCTGGCCCTCCTGGCCTTCCTCACCCCCTTGGCCTTCCTCCTCCTCCCGCAGCTGCTGTGGCGGGAGGAGCTGGAGCCCTGCGGCACTCCCTGCGAGGGGCTCTTCATCTCGGTGGCCTTCAAACTCCTCATCCTCCTGCTGGGCAGCTGGGCCCTGTTCTTCCGCCGCCCCAAGGCCTTCTTCCCGCGCGTCTTCGTCTTCCGCGCCCTGCTCATGGTGCTGGTCTTCCTGCTCGTCGTCTCCTACTGGCTCTTCTACGGCGTGCGCATCCTGGACTCGCGCGACCGCAACTACCGCGCCGTGGTGCAGTTCGCCGTCTCCCTGGTGGACGCGCTGCTCTTCGTCCACTACCTGGCCGTGGTTCTGCTGGAGCTGCGGCAGCTCCAGCCGCAGTTCACGCTCAAGGCCGTGCGCTCGGCCGACGGCGCCAGCCGCTTCTACAACGTCGGCCACCTCAGGTGGGAGCGGCCTCGGTGGCTGGGATGGGCGATCCTGTGGTGGGGATGGGATTTGGTGTCCTAGCTGGATGTTCCTGTGGTGGGAATGGGGATTTGGTGTCCTGGCTGGATGTTCCAGTAGTGGGAACAGGAATTTTGTGTCCTGGCTGGACGTTCCCGTGGGGGGGATGGGATTTGGTGTCCTGGCTGGATGTTCCTGTGGTGGGAACGGGGATTTGGTGTCCTGGCTGGACGTTCCCGTGGTGGGGATGGGATTTGGTGTCTTAGCTGGATGTTCCTGTGGTGGGAACGGGAATTTGGTGTCCTGGCTGGATGTTCCTGTGGTGGGAACGGGGATTTGGTGTCCTGGCTGGATGTTGCAGTAGTGGGAACAGGAATTTTGTGTCCTGGCTGGATGTTCCCGTGGTGGGGATGGGATTTGGTGTCTTAGCTGGATGTTCCTGTGGTGGGAACGGGAATTTGGTGTCCTGGCTGGATGTTCCCGTGGTGGGGATGGGATTTGGTGTCTTAGCTGGATGTTCCTGTGGTGGGAACGGGAATTTTGTGTCCTGGCTGGACGTTCCCGTGGTGGGGATGGGATTTGGTGTCCTAGCTGGATGTTCCTGTGGTGGGAATGGGGATTTGGTGTCCTGGCTGGACGTTCCCGTGGTGGGGATGGGATTTGGTGTCCTAGCTGGATGTTCCTGTGGTGGGAACGGGGATTTGGTGTCCTGGCTGGACGTTCCTGTGGTGGGAATGGGAATTTCGTGTCCTAGCTGGATGTTTTCATGTTGGGGACAAGGATTTTGTGTTCTGGCTGGACGTTCCTGTGGTGGGAACGGGGATTTGGTGTCCTGGCTGGATGTTCCAGAAGTGGGAACGGTAATTTTGAGTCCTGGCTGGACGTTCCCGTGGTGGGAATGGGATTTGGTGTCTTAGCTGGATGTTCCAGTAGTGGGAATGGTAATTTTGTGTCCTGGCTGGACGTTCCTGTGGTGGGAATGGGAATTTTGTGTCCTGTCTGGATGTTCCAATAGTGGGGATGGGGATTTTGTGTCCTAGCTGGACGTTCCCGTGGTGGGGATGGGATTTGGTGTCCTAGCTGGATGTTCCTGTGGTGGGAATGGGGATTTGGTGTCTTAGCTGGATGTTCCAGTAGTGGGAATGGGGATTTGATGGCTTGGATGGATGTTCCAGTAGTGGGGGTGGGGATTTTATGTTCTGGTTGGATGTTCCAGTAGTGGGAATGGGGATTTGGTGTCCTAGCTGGACGTTCCTGTGGTGGGAATGGGGATTTTGGGCTTTTTCAAGGAGGATTTGTGATCTGATCCCTGGGAATGGGACAGGACAAGAAGGAACAGCCTCAAGCTGTGCCAGGGTGGGAAATTTGGGAAAATTCCTTCTGGAAAGGGTGGCCAGGCCTTGGAAGGCACTCGGGGAGTGTTGGATCCCCATCCCTGGAGGTGCCAGAGGAATTCCTGGAGATTCCTCTGATGACCAAAGGGATCAAGACTCGGCGATCCTGGAGCTCTTTCCCAGCCCGGATCATCCTGGGAATTGCTTGAATCATGGAATGCTTTGGGTTGGAAGGATCTTAAAGATCCATGGGCAGGGACACCTCCCTCCATCCCAGCCTGACCTTGGACACTTCCAACCACGGGGCACCCACATTTTTTCCTGGGAATTCCATCCCAGCCCCTCCTGTCCCTGGCTGTGTGCTCCCCTCACACATTCCCAACCCTCCCCCCATTCCCATTTTTCCCACATTCCCCTTTTTCCCTCGCAGCATCCAGCGGGCGGCCGTGTGGATCCTGGAGAATTACTACCACGACTTCCCAGTCTACAACCCCGCCCTCCTCAACCTTCCAAAATCCGTCCTGTCCAAGAAAATGTCCGGCTTTAAAGTCTATTCCCTCGGCGAGGGTGAGATTCCCGCTTTTCCCTCAACCTCTCCTCTCCCGTTTTTCCATCCCCCACCCTCGCTCTCCTCTCCAGAACGTCGTGTTTTTTTTGGAGGAGGGGGATCTCCGGGTGGTTTTTTTTTCCCAGCTGTTGTGCCTCTCCGCAGAGAATTCCACCAACAACTCGACGGGGCAGCCGCGCGCGGTGATGGCGGCGGCGGCGCGGCGGCGCGACAACAGCCACAACGAGTTCTACTACGAGGAGGCCGAGCACGAGCGCCGGGTGCGGAAACGCCGCGCCAGGTACGGCCAGGCTGCGGGATTGGGGGTCCCCTGCTGGGAATTCCGTGGATGGGGAGGTTCCCGGGAGGGAATCTGAGCTAGTCCCGAGGGTTGGGGTGGTTGGGTTGGTCTTCAGCTGAGTTGGTTGAAGTTTTTTGGCGATGAGCGAATCTTTCCAGATCTGAGGGGTTTTTCCATCCCAAATCCATGGTGTCTTCCATCCCAAATCCAAGGGATTTTCTATCCCAGATCTGTGGCGTTTTCCACCCCAAATCCAAGAGGTTTTCTATCCCAAGTCCAAGAGATTTTCCATCCCAAATCCATGGTGTCTTCCATCCCAAATCCAAGGGATTTTCTCTGCCAGATCCATGGGTTTTTCCACCCCAAATCCAAGTGTTTTTCCATCCCAAATCCAAGGGATTTTCTATCCCAGATCTGTGGCGTTTTCCACCCCAAATCCAAGTGTTTTTCCATCCCAAATCCAAGGGATTTTCTATCCCAGATCTGGGGCATTTTCCCATTTTCCACCCCAAATCCAAGTGTTTTTCCATCCCAAATCCAAGGGATTTTCTGTCCCAGATCTGCGGCATTTTCCACCCCAAATCCAAGAGATTTTCTATCCCAAATCCAAGGGATTTTCTATCCCAATCCATGGAGTTTTCCATCCCAAATCCAAGGATTTTCCCATCCCAGATCCAAGAGGTTTTCTACCCCAAATCCAAGAGGTTTTCTATCCCGAATCCAAGAGATTTTCTATCCCAGTCCATGGAGTTTTCCATCCCAAATCCAAGGATTTTCCCATCCCAGATCCATGGGTTTTGGACCTCAAATACAAAGGGTTTTTCACCCCAAATCCACAGGGATTTCCATCCCAAATTCAAGGAATTTTCCATCCCAAATACCTGGGGTTTTCCGTCTCAAATCCAAGAGGTTTTCCATTCCAAATCCAAGAGGTTTTCTACCCCAAATCCACAGGGATTTGCATCCCAAATCCATGGGGTTTTCCATCTCAAGTCCAAGAGGTTTTGCACCCCAAACCCACAGGGATTCCCACCCCAAATCCACAAGGATTTCCACCCTAAATCCACAGGGATTTCCACCCCAAATCCAAGAGGTTTTCCACCCCAAATCTGCGGGGTTTTCCACCCCAAATCCAAGAAGTTTTCCATCCCAAATCCAAAGGAATTCCCACCACAAATCCAAGAGGTTTTGCACCCCAAATCCACGCAGTTTTCCATCCCAAATCCACGGGGCTTTCTACCCCAAATCCAAGAGGTTTTCTACCCCAAATCCAAGAGGTTTTCTACCCCAAATCCAAGAGGTTTTCTACCTCAAATCCAAGAAGTTTTCCATCCCAAATCCAAAGGAATTCCCACCACAAATCCAAGAGGTTTTCCACCTCAAATCCATGAGGTTTTCTACCCCAAATCCAAGAGGTTTTCCACCCCAAATCTGCGGGGTTTTCTACCCCAAATCCAAGAAGTTTTCCATCCCAAATCCAAAGGACTTCCCACCACAAATCCAAGAGGTTTTGCACCCCAAATCCACGCAGTTTTCCACCCCAAATCCACGGGGCTTTCTACCCCAAATCCAAGAGGTTTTCTACCCCAAATCCAAGACGTTTTCTACCCCAGATCCAAGAGGTTTTCCACCTCAAATCCAAGAAGTTTTCCATCCCAAATCCAAAGGAATTCCCACCACAAATCCAAGAGGTTTTCCACCCCAAATCCAAGAGGTTTTCCACCCCAAATCTGCAGGGTTTTCTACCCCAAATCCAAGAGGCTTTGCACCCCAAATCCACACGGTTTTCCACCCCAAATCCTTGGGGTTTTCCCACCCCATTCCCAGCGCCTTCCCACCCCAAACCCCCGTGGGGTGTCCCCTGTCCCCGCAGGCTGGTGGTGGCGGTGGAAGAGGCCTTCACCCACATCAAGAGGCTGCAGGAGGAGGAGCAGAAGAACCCTCGGGAGATCATGGACCCGCGCGAGGCCGCCCAGGCCATCTTCGCCTCCATGGCCCGGGCCATGCAGAAATACCTGCGCACCACCAAGCAGCAGCCCTACCACACCATGGAGAGCATCCTGCAGCACCTCGAGTTCTGCATCACCCACGACATGACCCCCAAGGTGCCCACAGATGTCCCAGATCCTTGTCCCAATAAGGGGTTGGAGCCACTTGGGGTTGGGTTTTAATCCTGGGGTGGAGGAGATGGAGAAGGGAATGGGGGATCCTGAAGGGCTCGGGTTGGAGTAAAAGGGGATCCAGGGGGGATTTTGGGGGTCTGATGCCAGGGAATGGGACAGGACAGGAGGGAACAGCCTTGATCTGTGCCAGGGTGGGAATGGGGGATCCTGAGGGGGCTCGGGTTGGAGTAAAAGGGGATCCAGGGGGGATTTTGAGGTCTGATGCCAGGGAATGGGACAGGACAGGAGGGAACAGCCTTGATCTGTGCCAGGGTGGGAATGGGGGATCCTGAGAGGGCTCGGGTTGGAGTAAAAGGGGATCCAGGGGGGATTTTGGGGGTCTGATGCCAGGGAATGGGACAGGACAGGAGGGAACAGCCTTGATCTGTGCCAGGGTGGGAATGGGGGATCCTGAAGGGCTCGGCTTGGAGTAAAAGGGGATCCAGGGGGGATTTTGAGGTCTGATGCCAGGGAATGGGACAGGACAGGAGGGAACAGCCTTGATCTGTGCCAGGGTGGGAATGGGGGATCCTGAGGGGGCTCGGGTTGGAGTAAAAGGGGATCCAGGGGGGATTTTGGGGTCTGATGCCAGGGAATGGGACAGGACAGGAGGGAACAGCCTTGAACTGTGCCAGGGTGGGAATGGGGGATCCTGAAGGGCTCGGGTTGGAGTAAAAGGGGATCCAGGGGGGATTTTGGGGTCTGATGCCAGGCAATGGGACAGGACAGGAGGGAACAGCCTTGAACTGTGCCAGGGTGGGAATGGGGGATCCTGAGAGGGCTCGGGTTGGAGTAAAAGGGGATCCAGGGGGGATTTTGGGGTCTGATCCCAGGGAATGGAACAGGACAGGAGGGAACAGCCTTGATCTGTGCCAGGGTGGGAATGGGGGATCCTGAGGGACTCAGCTTGGAGTAAAAGGGGATCCAGGGGGGATTTTGGGGTCTGATCCCAGGGAATGGGACAGGACAGGAGGGAACAGCCTTGAACTGTGCCAGGGTGGGTAATTTGGGAAAATGCCTCCTTGGAAAAGAGAAAAAACCTTGAAATGAGCTCGGAGATGGTTGGAGTGACCACCCCTAGAGGTGGAATCCCTGAAATTCTGTGGACTCAAAAACCTCAGAGCTCTTTCCCAACCCCAAAAATCCCTAAAAAACAAAAAAACCCCAAACCCAAAGCAGCACCACAGGGCCGTTTTCCCCCCTCCAAACCCCCAAATCCAGAGGTGACACGGCCGTGTCCTCCCCTGTCCCCAAGGCCTTCCTGGAGCGGTACCTGACGGCCGGCCCCACCATCCAGTACCACAAGGACCGCTGGCTGGCCAAGCAGTGGACACTGGTCAGCGAGGAGCCGGTGACCAACGGCCTCAAGGACGGCGTGGTCTTCGTGCTCAAGCGCCAGGACTTCAGCCTGGTGGTGTCCACCAAGAAGATCCCGTTCTTCAAACTCTCCGAGGAGTTCGTGGACCCCAAGTCTCACAAGTTCATCATGAGGCTGCAGTCCGAGACCTCGGTGTGATTTGGCCGGGATGGGATTTTTTTTTTTTTCTTTCCCGAATTTTTCCGGCTACGAGTTTTCCTCCGGGAAAGTCGCTCCCGGTTCCGGCGCCTTCCTGGGATCGTGACCACTCGTCCTTTTTGAGGTGGCTGAGCCCCTTTTCCTCTTCCTCCTCCTCCTCCTCCTCCTCCTCATTCCCCAAATCCGGATCCTCTGGAGCCGTAACTCAAGGGCTAATTCCAAGAATTCCCAACTTCCTTCTTCACCAGCGTCCTGGAGCAGCTCTGGGTCCCACAGAGCTGCTGCTCCCGTTTCTTTTCTCCTGGACAATTCTCCTGGCTCTGGCCTTAAACCACTGCCCTGGGGCTGGGTTTGCAATCCCAAGGGAATTTTTTTAGGGGGAAAGAATTTTGGAATCATCTCCAGGATCCGTGGCTGCTGTGGAAAAGCTCCCGGAGCGCATCCCAGGTTTTGGCAGTGTCCTCCTCGCCTTTGCTGATGTTTTGGGTTTTTTTAGGAAAAATGAGTGGAAATCTGGATTGCTTTTGGAATAGCTAAAGGTTGAATTGAGGTTTTTGGGGGTTTTTTTTTGGGGTAGATTTTGCTGCTCCTGAGGGTGCCCCAAATTCCAGCAACATCTCCTGGATCCGTAACCTCGAGTTGCTCCTGGGAGAGATCAACAAATGTCCCGTGGTGATCCCTCAGAATTCCCACTGGGATGCAAAAAACTTTTTTTTTTTTTGCCTTCTCCTGCTTTTTGGTTTTTTTTTAAAGGTCACAAATACCTCACGGACAGATTTGGAATTTTTTCCCATTTTTTTTCCCACCTTCACCCTCATGGGGTTGGAAGTGCCGGATTTCATTCCAGGGAGGTGTTTTTGGGGTCGGATTTTTGGGGTCGGATTTTTGGGGTCGATTTTGTCCTAAGCACTAAAAAAGGGGAGTTTGGAACCAGGGGAGGCTTCCCCAGTAAGCACCAGTAGCAAAATGGGGGGGGGATCCATCCCATATCCAAATTCCAGGAAATCCCCATTTCTTGGGGGAGAAATTTTTTGGGGGAATTTCAACCCCCTCCTGCTGCTCCCAACATTTTCCCTTTTTGGGAAATTTCCCAAAACATTTCCCAGCATTTTGGGGCTGAAGGATTTGGATTTCACCCCCTGATCCTGGGAGCCCATTCTGGGGCATTTTCCTGAAAAAAAAAAAAAAAAAAAAAAAGGTGGATGGATCATCCTGATGGAGGGAGGGGGGTGGAACTCACAATCCCATTTGGGAATTTTGGGAGAGAAAAATTCCCTTTTTCTGGTTCCATTTTTGGGGTTGGGTTTGGATTTTGTTTCCCCCGCAGAGCCGAGATTTTGTGCATGCGTGTAGAAAGTTGTAAAATGTCAAATTAATGGTTTTTAATATATAAAAAAAGCTTGGATTTTCCCGGTTTTTTGCAGCGGATCGGAGCATTCCGGCAGTGGTAGGAATTTTTTCCGTTGGTGTTCGGTTGTTTTTTGGTTTTTTTTCTGTTTTATTTTATTTTATTATTTTTTTTTTCATAGAGGAACTAAAATTGTACAATTTTGTTGTTGTTTTTTTTTTTAAATAAAAGAAACCCGTTTTGACATTTTTTAAAAAATTCATTTTGGCTGGGGGGCTGTGGGGGCCAAGAGTTTGGGGTTTGTGGGGTCAAGGATTTGGGATTTTTGGGGTAGAGTTTGGCATTATGGAGTCAAGGATTTGGAGTGTGTAGGGTCAAGCTATGGGCTCTGTAGGGCCAAGGATTTGGGGTCTCTGGGATCAAAGATTTTGGGTTTGTGGGGCAGATTTTGGAGTTGTGAGGCCAAGGATTCAGAATCTAGATTTGGGGTTCTCTGGGATCAATTTATGGTGTCTCTGTGGTCAAAGATTTGGGGTCTACAGGGCAAGGATTTCGGATTTATGGAGCAAAGAATTTGGGGATTGTGGGGCCGAGGATTTGGCATTTTTTGGGTAGTTATGGAGTCAAGGTTTTGGAGTGTATGGGGTCAAGTTATGGGGTCTGTAAGGACAAGGATTTGGGATTTATGGGGCCAAGAGTTTGGGGGTTATGGGGTCGAGGATTTGGGGTTGCTGGGATCAAGGATTTTGGGTTTGTGGGGCCAAGGATTTGACATCTCTGGGATCAAGGATTTTGGGTTTATGGAACTGGGGATTTGAAGTGTTTGGGGTCAAGGATTTGGGGTTTGTAGGGTCAAGGATTTGGGGTCTCTGGGATCAAGGATTTGGGGTTTGTAGGGTCAAGGGTTTGGGGTTTATGGGGGTGGGGATTTGAAGTGTTTGGGGTCAAGGATTTGGGGTTTGTAGGGTCAAGGGTTTGGGGTTTATGGGGGTGGGGATTTGGAGTGTTTGGGGTCACGTTATGGGGTCTGTGGGGCCCGTGACTGAATTCCTTTCTCCCGGGAATCCCGGGGGTCCGAAGGATGTCTCGGAGAGCTCTGGGCCTGGGGGCGTCCCAGGATCCTTCCTGTGCCTCTGGAAAAGAGGCAGAAATTCCATGGATCCTCCTCGGGATGGGGGTGGGGTCTCTGGGCATTGGGACCCGGCTTTGACCCCCCAGACCCGGCTTTGAGCCCCCTAAACCCAGCTTTGAGCCCCCTAAACCCAGCTTTGACCCTTCCCAGTGTCCAGAAATCTAGACTCAGCTTTGACCCTCCCAGATTCATCTTTGAACACCCCTAAACCCAGTTTTGAGCCCCCCTAGACCCAGCTCTGAGCCCCCCTAAACCCAGCTCTGAGTCTGCTTAAACCTGGCTTTGAGCCACCCAGACCTAGCTTTGAACACCCCTAAACCCAGCTTTGAGTACCCCTAAACCCAGCTTTGACCCTTCCCAGTGTCCAGAAATCTAGACCCAGCTTTGACCCTCCCAGACCCAGCTTTGAGCCCCCCTAAACCCAGCTTTGAGCCCCCTAAACCCAGTTTGGAGCCCCTTAAACCCAGCTTTGAGCCCCCCTAAACCCAGCTTTGAGCCCCCCTAAACCCAGCTTTGAGCCCCCTAAACCCAGTTTTGAGCCCCATAAACCCAGCTTTGAGTCCCCCTAAACCCAGCTTTGAGCCCCCTAAACCCAGTTTTGAGCCCCCTAAACCCGGCTTTGAGCCCCCTAAACCCAGCTTTGAGTCCCCCTAAACCCAGTTTTGACCCTTCCCAAGTCCCATGAGAGTTTTCCCAGCCCAGACTCACCTGTGGGGTCAGGATTTTTGGGCTGGGGTCCTGGGCTTGGGGCTGGACCAGAGCTCCCAAATCTGCAGGGGAAGATTTGGGCTCAGATTTGAGAATTTTTGGGATTTAGGATACTTGAGATTTTTGAGATGGGAGGAGCTTTCATCCCAACCCCATGGGAAGGGATTGCCTGATGAAGAAATTCCCCAATGCAACAAAATATCCAAATAAAATATAAAATAAAATATCCCAAAAATATAAAAAAATCCCAATAAAATAAAATACCCCAATTAAAAAATACCCAAATAAAATAAAGCACCCCAATAAAAGAAAATGATCCCAGTAAAACCAGTTTCCCCAGTTACCCCCAACCCCACAGAGCTCACCTGAGGAGTCGCTGCCACTCACAACCTGGTTCCGGATCCCTGTGACCAGAACAGACCCAAAACTGGGATTATTCCACCCAAAATCCCCCTTGGAAAACCCCAAAAAGGAGCTGCCGAGCCCCCCAAAATTTGGGTTTGGAGAAGAGAAAGAAAAAAACCCAAAACTCCAAAATTTGTGTGAATCAGAAAAGGGGAAAGGCAGAGGTGACCCCAAAAGAGACAAATTTGAGCTCAGGAGGGAAATTTGGGGGATTTTGGAGCCAGATCTGAGCAAGGGGAATGTCCCAGCCTGAGCTGTGACCACAGGAGGGGTTTTGGGATCAGGATCCCCCTAATAGTACTGCACCCCAAAAAGGGACATTTTGGGGCATTTCTGGAGGTTTTGGTCGTGTGATTTCTGAAGGTTTTGGGGTGGTGGCATTTGGGTATTTTGGGGCATTTTTGATTATTTTGGGGTTGTAACTTCTGGAGGTTTTTGGGGCATTTCTCAATCTTTTGGGGTTGTGTTTTCTGGATTTTTTTTTGAGGTTTTGGGATTTTTGGGGGTGCTGGCATCAGTGTCTGACCTCTGTCCTTGGTCCTGTGGTAGGTGACAAAAAGCACGAGCAGGGCCAGCACCACGAAGATGATGGGGGACCAGTACCTGGCTGGGACACCCGAGGACGTTCCTGTGGGGACACGGGTGACCGGGGGGTGGCAGGCACTGGGAAAGGGGGTTGGGACATTCCAGGGTGGTGGCAGGGTGACAATTCCCCTGGGATGGTGACAGGTCCCCCCATTATGGAGTCACCTCCCCATGATGGTGACAATTCCCCCAGGACGGTGCCACCTCCCCATGGTGGTGGCAATTCCCTGGGGCAGTGTCACCTCTCCATGATGGCAACAATGCCTGGGACAGTGCCACCTGTGTCACCATTATGGTGGCAAATCCCAATTCCCTGGAATGATGCCACCTCCCCATGACGGTGACAAATCCCCCAGGGTCTTGTCACCTCCCCACAATGGTGACAATTTTCCCACAGCACAATGTCATCACCCCCTGATGGTGACAAACCAATGTCTCACCTTCTCTGGATGGTGTCACCTCACCCCAAGAAGGTGCCACCTTCCCATGACGGTGACAATCCCAGGCAGTGTCACCTCCCCCAGGATGGTGCCACCTCCCCACAATGGTGACAATTCCAGGCAATGTCACCTCCCTCCCCTTTCCGTGGAACTCACGCGTTTGGTTCCCCGCCGGTGTCACCTCCAGGTCCCCGCTCCCAGGAGGGCTCGTGGTGACCCTCAGCCACGTTGTCATCGTGTCCCCGTCCCTGGTGGCTGTGCTGGGGTGTCCTGGTGGCTCCGGGGGTTCTTGTGTCCCCTCTTGGGTGACATTCCCGTTCCCTGACTCCTCTTCTTGGAAGCCGAGAGCTGGGAATGGGATTTGTCCATTCCTGTCGATTCTCCCCCAAAATTGAGGATCAGGAATGGGAATATTGACCCCTCAGGGGACGTGGGACAGAGTTTGGGGACATCACCACAGGAAGGGCCCCAAAAGTGAATTTTGGAAAAGAAGAGAGGGAAGGAAATCCCAGGAATTCCAAGGGAGAGGGGATGGGATCCAAGGAACGGCTGGAGATGTTCCAGGTGGGATTTGGGATGGAGATCCAGAAAATTCTGCACTCAGAGGATTTTGGAGTTGAAAAGTTTCCCAATGAATAATCCTGACCCCCAAAACATCCAGGAGGGTTTGTAAAAACCCTCCCAGACACAGGAGCTGGATTTTGAGATTTTTGAGATGTCCTGGGGTTGGGTTGGATGATCTGGGTGGGTTTTTCAACTCAGAATGTCTCACAGCTCCCTGAGGGGGATGAAATACAGCAGAACAGAAACCATACCTTGTGAGTTTCACAGCTCACCCCGTTAAAAAAGAAAAAACCCAAATGGTTTCAGGTTCTCATAGTGGAAAATGTGGGGGGCTGAGCGGGGACTGTTCCGGAACCCAAAAGGGTTTAGGGTTGTGTCACCAATAGGCAATTATAAATCACCCTAAAATAACCTAAAATATCTCAAAACATCCCCAAATATCACAAATTAACCCAAAATACCTCCGAATGTCCCGATTTGGGGTGTGAAATTGGGGGCGTGAGGTGGAAGGACCCACCAGGACCATCCGAGTCCCATTCGTGGCCCTGCTGAGATGAAAACCAACAAAACCAGCCCAAAATGGTTCTAAAGCCCCTCCTGATGCTCATTTGGGGCAGACTGTGATGGATTTGAGGTGCTGGGACATCTCAGAAAACCCCAAACCCTTCCTGGAATCCACAAACCAGGCTCAACAAAGCCGGGCTCAACCCTAAAGCTGAGCTTAACCCCAAGGAAAAGCCCTAAAGGGACCTCCCTGAGCTGCACCCGCTGCCTTCAGCCCCTTCCTCACCCTCATCCTCCTCACCCTCGCTCCAGCCCCACACCCCGAAGCCCCCCAGCCCCCAGCCCCACTCACCGACCCCAAAGCACAGCAGGGCGAGGCAGAGCCCCCCAAACCCCTCGGGTCCATCCTGCAGGGCCCATCCCCTCCCTGGCCCTCTGAAACGTCTTCCTTCCCCTTTTGGCTCAGAGGAAGTGACAGTTGATAAACAAAGGTGGTGAAATTAAGGGGGAACTGCTGAAAAGGATCCCCCAAGGTCACTTCTCCATCCCCTGAGGTCATTTCTTCATTTCATCAAATTATTTCTCCATCCCATGGGTTCCTTTCTCTGCCCCATGGACTTATTTGCTCACCCCACAGGTCATTTCTCCACCCCATGGATTTGTCTCTCCACCCCTTGGAATAATTTCCATCCCATGGAATTATTTTTCCACCCCGTGGATCATTTCTCCACCCCACAGATAATTTCTCCACCCCATTGATCAATTTCTCCACCCTATGGATTTATTTGCTCATCCCATAGAGTCATTTCTCCACCCCATGGAATTATTTTTCCACCCCACGGATCCATTTCTCCATTCCATGGGATTATTTTTCCATCCCATAGAACTGTTTCTCCATTCCATGGAGAAATCCCATGGATTTATTTGTCCACCCCATAGAATTATTTTTCCACCCTATGGAGCTGTTTCTCCACCCCCAGATTCTTGCTGGGATCCCCGAATTTCTGCTGGGATTCCTGAATTTCTGCTGTGATCTCCAAATTCCTGCTGGGAACTCCCCCAGCTCAGCAGCACAGCACAAATCCCTCCCCCAAAATCAACCCCCCCCCCCCCCCCCCAAACACATCAAAGTCTCCACATTCCATTTTCCTCTGAGCTATCCCAAAACCCCTGATCCCAAATCCTGGCCTTGCAGGATTTTGGTGGGGCTGAGTTGTGTTTTTGGGGTGGGGGGAGGTGCTGGTACATTTAAAAGTGAGGGAAGTGGGGAGGGGGAAGGAAGCAGGTGCAGAAACCACACTTGAGGGTTTGCTGGGTGCAAGGTTCTCGCTTCAACTTCCTGGAGTTAATTCTTTTTGCCAGTAAACAGAAGCTTTGCAAGATGCAAAACAAGACAGAAACAAGAGATTAAAAAAAATTATATTACTTTTTTTTACAGCATTTTATGCAGCTTACATAAAAATGCATTTTCCTAAGGAAAACCCGTCTGTCCCTGGAGGTGTCCGAGGAACCCCCTGGATGTTGGTCTGAGTGACCAAGATTAGATGGAACTGATAGCCTGGGAGGACTTTTCCACCTTCAGGAATTTCGGGATTCCATGGAAAAAAATTCTCTTCAGAGGTTCCCTGAGCTGGTCTGGGAGTCCCTTCAGAGTTTTGTTCAGTAGCTCAGCTGGAGACAGTGGGGAAAGGAGCCTGAATCCCAGGGAGCTGCCAAGATCCAAGAGAAAGATTCCAAAATGCTCTGAATCCTCCCTGAGATCCCAAACTGGGGCTGCTGGCAGGGAAACTGTGGCAGAATCGGCGAGGAGGGAAAGGGAAGATCCCTGAGATTCAGGTCTGGAGTGGGATCAGAGGTGTTGAAGCTGCTCTGGAGTCATTGCAGTCACATTGTAGGGTCTGTCTGTCTGACCAGGAGTGGGAACCCTTTAAATAGGGTCCAGATCCTTCTAAATCAGGTGCAGACCCTTTAAACCAGTTCCATGTCCTTTAAACTAACTCTAGACTCTTCAAACCAGCTCCAGACCCTTCAAACCAGCTCCAGACCCTTTAAACCAGCTCCAGACCCTTTAAACCAGCTCCAGGCCGATCACGGTGCCATTTTCTGCCGCCCCATCCTTCACCTGCAACACCAAAGGGACACGGGCTTGGTTTGGGATCTTGGGAGCTGATCCCACCCTCACAGGGAGATCCCTGGATTTGTTTTAAGGACCCCAACTCTGGGGGTTCCACCCCCCACCCCGGGGTCTCCCAGCTCACCTGGCTTGGACGCTTGACCAGGGAATAAACGGTTGTGCCGGATTCTCCATCCGTTGGTTTGGCTTTAATTCCATTAGGGGCACACTGCGGGGAAAAGGATTTAGGAAATGTTTTAGGTGTTGGGAAAAAAGATCCCAAATGCAGAGATCCCTCAAAGATCCATCTGTGGAAGTGTCACCCCATCCCAAGGCCAGGCTGGAGCATCCTGGGACAATGGGAAGTGTCCCCACCCAATTTTAAGCTCCCTCCTAACCCCAAAAATCCCATTTTTTTTCTCTGATCCCTCTGGGAATTTTTGGGACTGGGAATGGAGTTTTGGAGCAGTTCAGGTGCCCTTGAGAACATCCAGCTGTGGCACAACCGCCTTGGAATTCCCAAAAGGAGCCAGGCATTGTCCAGCTGTTCCCAGTGTCCCCAGGGTGTCCCCATCGTGTCCTTGGGGTGTCCCCAACCCCAGAGAGACCCCGGGGAGGACACGGACCCCCAGACTCACCTGCTGGGAAAGTCCCACCTCAGCGTACACCGTGTTGGATGAGGCCACTGAAATGGGGGAAAAAAGCAGGAATTCGGCAATTTGGGATGCAGAGAATCCCCCTGGCGGGAATCCCAACCTCGGGTGTTCAGGATTGGGTAAAACCTTGACCCCAAAACCCCTCGGAGCTGCTGGATTGGGAATTATTCCTCATCCTGCCCTCCCTGGGTGCTGTGGTACTGGGATGAACTTCCAGCACCAAGGACAGGGAAAATATTTTTTTAAATTTTTTTTTTTTTTTTTAATCCTAAATTCGTGGCTGATTTTGGAGGGCAAAATCCATTTATTTTTCCTGCAGCCAGGACAGAGGGGTCGGGGTCCTTCAGCTTTGACCCGAAATCACTGATGATGATTCCCCTGACCCTAAATGCAATTCCCTTGGCTATTCCCAACAGGAAAAAGGGCAGGGAGCTGCCCCCAAAATCCCACCTGTGTCCGGAGGCTTGGGTTTGGAGAGGCGGAATTTCCTCCAGCCTGGGGGAGATGCAAGAGAATCAGAACCCCAAATTCACCCCAGATCTGCCCAAAATCCGCCCCAAATCCACCCCATCCTCATTCTGTGCCCCCTCCCAGGTCCCACCTCCTTCCCAGGAATTGTTTTCCACGCTCACCTGTGAATTTACGGAGGAACAGGAGGAGAACCAATAAAAGCACTGCGAGCCCAATGGTGGCTATGAGCCAGGACATGAACCCGCTGCTGGAGAGGGCACCTGGAAAAGGGAGAAGATCCAGTGGCAACATCCCAAAATAATCCTGGCTCTTCCCGGCATGGGGAATTTGGCCTCAAATCCCTCCCTGATCCCCCAGTCCAGGAGATCTCACTCCAAGACAGGGCAACGGTGCGAGAATCCCAGAATCCCAAAATCCTCAAATTGCCAAATCCCAAAATCCCACAGGTGTTGAATAGGAAAGGAACTCTGGAGATCTCCCAAGGTGGGGTGACCGAGAGCAGGGGACATGGGGACACAGCCACGTGGCTTTGGGATGACTCCTGATGGGGAAGCCAGGGGCTGGCTTTGGGATTTGGGGTTGGGCTTGTGGCCACCCACCACTCCTTGTCCTGTCCCAAACATTTATTGGGAAGGGATTTTGGGAGGAGCTGGAGGTGCTGGGCTCAACCTCCCCACTTTCCCTTCCCGGCCCAACATGGAAAAGCTGCACTGGACACTCGAGGACACTCGGGGACACTCGAGGACACTCGGGGACACTCAAGGACACTTTGGAGCGTGGCTGGATGTGGACAAGCGGTGGCAGCTCACCGAGACCGGGAGGGTGCGTGGAAGTTTCTGCTGAGGGAAGAGAACAGGGACAGGGGTCAGAGCTCCTGCTGCATCCCAGGAAAAGCTGGAGCCTTAGAGAGGAGTATCAGCCCAGCCCAGTCCCCAAATCCCCAACTTTGGAATCAAAGAAGGATCATTCCATCCTCAACATTCCCATCCTAACACCAAATCCCAACTTTTTCTTGGTTCTCAAGGGACTGGGATCAGTCCATCCCAACTTCAAAATTCCCATCCCATGCCATCCCATCCCATGTCATCCCACCCCAAATTCCCACCTTTCCCTGCTCTCACCTGTGCAGAGCATGTCAGGGGTGGTGACAGTGACATTCCTGCTGCTCACAGAGTTCCGTGCCGTGCACGTCAGTGGCTCTGGCTCCTCCAAGGAGGATTTATTCACCCACAGCACCACGGGGCCCTCATCCCATGGCTGATCTCTCACTTTCCAGATGTAGGAGACCTTCCCGAAATCAGTTCCGGACACGGAGCAGCGCAGGGAGAAGCGGCAGCTCCCACCTGAGCAGTTCTGGTCCTCACAGGTCACTGTGGGCTCTGCCAGCTCCCCTGGGGGCACGGGGGTGTCAGAAAACCGTTTTTTTTTAAATGTAAAAGAACTCCCCCAAAACCACTAAAAGCACTTACTGTACACACGGAGGGTGAAGGTGGATTTTTTTTCCCCTAATGGTTACAGAGTAGTTCCCGGCATCCTCCAGCGTCAGCTGGGAGATGGTGAGTGCACGGCCCTTCTCGGAGACAGCAAAACGAGTTTTGAATGTTTGTATTGCAAATATGGCTTGAGGAGGATCCTCAAATGACGCAGTCACTATGTGTCTATTCTCAAAATTCCAGACTGCTGACTCTTTGTCTGTTATGTCCTGGGTGCGGAAGGTCACGGACTCTCCCACAGCCCTGATCAGGTCCTTGGGGTCACTGGCGCTCACTGGGGAGAGAACATGCAATGGAGGTGGATGAAGATGGGATAAGGAGCTGGGATCAAGGTAGGATTATTGGCATCAGGGAGAATGAAGCTGCTGAATCCAGAAAATGAAGCCCATCAGGGCTGTTTGAAGGCAAGAGGCTCGTGGAAGGGCAGCATCGCCCCATTCCAGGTGGGATGTCACAAGACCTGAGATGGGAATCCTCCCTCACTCCTTCAGCTGCAGCCCAGGACAATGTCCAAGATCCCTCTGGATCTCTCCCTCCCCCCCAGTGAACACCCCATGATCTTGGGTCACGAATTCAAGGAGAAGTTGTTTTTGCCATTTTCGCAACTTCCCATTTAAATAGAAAAAAACCCCCACGAAACAAGTTTTGTTTCCCCCAGTCTACTGAAAACAGAGTTTTTCTTCCCAGTTTTTTGAACAGGGAGCAGCCCTGAGGCTGGGCTCAGAATTTCTGGCTCCCTCAGCCTCAGCCATCTCTGAGATAAAGACAACGGACCATGAGAAAGACAAAGTGCTGGATGAAGATAAATTTGCAGGAAATTGCTAGTTAGCAAAGCCACAGGGTGACTCTCATAAACCCTCTTGGAGCATGACAGGAAGTGCTGCAACTGGACCTTGGCCAATTTCCCTCTTTTCTGGCCAAAAACTACCCCAGGACCTCCAAAAATTGGGAGGCAACGTGGAGAGGAGCAGGAGTAGAGCAGGATGTCTGGAAAACATCTGGACAGAGGCTGGACCAGAGGTGGATACCAGCCCCACTGTCACCACGTTTCTATGATAATAAGAGATCCATGGCAGCATCTTTAACCCTGACTGCTCTGGAAATCCCCCTGCAACCACCGGAAACCAGCCCAAAATCATTTTGCCAAGGAACAAAGCGATGTCACTTACTGATTAGGTGGAGGAGCATGAGTATGGTGAGAGAAAGGATCCAAAATTCGTCCTTGCGCATCTGGGGCACGCAGAGGATCCAGGACACCAACTGCACCCAAAACTGTCACAAAGAAAAAAAGAGGTACAAGGACGTCAGTTGGGGGTGGAGTGAAAATGGTTGTGGTAAATGTTCTGATGGTGCAATGATAATAATGAAGATGCTGATTTGAAGGGAAACCAGCAGCATGAGGAACATTGTCCTCACCCCGGGGAGATGGGGAGGGGACACTGGAAGGTGGCCCCTGAGCACGCAGAGCCTTTTGTCACCTCTGTCACCTTATTTTATAGATGATTTTTGCCACCTCTGTCCCCTGACCTTGGGAGTGTTGTCACTTTTCCCCTGAATTGGGGACTAATTTTTATCATATCTGTACTGTAATTTTGTCACTTCTTCCCCTCATTCAGAAGCTGAATTTATCACTTGCTTTGGGGTTGATTTGTTGCAGAAAGCGAAAGAGCAGGAAATGCCTCTGAGTTTCTTTATTTGCCTTATTTGAGCTAAAATCCCACTCAGCACTGCACTTGGGATCAGGATTAAAAAAAACAAAAAACAAAAAACCAAAAAAAACCCAAACTAAAAACATCTCTGGTGGCTTTGAAGGGGTTTGAGGGATGGAAACTTTACAAATATCCATAGAAATATCTCCAATATCCATAAAATCTCTCACCTGAAGGAGAATCCCATCAATCCAGAGAAGTATCTCAAATACTGAAGGAAATATCTCAAATACCTAGAGAAGTGGCGCAAATATCCAGAGAAATCTCTCAAATTCCCACCCAAATCTCTCAAATTCCCACCCAAATCTCTCAAATTCCCACCCAATGTGGCTGTAAGACTTGGGAGCAGCACATGAACACAGCAACACAGGCTTCATCCAGAAAGCAGAAGAGATTTATTGCAGGACTAGTCACATTTTTAGAGACTGGTTCACAAAACCAAGGATGAAATTAAGATCATTGATCCAAGGAAGGCAGAACCTCTTGTAAACGAGCTTGTACTAAAACATCACATTCCTTACCCACTTCTCCTGTCCACAGCAGCAGGTGCTGGACTTTGCTATTAATTCCTTCCCTTGAGTAGCTTAGGAAATCTCAAACTGCTGTTTTCCCCCGACTCTCACCAGCATCCACACATGCCCCTTTTTTATTTAAAAAAAAAGAAAATAAGTGTTTGTGGTTCCTTGTGGGGCCCCCTGCAGGGGAACACAAGAGACCCGAGGACACCTGGAGTGCTCAGGGAAATCTTCAAACCTCTTGCTCTTCCCTGCAAGAAGTCAATCACCAGAGTGCTATTTCTAATATAACAGTGAGATCTGTTACTGTTTACCAGAATTAAAACCTATTACAATTTCTAACACATTCAAAAATCTGTCTAAAAATCTCTCATTGATTTCGAAACAGTTAGACACAAACAGATGAACGCTCCTTCTCTGCCTGTAGAGGGATCATCTGGTTGGTGGTTGGTTGATCAGCATTTGAAGGCTGTGCATGGGCCACACTTTGTGTCTCATGTCACAGCTCAGGACGGACACACCGTGCAGGTACCAGCATAGCCTGGTATCTGTTGGGATCCAAGAGTAGCCACGACCCCAAACGATGAGTTCATGTGGGTCCTCCCACTTGTTCGTGGCCAGGTCATGTATAAAAACCTTCGTTCGAGGCAGGCGTGTCTCGTCTGCAGCCTGTAATGAGGTGAGGTGATCAACAATGACAGGATTGTTTGAATCTTGGGGCACTGTGAGGTGATTGATGGTGTACAAAGCTTTTTCCAATTGCTGTGTGGTGTTTCACCAGCCATTCCCCTTTTCTGTTTGCCCAAAACACGCTTCAGAGTACCATGAGCAGGTTTGACAATGGCTTGACCTATTGGAGAATGTGGAGTGCCAAATTTATGTGAGACTCCCCATAGCTGCAAAAACTGCCTTGTCTTTATTTTATTTTATTTTATTTTATTTTATTTTATTTTATTTTATTTTATTTTATTTTATTTTATTTTATTTTATTTTATTTTATTTTATTTTATTTTATTTTATTTTATTTTATTTTATTTTATTTTATTTTATTTTATTTTATTTTGTTTTGTTTTGTTTTGTTTTGTTTTGTTTTGTTTTGTTTTGTTTCATTTAATTTAATTTAATTTCACTTTAGTTTTTAAAGTTTCTTTTTATTAGAAAAGTAATGCAGCCCCATTAGAGCGTCGCTTCCCACTCCAAACCTGGGATCTGTCTGAGGGCACTGTGGCTGCCTTTTCATCCATCAGTCTCCAATTATCTTCAAAAACCATAAATTGACCAGGCTGGAGCAGCACTTGGGCTCTTTGCCCAATATCATACGGAGCCAGCAGATCCGTATTCAAGTGATAATTTGCATAACTTGTGTGGAGCCAAGCCCGGATCATTCAACCTTGTCCTACAAACCTGGACTACCCTCCAGGCTGTGACATTGTGTCTACCACGTTGTCCTGTGTTAGGGACAGCTCTAAACATGTGAAAGGCTTGAGCCTCCCCTTTCATTTGGATGCCATCACTACGATTTTGTGGTAATTCCCTGCAGAGTTTGGGTGGAGCTCACAAATATCCACCAGAACACGCCTGGCCAATGGATGATGGCACGGCCACCAGAGGCACTGATGGAAGGAGCCCACCCATGGGCACACGGGCAGCAACAGTGCTCCAGAATTGCTTTCCATGCTCACCTTTGGATTTATGGAGGAGCAGGAGCAGAACCAAGAAAAGAACCTTGATTCCAATGGTGGCTATGAGCCCGATCGTGACCCTGCTACTGAAGAAGGTGCCTGCAAAAGGGAGAAGTTCCAGTAGCAACATCCCAAAATAATCCAGGCTCTTGCTGTCATGGGGGGCAGAGGGAATTTGGCCTTGAATCCCTCCCTGATTCCCTCAGTCCAGGAGAGCTCACTCCAAGTCAGGGCAGAGGTAGCTTGGATGAAGCAGGGGTGGGAGAATCCTCACATCCCCAAATCCCACAATCTCAAAATTTTGAGAACAACCCCAGTTGTTGGGGTGGAAAAGAACACTGGAGATCTCCCAGGATGGGGTGGCCCAGAGCAGGGAACATGGGGACATGGCCAGGTGGCTTGGGGATGGCTCCAGAGGGGTAAACTGGGGGCTGGCCTTGGGATTTGGGGGTTGGGCTTGTAGCCACCACTCCTTGTCCTGTCCCTGGGACTTCTGGCAAGAGCCCAAACATTCCCTGGGAAAGAATTTTGGGAAGAGCTGGAAGGTGCTGGGCTCAGCCTCCCCAATTCCTCTTCCTGTCCAGACATGGAAAAGCTGCCCTGGACACTTGGGGACACTCGGGGACACTCAGGGACACTCGAGGACACTCGGGGTCATGCTGGACTTGGCAGCTCACCGGGACGGTGCACGGAGATTTCTGGTGAGGGAAGAGAACAGGAACAGGAGTCAGAGCTGCTGCTGCATCCTGGGAAAAGCCAGAATCCCGCAAAGGAGACCAGCCCATTCCAACCCCAAATTCCCTTTTTATTTTTTGCAGGCTCTCAGGGGTCCAAGATCAGCCCATCCCAACCTCAACATTGTCAGCCCACCCCAAATTCCCACCTTTCCCTGCTCTCACCTGTGCAGAGCATGTCAGGGGTGGTGACAGTGACATTCCTGCTGCTCACAGAGTTCCGTGCCGTGCACGTCAGTGGCTCTGGCTCCTCCAAGGAGGATTTATTCACCAACACCACCACGGGGCCCTCATCCCATGGCTGATCTCTCACTCTCCACATGTAGGAGACCTTCCCGAAATCAGTTCCGGACACGGAGCAGCGCAGGGAGAAGCGGCAGCTCCCACCTGAGCAGTTCTGGTCCTCACAGGTCACTGTGGGCTCTGTCAGCTCCCCTGGGGGCACGGGGGTGTCAGAAAACCGGTTTTTTTTTAATGTAAAAGAACTCCCCCAAAATACTAAAAGCACTTACTGTACACATGGAGGGTGAAGGTGGATTTTTTATCCCCAATGGTTACAGAGTAGTTCCCGGCATCCTCCAGTGTCAGCTGGGAGATGGTGAGTGCACGGCCCTTCTCGGAGACAGCAAAACGAGTTTTGAATGTTGGTTTAGCAAATATGGCTTGAGGAGGATCCTCAAATGACACAGTCACTATGGGTTCAGTCCCAAAATTCCAGAATGCATTTCCATCTGTCGTATCCTGGGTGCGGAAGGTCACGGACCTGCCCACGGCCCTGATCAGCTCCGTGGGGTCACTGGCGATTGCTGGGGAGAGAAAGTGGGGAGAGAACGTGGGGTGAGGGTGGGATGGAGGTGGGATGGAGGTTGGATGAAGAAGGGATGAAAAGGTGGGATGAAGGCAGAATGGAAGTGAGATGAAGGTCAGCTGGGGGGATGTAGGTAGGCTGAAGGAGGGATGGAGGTGGGATGGAGATGGGATGAAGGCCACTTGCAGGGGGATGAGGTAGGATAAAGGTAGGCTGAAGATGGGGTGAATGTGGGATCAAGGCGGGAACAAAAGCTGGGATCAAGATGGGATCAAGGCAGGCTGAAGATGAGATGGAGGTGGGATGGAGGTCAGTTGGACGGGCCATGAAGGTGGGATGAAGATAGGATCAAGCAATGAAGGTGGGGTCAAAAGCTGGGAACAAGGTGGGATCAAAAGCTGGGATGAAGGTGTGATCAAGATGTGATGAAGGAGGGATGGAGGCGGGATCAAGGCGGGATCAAGGCGGGATCAAGGCGGGATCAAGGCGGGATCAAGGCGGGATCAAGTTGCTGAACCCAGAGAACGAAGCCCATCAGGACTGGAGCAGTTGGAAGGGACTCATGGAAGGGTCCCAGGGCAAAGGAAGAGCCTTCCCATGTGGCTGAGCTACCCCCAGGCTGAGCCCCCAGAGCCTCGTGATGGCCACGTGTGAGCCTGGCAGGGAACTGAAAGGGGAACGGGAATGCAGAGCTGGAGACAGGAATGAGGAACAGTCACAGCAGGAGAGGGAACTGCTGGTCAGCTGCTGCTTGGAGGAGAATCAGGTAATTGTGGAAAGGTTTGGGTTAGGATTTTTTTCGAAAAAAACAAAGCCTGTTTTTCCATGGTGTTGTTCCCAGTCTAGACCAGAAATGGAATTTTTCTTCCCAGTTTTTTGAACAGGGAACTGATCCTGGCTCAGCCCTGAGGCTGATTGAATTTCTGGCTCCCTCAGCCTCTGCTACCTCTGGGACACAGACAACAGAATCTCTCCAACTATGAGAAAGACAAAGTGCTGGGTGAAGATAAACTAGCAGGAAATTTGTTGGTTAACAAGGCCAGAGAATGGTTTATGCAATAAGAGCTGTCCCAGAGGCTGAAGGGAAGGGTGGCAGCCAGACCTTGCCCAATTTCTTTCTTTCCAACCAGGAAACACCCCAGGACCTCGAAAAATTGGGAGGCAACGTGGAGAGGAGCAGGAGTGGAGCAGGATGTCTGGAGAACATCTGGACAGCAGCTGGACCAGAGGTGGACATCAGCCCTCCATCACCTGGTTTCCATGGCAACAAGAGATCCGTGGCAGCATCTTTCACCCTGGTTGCAAATCCACCCTACAGAGCTGCTCTGAAAACCATCCAAAAACCCTAAAACCACCCTAAAACCCTAAAACCACCCCAAAATCTCCTTGCCAAGGGCCAAGGAGCAGCTGGCACTTACTGGTTTGGTGGAGGAGCATGAGTGTGGTGAGAAGAGGGATCCAAGATTTGTCCATGGGCATCCAGAGCACAGGGAGGATTCAGAGAACCAGAACCAGGCGAGCTGAAAAACAGTGGCAACAAGGAGGAGGAGCAGGAACTCCTGCACAGCTCACAATTGTGGGTGGAGTGTTAAAACTTGTGGTTTATCAGAAACCTGACACAAGATGGGGGATGTAGAAATTTGCAATTGAAATTTGAGGCGCTTAAAAAAAAAATCTTTAATTTTTAAGCCGACGATCAAGAAAGTTAAGGTTTTTAAAAAGGAAAAAACATCCATTTTTCAAGTAAAGGTGAAGAAATGAGGTGTTAAAAGCTATTAAACCAACAAACAACCCAATTTCCAAGGAAAAGTGAGGAAAGTTGAGGTGTTCCAAAAACACTCAACTCTGTGTCCAAGCAAAGGTGAGGAAAGGTGAAGTTTTTAAAAAAAACAACTCCATTTCCAACTAAAGGTGGGCATGGCAGCTGGTCCTACAGTGGCCACAGGTGACAAATGCCTCAGGTGCTCCGTGGGGACCAGCCTCAGTCATAAAGGAATCCTCCAGTCCCCCCCAAAGCCAACCCCAGACACAGGACATTGGCAATTTTGGGAAAGCAACACTTTTGTAATTTTCAGTTATTCTCAGAAGGTCACACACGCAGATGCCTCATAGTGAGATTTTGGGGTCAGGGGGAAGTGAACTGGGATAGATGGAGTGAAAAATCTTAAAAATAATTCCAGTTCTGCTGTCCCAGTGAGGAACTGGGAGCTGCTGGGCCAGAATGATTTGGGTTGGGAGGGACGTTAAGGAAAACATTTTGGGGCTGGAAAGGGAATGTGGGGCTGGAATGAGGAGGGTTTTGGGGCTGGAAAGTGGATTTGGGGTCTGGATTGAGGAGGATTTTGAGACTGGAATGAGAATTTGGGGTCTAGAATGAGGTGGATTTTGGGGCTGGAGAGATTTGGGAATTTGGGAATTTCGGGGAACAGCACTTGCACGCACAGGGTGGGATTTTTTGGCTTTTTTAAATTTCAAAATCCTGCGGGTTATTGAGGTGTCATCTCCCCCTGGGACATCAGCTGGGTGTCCCCCCCAGGCCAGGGGGGCTGCCCAAGGTTGGGGTCACTTTCTGGGAACTGCAGGAATCACAGAAATGTGTCACACTATTGCCACACTATTGTCACACTATTGTCACACTATGATGAGGTGACAGCTGCTGGTGACACCACCCGGGAGGGGGAAGTAGACATAATTTCTTGCCTGCTGCTTCCAGGGTCTGCAGAATCCCAGAATTTATGGGGTTGGGAAAAAACCCCGAGGTCAACGAGTCCAACCTGTGGCTGCTCCTCACCTTGGACACCTCCAGTGGTGGCAACTCCAAACCTCCCTGGGCATTTCCAGGGCTCCTCCCTGATGGAATTTGGGTTTTTTCCACCAATTCAGAGCCACAAGGATGAGCCTGACCTGCCCTTTCCCAGGCAAAAACTTTGGATTCTCTTCCCACAAAATCCAGGTCCAGCCTGGGAACCTCCTCCAGAATCCAAACCCAAAGGATTTTTAAAAAAATATTCCATGTTTATTTTCTTTTCCTTTCTGCCACAATCCACGAGCTTGGACCTGCAGACATCTGAGATAATTTGAGATTATAAAGTCCCTTGGATCAGTAGGGAAGAATGGGAATGGGAAAGTTTGGTGGGGACGTGGCTCCTCCCACAGAGGTGTCCCCAAAATTTCTTCCTCCTTGGGAAAAAACTCAGCAGATTTGGAGTTTTTAGCACATTCCAGAGCTCAAAATAGGAAACAACTTCTCATTTTTCCTCTTCGAATTCCTTGTGAGCTCCCTCTGGAAATCAGGACCAGGATGAGGTTGGAGTCTAAATCCTGACACTCTTCCTGAGGTCAAAGAGAGGGAATGACCATTCCCGGGGTCACAGGAGTGGGAATGACCATTCCTGGGGTCACAGGTGAGCATTCCTGGGGTCAGAGATGAGGGAATGACCATTTCTGGGGTCACAGCAGTGGGAATGACCATTCCCATTGGGATCCTCCAGCTTTCTCTGAGGCACATCCAGAGTCTCTTTCCCTGCTTGCACCGCTCCAGGATCTCACTGGAATTCCTCAGCCACAACCAGAGCAGGTTCCTCACCAATGTCCAGCCCCTGCTTGACCATCCCACACCGCTCTGGCCACCACGCTGGACACTCCAGAGAGTTCTGCCCCCGATTCCTCTGGGGTCACTCAGGGATTCCCAAAGGATCCCCCAGGGATCAGCAGATCCCAGGAGAGGCTCAGGCCACGGGGAGAGTCACGCTGGCGTAAACCGTGGTGGTGTCCTTGGAAGGGACAAAATTTGGGGGGTCAGTGAGGTGGCCCAGCCAGGGGGTGCCCCACAGGAGGGGGTTGGGGACTGTCCCCCTTACCTGGGGGTGTCGCCGTGGGGTTGGGGACACTGCTGAGGACGGGGGGGCTCCATCGGTGGCCAGGGGTGGCCCAGTGGCAGTGGTGTAGATGGTGGTGCTTGAAACAGGGGTGGGGTTGGGGACAGGCCCTTTGGGCTTCTGAGGGAGGGGACAAAGGGTGGGCAGCGACCTGAGGCTCCTGAGTGGCACCTGAGTGTCCCCAAGATGTCCCTTGGGGCCACTCCGCTGCTGCCACCAAATTTTCCTGCTGGGTCTGTGTCCAGCAGGGCTTGGAAAAGCGGGAAAATCCTGGAGTTTGTCCCTAAACCAACAGCGAGACTTGCCCAAATTCCCAAATTCCAGGTGACCAGGGGCAGAAGGGATGGGTGAGCCCTCACCCCCACAATGTCACCCTCTCCCTTTTCCCCCCCTTTTCTTCCCTCATTTTTCCCCTATTTCCCCCCTTCTATCCTTTCTTTCCTTTCTTTCATTTTTCTCTTTTTTCCTCCTTTCTTCTGCCTTTCCCCTTTTTCCATCTTTTTCCCTTTTTCCCTCTTTTCCCCCCCTTTTCTTCACCCTTTCCCTCCCTACTTTCTCCCCAGATTTTTTCCCTTTTCACCCATTTTTTCCCACTCACCTGCACCTGGGCATAGATGGTGGCATTGGTGCCACCGTCCTGAGTGACCTGGGAGGGGACCTGGTAACCTGTGGGGGGGTCAGGGGACAAATCCTGGGATTATCCAGGTTGGAAAAGAATTCCAAAACACTGAGTCCAACTGGTGTCCAGTCGCCTTTTGGTCATCCCAAGGAATTCCAGGAATTTTTCAGAGACCTCCATTGGTGGTCACTCCAAACCTCCCTGGGCAGATCCTTCCATTTCCAAGAGGAGTTTTCCTGACTTTCCCAACCCTGGCACAACTTGAGGCCGTCCCCTCTTGTCCTGTCCCATCCACTGGGATCAGATCCCAGATTTCCCCTGAAAGATCCCAAAATTCCCCCTGGATCCCCCTTTTCTCCCCCAGCTCCCTCAGGAATTCTTCTTTTCAAATTTTCTCTCCAAGAAATTCATCCTTGTTCAGGAATGAGCTGGGAGAGGATCCCAAAGATCCCAATCCCAATTCTGTCCACATCCCCTCAGGATGGGATTTCTGAGGATTTTTTGGAGGATTTCTGAATCGTTTGGTCATTTCTGGGCATTTGTCTTCAACCAGAGAATGGGAAGAGATGCTGCTCTCTCCAATTTTTGGGTTGGGATCATCCAATTCCGGTTGGGATTGTGTGAGATGCTCATGGACACCTATTCCTAAATCTGTGGGAAAGTCCATTTTTATATTTTGAGATTTTTTTTTATATTTCCCTTTTTTTTTTAAGCCATTTCTTCCCCCTGCCTTTTACACTTGGAGGAAACCCCCCATTTTCCTCCTTCCCTAGGGTTGGGATAATCCATTCCAAGGTTTCCAACTCTTCCAGGAGGAATTTTCTCCTGGAAAGGGCACTCAGACCTTGGAAGGGACGTTTGGGGTCTCCATCCTTGGAGGTGTCACTCGGACATCGAGTGACCGGATGGGGACCGGTCATAGCTTGGACTCGATGACCTCAGAATTCTTTTTCTCCCAACCTCTGGGATTTTGGGAATCAGCCCTCAGAGCCCCTCCTCCCCCAATTCCAGGACCCCCCAAACTCACATTTGGCCGAGTGGGTGGCCCTGTAGGTGACGATGGCCACGATGACGATGGTGATGACACCAAGACCCACCAGCGGCACGAGGAGCTCTGTCTTCACCCTAGGGACACCTGGGACAGGAGAGGACACTGAGAGGTGGCACAGGGACACCCAGAGCCTTTTATAACCTCATCACCTGATTTTGGGGCTGATTTTTGTCACCTGATTTCGGGACCGATTTTTTATCACTGGTGTGATTTCCATAATTTTGTCCCCTGTCTTTGAGGATGATTTCTGCCACCAATGTTCCCTAATTTTGATCTGAATTCTGTCAATTCATCACCTTATATGGAGGTTGAATTTTTCATCTGATTTGGGGTTGATTTGATGCAGGAAACCAAGGGCCGGAAATGCCTCTGAGCTCTCTTTGCCTTGTTTGAGCTGAAAACCTGCTGGGGGCTGGATTTGGGGTCAGAAAAAAAAAAAACCAACCCCAAACTAAAAACATCTCTGGTGGCTTTAAGGAGGGTTGAGAGATGGAAATATCTCAGATATTTCAGCCACAGAAATATCTCCAATATCCATAAAATCTCTCATCCAAAGGCAGATCCCATTAATCCAGAGAAATATCTCAAATATCCAGAGAAATCTCTAAAATTTCCACACAAAATACTCAAATTTCCACCCAAATCCATCAAATTCCCACCCTGCCCTGACAGCACCAGGATGTCTTCAGAACTCCTTTCCCACCCCACAATCCTGAAATTCTGGGGTTCTGAGATTCTGGGATTCCAAAATTCTGAAATTCTGGGATCCTGAGGTTCCCGGATTCTGGGGTTCTGTGATTCTTGGATTCCAAAAGTCTGTGATTCTAGGATTCTGTGATTCCATGATTCAGGGATTTTGGGGTTCTGGGATTCCAGGATTCTGGGGTTCTGGGATTTTGGGATTCCAGGATTATGAGGTTCTGGGATTTTGGGGTTCTGGGGTCATGAGATTCAAAGGTTCTGGGATTCTATGATTCTGGCATTTTGGAGTTCTGGGATTCTATGATTCTGGCATTTTGGGGTTCTGGAGTTCTGGGATTCAAGGGTTCTGGGATTCTGGGATTCCATGATTCTGGGATTCCATGATTTTTGGATTCCAGGATTCCAGGATTCCTGGACCTACCCCGCTGCTCGGAGCCACACTGGGAAGAGTCGAAGGCCACGTTGCGGCTGCTGACGCGATTCCAGGCGGTGCAAATGCAGCGAACGCCAGCATTCCGTAGGGAATAGGAGATGTTCAGGACTCTGCCATTCCCAGAGCAGATCACCCCGCTCCCGTTATCCCAGCTTTCCCAGCTGTAGGAAACCTCGTCCCCCCGCTCCGAGGTGCAGAGGAGGGAGAGGGAGCAGCTGCCGTTGGACAATTCCCGATGGAGGATCAGGATGTTGGGATCGGCCACCGGCTCTGGGAAAAAGCAGGAATTCCAGGATTTGGTTTTCCACCTCCTTGATCACCACCTGCATCCCAGACCTGCCCCGAAAGGCTGAGAACATCCAGAAAAAACCCCCAGGAACATCCAGGAAAATATCAGGAAATTCCAAGGAAAGGCTGGGAATATCCAACAAAAAGCTGGGAAACTCCAGCAAAAAGCTGGGATCGCCTCCAGCTCTGGAAAAACGGAGAAAATGGAATTCCAGGACATTTTTTAGGACTTTAAAGTAGGTATTTCCCACCCCCTTGACTGCCACCCACCTCCCAAACTTTGTCCCAAAGTGCCAGAATCGCCCAGGAAAAAGCCAGGAACATCCAGGTAAAAGCCAGGAACATCCAGGAAAAAGCCAGGAACATTCTGGAAAAAGCCAGAAAGATCCAGGAAAAAGCCAGGAACATCCAAGAAAAAGCCAGGAACTTCCAGGAAAAACCCAGAAACAACCTGGGAAAAACCCAGGAACATTCCGGAAAAAGCCAGGAACATTCTGGAAAAAACCAGAATCTTCCATCGCGGCGATTCCCAGAGGATTTTTTTACCGAACACCTGCAGCTGGATCTGCCAGAGCTCCTCCTCCTGCCCCTTGCTGACGCTGTACTCATAGAGCCTCTCGTCATCCCGGCTGGTGTTGAGGATTTCCAGGGAAAAATTCCCCCTGTGGAAGCGCATCCGCTCCTGCTCGTACTCCGTGGTGTTCCTGCCAGAAATCTTCAGCAGGATTGTCTTCTTCTGCGACCCCTCCGTGGTTTTTTTCCAAGAGGCTTCCCCGAATTCCTCGGTGCGCTCCTGGAACTCGCGGGGGATCTGCAGGAGCGTCGGCTCTCCCAAAATTCCCAACTGCGTTTCCCTGGCTCCGATCCCTGGGAAGAAAAAAGGGAGAAGGGTTGAGGCTCATGGGGATTGTCCTCATCCCAATCCCAGAAGAATCCGGGAATCCAGTGAGAATTGACACTGGATACAGCCTGGTGATCCAAGGGATCCCAGATCCAAGGGAGAGATCCCAAATCCAAAAGTGAAACCTCAAATACAAAGAGGAGACCCCAAATCCAAAGGGGAGATCCCAAATTCAAAGGAGAAAACCCAAATCCAAAGGAGAAAACCCAAATCCAAAGGAATCTCTTTCCTAACTTCAAATATTCTGGAATTTTGGGATTTGCAGCCACCTGGGAGCACACTCAGGTACAAATCCCACATTTTCCTTTTGGTTAAGTTGGTTCCCAGTTGGGCTTTTTGGAATAAAAAAATAAAATTTGAAGACTTTCATCTTCCACGCCTTCGGATTTCCGTGGGAGGATTTTCCCCCCAAAAAGCCCTTTGTTGCTTTTTATTCCAAGGAAACAATTCAGATTTTCCTCCATTCAGATTTTCCTTGATTTAGATTTTCCTCCATTCATATTTTCCTTGATTCAGATTTTCCCTCACTTCTGGGCAAACAAATTCTGTTTTTGTAGGAAATTGTGGGAGGACGGGGAGGAGAAGCAGGAAGAGGAAGAGGAGGAGGAGGAAGAGAATGGGGAGGAGGAGCCAAATCTGGAGCTTCAAAAAGCAGAGAAGGGTCCCCACCCACTTCTCCCAAAGTCTTTTTTCCATCGGTTTTGCCCTGGAAAGAAAATGGAAAAGGAAAAGAAAAAGGAGGGGAAAAGGAAAGGAAAGGAAAAGGAAAGGAAAAGGAAAGCAAAAGAGGAAAAAAAGGGGGGAAAAAGGGAAAGAGAAAAAGGAACAGGAAAAGTGAAAAGGGGAAGGAAAGAGGAAAAAGGAAGACGGAAAGGGAAAAGAGAAAATGGAAAAGGGAGAAGGGAAAAGGGAAAAGGGAAATGGGAAATTGGAAAAAGGAAAAAGTCCTTCCAACCCAAACTATCCCATGATTTTATTCCTTGGAAATCATCTCCCAGCCTGATGATTTGAGTCAATCCACCCAGAATCTTCCTCAGCAATTCCCAATTCCCTTTGTCATGGAATTAACCCTTCAGGGCTCTCAAACTCCCACTAAAATTCGCCCAAATCCTTCACTTTCCCAGCTAGAAAATAATTTTTTAAAGATAATTTTTAAAATCCCCTCCTCCCTCTAGAAGAGTTTTTGGGACGTCCCTCACACCCCACCTGGAGCACCTCCACCCCAAACTCCTAAATGCCCCAAAAAAACTCCAAAATCCGGGAAAAAAAAACCCAAAACCCCCCAAAAATTTGTGAGGAAAACCAACTTACCCCAAAGAGCTCCAAGGGTGAAGAGAAGCGGGAGCCAAGTGCCGGAGCCCATCCCGGGATCACGGAGCCTCCACCTCTTCCAGGCTCAGAGCAGGTGGTGACAGGAGGATTTTCAGCCCTGGGCTGTGCATTTCCTGTTTTTGCCTTTTCTTCTCTCTAATCGGAAATTATTCAAAGCGTGGGGGAATGTACTTCGCGCCCCAATAGCTGCAGACAAAAGCAGAAAAATGGATTCGGTTTTCCACCGGAATTGCCTCATCCTGATGAGTGTCCTCAAAAGTGAAAAAAAAAAAAAAAAAAGTAAAAAAAAAAAAAAAAAAAGTAAAAATCCAGTTTTAAAGGGATTTCCTGGAGTTTTACAACCCTGGGGAGGTGGAAGCTTCAAAGGAGGTGGGTGGCTCCTCGGAACATCCCAAAATCTGCTCCATCCCCCAAAGGTGGGAAAACCCCAAATTTCCCAGGAATATTCCAGCTTGGAACTCCATAGGATCCACAGCCAGGAGAAGGATGGGAGATCCCCAAAAACTCACCTGGGAGAAGCCAAATCCTGGTTCTCGGTGAATTTGGGTGAATTTGGGGATGGGTTTGGTCCTTCTTGGAAGGTATGGGAAAAGCAGGAAAAACAATTCCAGGCGTAGATCTGTTGCTGAGAAAATCTTGATTGGTTTCAGTGGAGGAAATCTGAGGGATTTTTGTCTTTTTCCTTTCTCCAAATTTTGCTGCTTTTCCCCAATTTTCAGAGTGTGTGTGAGGGGGGGAATTCTGGGATCCCTGAGGTTGGATCCAACAATCCGAGCTGTGACAGATTCCTTGTGATTCCAAGGATGAGAATTCCAGGATTTTGACCCAAATCCAATCCCAGATAATCCCAGGTTCCTGCTGCTTTTCAGGTGAGCCCAGCTCAGAGGTTTTGCTGCTGAGAAATGATAAATGGAACGACAAAAAAAAACCCCTGAAAAAAACCAGAAACCACCCCAAAAAACCCTCACGTAACATCCTCTGAGTTCCTCCTCCCTGCTGAGAAAGCACCTGATGAGGTGAAAAACCCAAAACTGTCATTTCCCAAAAATCTGACTTTTCCAGAAAAAAATACGGACAGGGAAGTGTGGGATGAATTAGTCGGGAAACAACAGTAGTGGTTCCTGCTGGAAACTTCTGGAATGGGCACTTGAAAAGATTTTGGGGTGGTGAAGTCATTTGTTTTAGGGTATTTGGGGGTATTTTGGGATTTTTTGGAGGGGAATTTTGGGGTTTGGGGGTGTTTTTAGAGACACAAATCCCACTTGGAACTCCCATGTCCAGGCTGGATTTCTCCGTCAATCCAACCCCCACATCCCAATGGGAAGATTTTTGATCCAGAAATGGTCCAGAAAAGTCAAAAAAATCCCCCCAAAAAACAATTTTCCCCACCTGGGCTTGGCTAGAATTAGGCAGGAAAAATTAATGAAGTGAAATCATCCAGGAAAAAATTCCTTTAGCGAAACATTTTTGGGAACAAGGAACATAAAATTACAGGAAAAACCTCTTTTAAGTGGAGATAATGATCCTAAAACCTTTCTTTTCCCTGTCAACTCATCCTGGAATTTTTCTGGCTGGAAAACCAAGATTCAGCAATATTTATCAATATTTATTAATTTCCAGATGTTTTCTTTGATATCCAGGATTTTATACACAGAATAAAAGATCAAAATCTCCACGTGGGAATGGAGCAAGACACCAAAAAATTATTTCCACTGGAAAAATCAGCTTTGGTGTTAAAATCATCTTCCAAGGAGCAGGAATTATCCTGAGTCACTCCTCAGGCAGGGATGGAATTGAATTTTTCCAAGGAATTCCCTGTTGGCCCTTGGGTGATTCCAGCCTTGGGAATCTTTGCTTAAAATGGAACTTTTGGGGATTTTTTGGAGGTGAAATCCCCAATTTTCTCCCTTTTTGGGTTGGGTTGGTGGAGCTGGAATAGTCCCAAATTTTTCCATGTGTTTTTTTTAGGGATCATCTCCTTCATTCCCAGGATTTCTTCCCACCCAGCTGGATCCCTGTTCCACCCTCCAGAGCCAAATCCACCTCTGGGGGACAAAAGAAGGAATTTTGTCCCCAAAAATCGAGGCTGGGGGCAACATCTCCAAGATTTTTCCATCATCCCCCCGGATCCCAGCCCAGGAAAAAATCCAGAAAAATCAAAAAAATGTGGTGTCCAGAATAAAATTTAATGTGCAAAGAAATGTTTGGGAAAAAACAAAATTGACCCTAAACCCTCCCCGACATGGAAAACCAAAGGTGCCTCCTCAGCTCTGCCCTTTGAGGGCATCCTAAAAAAAGGAGGATTCCCCAAAATTCCAGGAAACCCCGGGAAAGGCTCAGATTGGGCCCCCCTGTAGATTTTGGGGAAAAATTCCAAATTTGGAATTCCAGTTCAGGGACGATTTTCAAATTCACAATAAATTAAATTATTCTGATTTCCATTTTAACCATAAATTAAACTATTCTGATTTCCAAATTAATCATAAATGAAACTATTCTGATTTCCAAATAAAGCATAAATTAAACTATTCCAATTGTCAAATTACCAATAAATTAAATTATTCTGATTTCCAAATTAATCATAAATGAAATGATTCCCATTTCCATTTTAACCATTAATTAAATTATTCTGATTTCTAAAATAACCAAAAATGAAATTATTCCTATTTCCATTTTAACCATAAATCAAATGATACCCATTTCCAAATTAACCATCAATTAAACTATTCCCATTTCCAAATTAACCATAAATGAAACTATTCTGATTTCCAAATAAAGCATAAATCAAACTATTCCCATTTCCAAATTAACCATAAATGAAATTATTCCAATTTCCATTTTAACCATAAATTAAATGATACCCATTTCCAAATTAACCATCAATTAAACTATTTCAATTTCCAAATTAACCATAAATGAAACTATTCTGATTTCCAATAAAGCATAAATCAAACTATTCTGATTGTCAAATTAACCATCAATTAAACTATTCCCATTTCCATATTAACGATAAATGAAATTATTCCCATTTCCAGTTTAACTATAAATCAAATGATACCCATTTTCAAATTAACCATCAATTAAACTATTCCCATTTCCAAATTAACCATAAATGAAACTATTCTGATTGTCAAATTAACCATCAATTAAACTATTCCCATTTCCAAATTAACCATAAATGAAACTATTCTGGCAATTCCATTCTGGTTGAGCAACCGTGTTTTCCTGAATCCTGGGATTTGGGATCTTCATCCAGGCGTTGTCCCCGTGGCGGTGGAAGGTGAGTAGGTGACAGCAGGTGACAGGAGGTGACAGCAGGTGACAGGAGGTGTCACCTGAAGTGTCCTCAGGCCACGAGGAGCAGGAGGAAGAGCAGGCCCAACAGGGTGCTGGGCGTGGCAGAGGGGATGGAAGAGGATTCCCCTGGAGGCAGAAGGAGATCCAGGAGCTCTGGGATGGTCCCCAAATCCAGAAAAGGGATTTGGGAAAGGGAAATCCCACCACCCTTGGGATCCGCCTTGGGAATTGGGATCTGCTCCCACAGAAAGGGAGATCATTTTGAGGAATCCAGAGACACCCCCTCTGATCTCTCCTGGATTGATTTTGGGGGTTCAGGGACCCCCCAATTCCCCATGGGTTCATTTTTGGGGGCTCAGGGATCCTTCGACACCGCAGTGGGGTCAATTTTGGGGTGGAGTCCGAAATTAGGACAAAGGAACGGCCTCGATCTGTGCCAGAGGAGGCTCAGGGTGGGAAATTTGGGAAAATCCCTGCTGGAAAGGGCAGTCAGGCCTTGGCAGGGACTCAGGGAAGTTTGGAGTGACCGTCCCTGGAGGCGTCTGAGGAATTCCTGGAGATCCCTCTGGATCACACAGGATCCGCCCCATTTTGGATCAATGCTCTCCCAACCCCAATAATTCTTTGGGGTTGCTCTCAAAGTCCCCAAATCCCCTCAAACTCCACCCCAGGGACACTCCACAGCCAAGGCCACCCCTCCTGGGGCCGTGTCCGGCCGTGGCCGTACCTGTCCAGTGGCAGAGTGGCCGGTAGGTCAGCGAGGCGTTGTTGGAGGACACGGGGTTGCTGACCCGGCACATGTAGGTGTCCATGGCAGGGCTGAAGGACACGTTGAGGACGGGGCCGTTGTTCCTTGGGAGCTTCTGGAGAGGGATCCACTCGTAGGTGACATCTTGGAGGGACACGGAGCAGTTGAGGGTGATGTTGCACTGCTGCGCGTTGCCTCTGGCGGTGGCTTCCACATGGGGCTTTGGGACCAGATCTGCAGAACAGGCCAGGGTGGCACAAAGGCCCTGTGGAGCTCGGGGACTGTGGGAGCCCAGGGTGTACCCCTGGTCTCCTTGGGGGTCTCAAAACCCCCCTGGCAAGGGTCTCAAAGACCTCTGAGTGAGACCCTGGTGTCACAGGTGCTGGATTCTAACACCTGGGGGAAGTTGTCAGCGCAAGGAGAATGGAAACAAGCTGCCAAAATTAGTGAAGTGTAAATTAGATTGTTAGGACGTAGATAAATAGACTTTTGGTAATGTTTGTGATAAGGGACACGTGGCCAAGATGGAGAATTTTTAGGGGGTGGACATCTTTTCCTCCTTCTTCTCCCTGTCATCCATGCTGGGTGACACATTGGCACTCTTGGATTGGATGGGGTCAGGGCTGGACCATTTAATAAAATTTTATTGTATTGGGAACATTTTGTAAACATGTAATACGTAGTGCAAACTATATAAGATCAGCCCTGCCTTCACCAGGCAGATTCCACCATGGATGCCAGGCTGAGCAGACCCTGCTGGCCAGGCAAAAGGTGCCTGAGATAAGAAATAATAAACAATCCTTGGAAAAAGAGAAAAGCATCTCCAGCAATCTCTCTTCAGCTGCTTCAGAGAAAACCAGGGTTTGAACCACCTTCGTGTCCCTCTGGGGTGATCTCGGGGCAGAGAAACCCCAGACTGGGATAGGGGACAACCCTCAGAATGTCATAATGTTCCCCAATCCACCTATAGGACATGGGGACAACGCCCCCTGGATGTCACAGCATCCCCATGAGGTTCTGGGACAACCCCCAGGAGGTCACAATGTCCCCAACTCACCTGGGGGCACCTGGACAACACCCAGGATTTCACAATGTCCTCAAACCACCCATGGAGCTCTGGGACAATTCCGAGGACATCAGAATGTCCCCAACCCACCTGTGGGGAAGTGAGACAATCTCCAGGATATCACAACGTCCCCATGGAGCTCTGGGACAATTTCTTGAGGATGTCACAGCGTCCCCAACCCACCTGTGGTGCTTTGGGACAACCCCCATGATGCCACAATGTCCCAAACCCACCTGTGGTGCTTTAGGACAACCCCCATGATGTCACAAGGTGCCCAACCCACCCATGGAGCTCTCCCTGTCCCCAAACTCACCGTAGACCCTCAGCTGGACCTGCTGGACGCTCTCCTGGCCAGCATCATCCTCCAGGTACAGTTGGTACTCGCTGCTGTCCCTGACGTTCAGCTCACTCATTTTTAGCGTGTGGTTGTCAAAGAGCTCCAGACGCCCCCAAAAGCGGGTACTGGGGTAGGTGGGCTCCTTCCCCCGTGTCCGGATGGCGATTGTCACCCGGTTTTCCCAGCGCCAGTGGATTCGGGAATATTTTGAGGGATCTTGGGGGCTGTGGGGGTTCAGAAATGCCACCCCACCAACGGCTCCATTCACCTCCAAGGGTTGGGGTTCTTGTGCCCACGCTGACAAAAAAACCCCAAAAATGAGGATGATGTTGTGGGGGTCACTCGGTCTTTCATGGGTTTCATCCCACTTGGAATTCCAAACATGTTTAAAATGCAAATTAACTTGAATATTAAAACCAAAATTCAAATAACTCCACCATTCCTGGAGCCCTTTGTCTTTAGTGGGTGTGGGAGCCCAGGGTGCATCCCCTGGCCCCCTTGGGGGTCTCAAAACCCCCCTGGCAAGGGTCTCAAAGACCTCTGAGTGAGACCCTGGTGTCACAGGTGCTGGATTCTAACACCTGGGGGAAGTTGTCAGCACAAAGAGAATGGAAACAAGCTACCAAAATTAGTGAAGTGTAAATTAGATTGTTAGAACGTAGATAAATAGGGTTTTTTTTGAATGTTTGTGGTAAGGGACACGTGGCCAAGATGGAGAATTTGGGGGGTGGACACCTTTTCCTCCTTCTTCCCTATGTCATCCATGCTGGGTGACACGTTGGCACTCTTGGATTGCATGGGGTCAGGGCTGGACTATTTAATAAAATTTTATTGTATTGGGAACATTTTGTAAACATGTAATACGTAGTACAAACTATATAAGATCAGCCCTGCCCTCACCAGGCAGATTCCACCATGGATGCCAGGCTGAGCAGACCCTGCTGGCCAGGCAAAAGGTGCCTGAGATAAGTAATAATTAACAATCCTTGGGAAAAGAGAAAAGCATCTCCAGCAATCTCTCTTCGGCTGCTTCAGAGAAAACCAAGGTTTGAACCACCTTCATGTCCCTCTGGGGTGATCTCGGGGCAGAGAAATCTCAGACTGGGAGAGCTGGGCAGGACAAGGATTTGAAGTTTTCCTACCCCAAATTCCTCAGGGATTAATTTTTCCCTCACTTCCGCTTTTTTGGGATTCCCCGTGGGGACAGTCTGTCCCCACCTCAAGGCGTGGTGGCTCCTGTGGGGACGGACTCGGTGGTGGCACCTTGTGGGAAAAGCCATGGTGGGGACAGGGTGGGGTCACCCCCATGTCCCCAAGTGTCCCCAGGGCCGCATCCCCACCCCAGCGCCCCCATCCACCCCGTACCTTGCACGATGAGGAAGAGGAGGAAGAGGAGGTTCAGAATCAGCCTCAGCACCATCTCCTGTCCCTAATATCATCTCTGGGAGTGGGACACCCCCACACCCCCCCCACACCCTGCCTCAAAGAACCCCCAAAGCCGGAGCCCCTCAAAATGCCCCCCAAAACTGGGGAAGGAGCTGAAAGGAAGAGGAAGAGATCACAACACGGAAAAGGGCGGGGGTTCCGGTCTTTCCATTTTTGGGCATGTCATAAATAAGGCTGCCTCAGCCTGACAGGGACACCTCCCACAGCATGACATAGATCCCCCAAATCCTCACCAGAGTAACCCCAATGGAATGACCCCAAAGCCGTCCCAATGACCAATGGGACACTGACCCCACATCTGGGTTGTCAGAGTGACCCCAAAGCCTGAGGGTAAGCTGGGAGGGATTTGGGATTGGATCCCAGGGAATGGGATAGGACAAGAGGGAATGGCCTTGAGCTGTGCCAGGCTGGGAAATTTGGAAAGATTTTTCCAAGGAAGAAAGGGTTGGGAAGTGTTCAAGGGGCTCAGGGAGGGTTGGATCCCCATCCCTGGAGGGAATTCCAGGAATTTGGAGTGGATAATCAGGTAAAGATCACTTTGGAATTCTTTCCCCCCTCACTGATCCCGGCATCTCTCAGGATTCCCGCCAAACTCAGGGTTTTAAACCTTTAATTTATCCATAAAAAGCAGGGGAAAAAAAGTATGAAAAAAGGGAATGTGACCATTCCATCACTTCCAGCATTCCGTGGGATGTCCCGGGGGGATCTGGGATGGATCCAGAGCTTCTGGATTTATGGATTGGGGGATTTGAGGATCAGGGAGTCGTGGCAGGCCACGGCGATGCCCCCGATGAGGTTTAGGAATTCCTGGAAATCCAGCTGCCCGTCGCTGTTCATGTCCAGCTTCTTCATCATCCTGTCCACCACGCCCGGATCCTTCTGGTTCTGGGGGAAAAAAATGGAATTGGTGCCTGGGATGAGGGGGAATTCCCTGCTCAGGGAAGGATTGGAGCTCAGGGAATCCTGGAATGGTTTGGGATGGAAGATGAAATATCCCAATCCATTGGCAGGGATGTTCCTGCTGTTCCAGAGGGATCCAGGCTGGAATTGGGCACTCCCAGAGATGGGGAATCCATGGAATAACTGGGGCCAGGGAAGGATTTATCCCTAAAATCCCATCTAAGCCAGCCCAGGGAATCCTGGAATGATTTAGGATGGGAAACCCTTAAATATCCACATTCAGTGATGTTCCCACAATCTCATCCCATTCCAAACCCAATCCCGGCACATTCCCAGGGCTGGGACCCTCTGGATCATCCCACTGATCCCATGTCATTGATCCCATCCCATCCTCCTGATCCTATTGATTCAATACCATTGATCCTATTGATCCCATTGTTTCCATCAATCTCTTCCCATTACATTGTTCCCATGGATCCCATCCCATTGATCCCATCCCATTCCATTGATCCCATGGATCCATCCCATGGATTGATCCCATCGATCCCATCCCATTAATCCCACTCCCATCCCATCCCATGGATGCCATCCGATTCCATTGATCCCATGGATTCATCCCATGGATCCATCCCATCAATCCCATCGATCCCATTGTTTCCATCGATCCCATCCCATTCCATTGATCCCATCCCATGGATCCCATCCCATTAATCCCATTGATCCCATCCCCATCCCAATCCCATGGATCTCATCCCATTGTTCCCACCTGATTCCACTGGTCCCATTGATCCCATCCTATCCCATCCCATCCCATCCCATCCCATCCCATCCCATCCCATCCCATCCCATCCCATCCCATCCCATCCCATCCCATCCCATCCCATCCCATCCCATTTCATTGATCCTATGGATCCATCCCATGGATCCCATCCCATGGATCCCATCCCATGGATCCCATTCCATTGACCCCACCCCATCCCATCAATCCCCTCCCATCAATCCAACCCCATCCCACCCCATGCCAATCCCATGGATCCCATCCCACTGACCCCACCCCATCCCAATCCCCCGCATCCCCGGGATCCCAGCCCCATTCCCGACCTTGGTGAAGGCGGCCAGCTCTGTTTCCATGAACGCCCGGAATTCCCGCTTGGAGAGGGTGCAGGAGCTCCCCTCCTTGCCAGCATAGCGCTGGAACACGGCCAGCAGCGACTCGATGCAGCGCTCCGTCTCGGTGGGCTGGGGAACGGGAACACACCGGGATCTCGGGATTTAGGGGCGGGGCAGGGCTGGGCCGGCCCCCTCTGCCCCTTCCAGCTGTGCCAGAGGCAATCCCGGGTTTTTTGGCAGCAGGAAAAGGCCCCTGCCCATTCCAGGAACAATCCCATTTTTTTGAGGAGTGGGGAAAGGCTGGAGGAGCCCCCTCTGCCCCTTCCAGCTGTGCCAGAGGCAATCCCGGGTTTTTTGGCAGCAGGAAAAGGCCCCTGCCTATTCCAGGAGTAATCCCAGTTTTTTGGGTGCAGGAAAAGGTCTCTTGTGCCCATTCCAGAAGCAATCCTGTTTTTTTTTTTGGGGGGGGGACAGGGAAGGGCTTCCTCTGCCCATTCCAGGTGCAATCCTATTTTTTTTGGGACGAGGGAAGGGCTCCCTCTGCCTGTTACAGCTGTGCCAGAGGCAACCCCAGTTTTTTTGGGATGAGGGAAGGGCCTCCTGTGCCCGTTCCAGAAGCAATCCTGGGGTTTTTTTGGGAACAGGGAAGGGCTCCCTCTGCCTGTTCCAGCTGTGCCAGAGGCAATCCCGGGGTTTTCGGGATTAGGGAAGGACTGGAGGAGCGTCCTGTGCCCATTCCAGCTGTTCCGAGATCAATCCCGAATTTTTTGGGATGAGGGAAGAGCTCCCTCTGCCCATTCCAGCCGTGCCAAGGGGCACTCCCGGTTTTTATTCGGTATGAGGGAAGGGCTCAGCCGGACCCGTTCCGCCGCATTTTTCCCCGGATTTCACTCCTTGGCACAGCGGGAAGAGCCCGGAGCGGGAGCGGCTCCTGGAAAATCCCGTGGGAGGCGGCGGCTCCAACGGGGCGGGCTCGCCTGGATCCGGCCGCTGATCAGGCGGATTTTTGGGATATAATCCCGATTTTTCCCCGTTTCCCCCCCCATTTCTCCCCAGCCTCCCTGTTTTTCACCCATTTCTCCATTTTTTTCCTCCGGTTTTTCCCTATTTTTCACCCATTTCCCCCCTGTTTTTCCCATTTTTCCTCCTGTTTTTTGTCCCGTTTCCCCCCTGTTCCTCCTTCCTGTTTCCTCCTGTTTTTCCCCCGTTTTATTCCTGTTTCCCCCCGTCTTCCCTTGTTTTATTCCTGTTCCCCTCTCTGTTTTTTTCCACTCCCCCCCTCCCCCCCCGCCAATTTTCCCTGTTTTCACCCCGTTTTTCCTTCCCTTCCTGTCCCCTCCCCACTCCAATTTTGGGACGTTCTGTGAGAAAATCTCCTTTCCCCCTCCGCTTTCCCCCCTCCGGAATCACCTCTCCCACCCCTCCCTTCTCTTTTTCCCTGGAAAAATCCTTCCCTTGCCACCCATGTCCCCTCCCCACTGCAATTTTGGGGCGTTTTGTGACAAAAATACTATTTTTCCTGGAAAAATCCTTCCCCCTGTCCCCTCCCCACTCCAATTTTGAGGCGTTATATGCGAAAAATCCCCTTTTTTTCACCCTCCCTCTCCGCATTCCCGGGAATTCCTCACCATGGCTGGGCTCCGCTCTGGGTTGGAATTGTCGGATCCGGAAAAAAACTCGGGAAAAGAAAGTTCGTGAGCCCCGCCCGTGTTGAGTCAGCCCCGGGTGCGTTGGGCAATTCCCGTTTCCAGCGGCAACCGCGGCTCCTCCCGCGCCTCTGGAATGTGCCCAACCCTGTCCCAAAGCCCCGCGGGCATCCCCAAATCCCGGTTTGCTCCTTCGGGATATCCCTGGAGCAGGAAAATGGCCTGGGGTAGGGGGAGAATCCCTAAAAATCTTCAGGGACAGGATGGGGAAAAAAAGAGAGAAGTTTATTTTAAAAAAATTAATCTTCCGGGGTGGAAACAACGGGAAGTTTCTTCAAAAAAATCTTAAGGAGGAAGCTGGGAAAAGAGGGGGAATTTTTTCCAAAAATCTTCTGGGAGAGGTTGGAGAAAGAAAGGGGAGAATTCCTAAAAATATTCAGGGAATTTCAGCCCCAAAAATCACGGGAATTTTATGGCCTGAACCCTTGAAATTCTTGCCCCAAAAACCTGAGAATTCCAAGTTTAGAACTTTCAGCATTACAGCCTGAAAACACTGGGAATTTCAGCCCCAATATCCTGGGAATTTCAGTCCCAAACCCTGTGACTTCCAGCCCCAAAATCCTGGGAATTTTAAAGCCCCATACCCTGTGAAAAAAAGGGGGAAAATTTTCTGAAAAATCTTCAGCAGGAGGCTGGGAGAAAAGGAGGGGATATTTCCCCAAAAATCTGAAATGGGAATGTCTGATCTGGACTGGGAATGCCTGACCCAAACTGGGCCCCCCCATCTCAGCCCTCCCACCCCTGGAACGTGACACACAGAGCCGGTGCAGGAATCAGCCGTTTATTCCCATTTTCCATGCGATGAAAAGGAAGGAAAAGGAAAAGGAGGAGAAAGAGAATCCCCCACCCACCACCAGCACCCTGTGGCCACTCCAAACCCCGAGCCTGGAGCTGGAATTCTGCTGCAATCAAGGCTAAAATGGTGATTTTTTTTCCCCAGTCTTGAGGATTACCAGACCCCAAAATCAGGAATTTTTTGGAGTTTCATGGCAGGAGCTGAGAGAAGCCCCAGCCCAGGGTGCAAAAGAGGACAGAGAGACCCAAGGACTCCAATTAGAGCAGAAAAAGTGATTAAATATCGAGGGACACACCCAGCAGGGAGGTGAAAACTCCAGCTCCGGGGGAATCTCGCTTCCTGCTGGGGATTTATCCCAGGGAAAAGCTCCCAAGCCCCTCTGGGCACCTCGGGATCCTTCTGAGTCCATCCCTGCTGGGCAAACACATCCCAGGCTGGGAATGGGGACAGAAGTGACCCTCAAAAGGACCAGAGGAGGCTCCAGGGAGAGGAGGATTCCCCTCAGGATTTCTTGGATTCCTCCCTGGGGCAGCTCGGGGTCTCCTGCGAGGGCTCCTGGCCCTGCTTGGTGCCACCTTCCCGAGAAACTCGGGAATTGCCGGATTCCCGGCGGCTCCTCTTGCTGGATTCCTCCTCAGCAGCCTCTTGGATCCCCTCCCTGCAGGTTTCTCCGGGATCTCTCCGCTCTGGATCCTGACATTCCCGAGCCTCTGGAGCCGGGGGGCAGCTCTTGGCCTCGCTGTCCTGGCACTCCCGTGGGATTTTTTGGGATTCCTCACCCTGGGGCTGATCCTGCTCCACCTCAGGGATCTCGGGGCGCCTCCGGATCTCCTTGGATTTCACCCTCTCATCATTAACAGCCTCTGTCTCAGCGCAATCCCGGGCAGATCCATCCTTCACTTCTTTCCCAGACCTTTCCCTGGGCTCATCCAGATCCTCAGAGGGGTTTTCCTGGGATTTGGTGGCCTGTGGTGGCCGCGGGCACACGGAGCAGGTCCGGACACAGGCGGGCTGGCCGGGCTGGTGGCACACGATCTCGTAGGTGGCGCCTTTGGGGTCATCCCGGTTCTGGATCACATGCACCAGGTAGGCCACGGTCTGGGGGTCCACGGGCTCGGGGAGCAGCCGGACCTCAGGCTGGACATCGGGGTCAGCAGGGAGGTAGCGGATCCTGAGGTCACTGACAGGTCCTGGGGGACAGAGGTCACCAGTGTCCACATCCAGAGTCTGGTAGCGGCATCGTCCCTGCTGCAGCTCCTCTTCATCTTCCTCCTCCAGCACCTCGAGCTTGATGGCCTCCCGTGCCTCCCTCTGGTCACTGGTGGTCACTTCTGCCTCTCTTTCACGTGTCCGGCGGCTGCGGTGCTCAGAGACCTCCAGGTCCAGCTCCCGTTCCCGATCGATTCTCCTCTCCCTCACAGCCCCTTCTCTCTCTCTGACTCGGGAAACTCTCCTCTCTGCTTCTGATTCTTCTTCTCCCTCACAGGGACGTTCTCTCCTTCTCACTTCCACTCGTGGTTCTCGTTCTTGGATCTCACGACGCACTTTGACATCGGCTTCTGCTGCTGCCACTGAGATCGCTCTCTCCCTCTCAAACCTCAGAGTTTCTCTTTGCCTCCTTCCATCAGCTTCAATCTCATGGTTTTCACATCTCTCTCGTGTTTCTCTCCGGCTGATGGCAGCCACTTCTTCCTCCCTTTCCCGTGTGCGGCGCTCAGAGCCCTCCAGCTGCAGCTCCCGTTCCCGATCGATTCTCCTCTCCCTCACAGCCCCTTCTCTTTCTCGCACCCGGGAAATTCTCCTCTCTGCTTCTGCTTCTTCTTCTCCCTCACAGGGACGTTCCCTCCTTCTCAGCTCCTCTCGTGGTTCCCGTTCCCGGATCTCACGGCGCACTTTGACATCAGCTTCTGCTGCTGCTACTGAGATCTTTCTCTCCCCCTCAAACCTCAGAGTTTCTCTTTGTCTTCTTCCATCAGCTTCAATCTCACGAATTTCACGTCTGTCCCTTGTCTCTCTCCTGCCGATGGCAGCCACTTCTTCCTCCCTTTCCCGTGTGCGGCTCTCAGACACTTCCAGTTCTTGTTCTCGATTGATTCTCCTCTCCCTCACGGCCTCTCCCCTCTCTCTTCTGGGGCAAATTCTTCTGTCTTCTTCCTCCTCAAAGGGACGTTCTCTCCGTCTGAGCTCCTCTCGTGGTTCCCGTTCCCAGATTTCACGGTGCACTTTGACGTTGGCTTCTGCTGCTGCCACTGAGATCTCTCTCTCCCTCTCAAACCTCAGAGTTTCTCTTTGTCTCCTTCCATCAGCTTCAACGTCACGGATTTTGCCTCTCTCCCGTGTTTCTCTCCGGCTGATGGCAGCCACTTCTTCCTCCCTTTCGCGTATGCGACGCTCAGAGCCCTCCAGCTGCAGCTCCCGATCCCGATCGATTCTCCTCTCCCTCACAGCCCCTTCTCTTTCTCGCACCCGGGAAATTCTCCTCTCTGCTTCTACTTCTTCTTCTCCCTCAAAGGGACATTCTCTCCGTCTCAGCTCCTCTCGTGGTTCCCGTTCCCGGGTCTCACGGCGCACTTTGACATCGGCTTCTGCTGCTGCCACTGAGATCTCTCTCTCCCTCTCAAACCTCAGAGTTTCTCGTTTTCTTCTTCCATCAGCTTCAATCTCACGAATTTCACGTCTGTCCCTTGTCTCTCTCCTGCCGATGGCAGCCACTTCCTCCTCCCTTTCACGTATGCGACGCTCAGAGCCCTCCAGCTGCAGCTCCCATTCCCGATCGATTCTCCTCTCCCTCACGGCCCCTTCTCTCTCTCTGACCCGGGAAGTTCTCCTCTCTGCTTCTGATTCTTCACCCTCACAGGGATGTTCGCTCCGTCTGAGCTCCTCTCGTGGTTCCTGTTCCCGGATCTCACGGCGCACTTTGACATCGGCTTCTGCTGCTGCTACTGAGGTCTCTCTCTCCCTTTCAAACCTCAGAGTTTCTCCTTGTCTCCTTCCATCAGCTTCAATCGCACGAATTTCACGTCTGTCCCTTGTCTCTCTCCTGCCGATGGCAGCCACTTCTTCCTCCCTTTCCCGTGTGCGGCTCTCAGACACTTCCAGTTCCTGTTCTCGATTGATTCTCCTCTCCCTCACGGCCTCTTCCCTCTCTCTTCTGGGGCAAATTCTTCTGTCTTCTTCTCCCTCACAGGGGCGTTCCCTTTTTCTCACTTCCACTTGTGGTTCCCGTTCCCGAATCTCACGGCGCACTTTGACATCGGCTTCTGCTGCTGCCACTGAGATCTCTCTCTCCCTCTCAAACCTCAGAGTTTCTCTTTGTCTTCTTCTATCAGCTTCAATCTCACGAATTTCACGTCTGTCCCTTGTCTCTCTGAAGTTTCTGGCAGCCACTTCTTCCCCCCTTTCCCGTCTGCGGTACTCAGAGCCCTCTAATTCCAGCTCCCGTTCCTGATCAATTCTCCTTTCTCTCAGATATTCTTCTCTCTCTCTTCTGGGGCAAATTCTTCTGTCTTCTTCTCCCTCACAGGGACATTCTCTCCGTCTGAGCTCCTCTCGTGGCTCCCGGATCTCACGGCGCACTTTGACATCGGCTTCTGCTGCTGCCACTGAGATCTCTCTCTCCCTCTCAAACCTCAGAGTTTCTCTTTGTCTCCTTCCATCAGCTTCAATCTCATGGATTTCGCGTCTCTCCTGTGTCTCTCTTCGGCCAATGGCAGCCACTTCTTCCTCCCTTTCGCCTATGCGATGCTCAGAGCCCTCCACCTGCAGCTCCCGATCCTGGTCGATTCTCCTCTCCCTCACGGCCCCTTCTCTCTCTCTGACCCGGGAAATTCTCCTCTCTGCTTCTGCTTCTTCTTCTCCCTCACAGGGATGTTCCCTCCGTCTTAGCTCCTCTTGTGGCTCCCGGGTCTCACGGCGCACTTTGACATCGGCTTCTGCTGCTGCCACTGAGATCTCTCTCTCCCTCTCAAACCTCAGAGTTTCTCGTTTTCTTCTTCCATCAGCTTCAATATCAAGAATTTCACATCTGTCCCTTGTCTCTCTCCGGCCAATGGCAGCCACTTCTTCCTCCCTTTCCCGTGTGCGGCTCTCAGACACTTCCAGTTCCTGTTCTTGATTGATTCTCCTCTCCCTCACGGCCTCTTCCCTCTCTCTTCTGGTGCAAATTCTTCTGTCTTCTTCTCGCTCACAGGGATGTTCTCTCTGTCTGAGCTCCTCTCGTGGTTCCCGTTCCCGGATCTCACGGCGCACTTTGACGTCGGCTTTTGCTGCTGCCACTGAGATCTCTCTCTCCCTCTCTAACCTCAGTGGTTCTCTTTGTCTCCTTCCATCAGCTTCAATCTCACGAATTTCTCGCTGCTGTCTCTCCCGTGTTTCTCTCCGGCTGATGGCATCCACTTCCTCCTCCCTTTCCCGTATGCGACGCTCAGAGCCCTCCAGCTGCAGCTCCCGTTCCCGATCGACTCTCCTCTCCCTCACAGCCGCTTCTCTTTCTCGCACTTGGGAAATTCTCCTCTCTGCTTCTGCTTCTTCTTCTCCCTCAAAGGGACATTCTCTCCGTCTGAGCTCCTCTCGTGGTTCTCGTTCCCGGATCTCACGGCGCACTTTGACGTTGGCTTCTGCTGCTGCCACTGAGATCTCTCTCTCCCTCTCAAACCTGAGAGTTTCTCTTTGTCTCCTTCCATCAACTTCAGCTTCAAGAACTTCTCGTCTCTCCTGTGTTTCTCTCCTGCCGATAGCAGCCACTTCCTCCTTCCTTTCACGTATGCGACGCTCAGAGCCCTCCACCTGCAGCTCCCTTTCCCGATCGATTCTCCTCTCCCTCACGGCCCCTTCTCTCTCTCTGACCCGGGAAATTCTCCTCTCTGCTTCTGCTTCTTCACCCTCACAGGGACGTTCTCTCCGTCTGAGCTCCTCTCGTGGTTCCCGTTCCCGGATCTCACGGCGCACTTTGACATCCGCTTCTTCTGCTGCCACTGAGATCTCTCTCTCCCTTTCAAACCTCAGAGTTTCTCTTTTTCTTCTTCCATCAGCTTCAATCGCACGAATTTCACGTCTGTCCCTTGTCTCTCTGAAGTTTCTGGCAGCCACTTCTTCCCCCCTTTCCCGTCTGTGGTACTCAGAGCCCTCCAGCTGCAGCTCCCGTTCCTGATCAATTCTCCTTCCTCTCAGATATTCTTCTCTCTCTCTTCTGGGGCAAATTCTTCTGTCTTCTTCTCCCTCACAGGGACGTTCCCTCTGTCTTAGCTCCTCTCGTGGTTCCCGTTCCAGGATCTCACGGCGCACTTTGACATCGGCTTCTGCTGCTGCCACTGAGATCTCTCTCTCCCTCTCAAACCTCAGAGTTTCTCTTTGTCTTCTTCCATCAGCTTCAATATCACGAATTTCACGTCTGTCCCTTGTCTCTCTGAAGTTTTTGGCAGCCACTTTTTCATCCCTTTCCCATGTGCGGTATTCAGAGCCCTCCAACTCCAGCTCCCGTTCCTGATTGAGTCTCCTCTCCCTCACAGCCCCTTCTCTTTCTATGACCCGGGAAATTCTCCTCTCTGCTTCAGCTTCTTCTTCTCTCTCACAGGGACGTTCTCTCCGTCTGAGCTCCTCTCGTGGTTCTCGTTCCCGGATCTCACGACGCCCTTTGACATCAGCTTCTGCTGCTGCCACTGAGATCTCTCTCTCCCTCTCAAACCTCAGAGTTTCTCTTTGTCTCCTTCTATCAGCTTCAGCTTCAAGAACTTCTCGTCTCTCCCGTGTTTCTCTCCGGCCAATGGCAGCCACTTCTTCCTCCCTTTCGCGTGTGCGGCGCTCAGAGCCCTCCACCTGCAGCTCCCTTTCCCGATCAATTCTCCTCTCCCTCACAGCCGCTTCTCTCTCTCTGACCTGGGAAATTCTCCTCTCTACTTCTGCTTCCTCCTCCTCACCCTCACAGGGACGTTCTCTCCTTCTGAGCTCCTCTTGTGGTTCCCGTTCCCGGATCTCACGGCGCACTTTGATGTCGGCCTCTGCTGCTGCCACTGAGGTCTCTCTTTTCCTTTCATAAATTACTCGTTCTCTCCTTCCATCAGCTTCAATCTCTTGAATTTCACGCTCCCGTCTCTCCCGTGTCTCTCTCAATCCGATGGCAGCCACTTCTTCCTCCCTTTCCCGTTTGCGGCGCTCAGACACCTCCAGCTCCAGTTCCTGTTCCTGATCCACTCTTCTGTCTCTCATTCTCCCTTTTCTTCTGGGATCATCTCTTTCTTCCCTCTCCTGCTCCTCCCGGATCTCCCTTTCCCTTTCTGCCAATTCCAGCTCCTGTTCCTGCCTTGTTCTCCGTCTATAGCCGCGTTCCTCCAGCTCTGCTCTCCCACATTCCCTGAGGTCGATCTCTAACGGTTCCTCCACGTACGACTGATGTGGCCGTCTGGACTCTGGACATTCCAGCTCGGCTGCCCGGCAGCTCCTCCTTTCCAGCCCTCTTTGTTCCAGTTCACCTCGGTGGTTGCGGCTCCTCTCTTCCCGGAGCAATTCGCCTTCCCGTGGCCGGTTGTCACCTCCTCCATCTGCTCCTCGTGGCCGCTGGCTTCTTTCATCCCGCCCTGGCTCCTGGTGGCTGCACCGGTCTGGCCGTGGTTGGGGCTCACAGCGTTGCCTGCCCATCCTCACGTCTGCTGGATCTTCGTCCCGGAATCTTTCCTGTTCCCCACTTGGTTCCGTGTCCTTCCCGTTCCGTGTGCGGCATTCCCGCTGATCCCTCCTCCTTTCTTCTGAGATCCCTACCTCCCTGACCCTGAGGTCTCGTTGCAGCTCAACTTCACGATTCCTCTCCCAGATTTGTTGTTGTTCTTCCTCCTCCTCTTCCTGGAGCTGCCGGCGGCTCCCTCTGCTCCTGAATTCTGGCTCCCGGATGGATTTTACGCCAGTGGGGAGCTTTGTTCTCTGCACCAGGAATGGGGCCCTGGGCTGGAACCAGAAGCAGCACTTGGCCACCCGGAACACCAAGAGGAGGAACTCGTTAAAGTCGATATCCCCGTCCCCATCCCACTCTAGGAACTGCAGGATCTTCTCGATGGTCTGAGGGTCATGAGGCTTCTGCAGGGAAAAAACATGACAAGGGAATAGTCTTCCTGCTCCTTGGGGGAGAAATGCAAAATTGTGAAAATTGCAGGAATTCTCCTTCCATCGCTCATAATTTCACTTTTAGGGCTCTGCACCAGCTCTGGGAATTCATTCCCCATTTTCCTGGTTGTTCCCTGGCTTTAGCTCAGCAGCTTTTTTCTTTTTGGGGTTTCTCCTTCACAGAAAAGGAAAACCACGTCTCCCCCAGTTCATTCTCAAGTTTCGCCCTTTGTTTTGGTGGCAGAATGGTTTGGAAGAGTTGTGGAAATTTCACAGAATCCCATGATTGGGAAAGAACTCCAAAATCAAAGGGTCAACCTGGAATCCTTCAGCCAGGAATTTCCTGGACTCCTCCAGGGGTCACCACTCCAACCCTCCCTGGGCAACCCCTTCCAAGGCCTGGCTGCCCTTTCCAGGTGGAATTTTCCCAAATTTCCCAACCTGGCCAACTCAAGGCCGTTCCCTCTTGCCCTGTCCCATTCCCTGGGATCAAATCCCAGATCCCCCCTGGCAGAACCCAAAATTCCCCTTGGATCCCCCTTTTCTCCAGGCTAAGGCCCCCTACCTCCCTCCAGACCTCTCCAGACCCTTCCCTGGCACAAAGCACTTCAACCTTTGGTGTGACCCTCCCCATATCCCTTTTCCAGAGGAGATTTTGCCATTCCCATATCCCAGCCCTTCCCAGCAGGGCTCACCACGAGGGAATCTGCGAATTCCCTCTGGATGAGCTCCCTCATTCTCCTGCGGCTGAGCCCGGAGCCGTCCCCATCTCCCCGGGCGTGCTGCTGGAAGACGCCGACGATGGTGGCGATGCTGTCCAAGAACGGGGACATCCTGCAGGTCTGAGCGAGCCTGGAAATGACAGACCGAGGGATTGGGATGGGGGAGATTCCCTTGGGAAGAAGGAAGAGAATTCCCGGCTCTGCATTCCCTGCTGGGAACACATTCCAGGGTTTTAGTGGGATGGGGAGTGGCACTGGCTCTGCCACTGACGCGTTTGGGTGACGCTGGAGCGGGAACGGTGACGGGGATGCGGTGATGGATGGTGGGGAGGGAGGTGCCCCCAGATCCTGCCCTGGGCAGTTATCTCATGGAATATTTCCTTGGAATGGACCCTAAAGGTCTCCTCACCCAACCCCTCTGCTATCCAGGGAGGTGTCTCAGCTCTCCATGGAGCTGCTGCTCTCCAGACGAAGCCCTCCAGCTCTCCCAACCCTTGGAGCGGCTCCATGGCCTCATTCCAGGAGCTCCCGATGTTTCCAGGATCCATCCCTGTGATCCCGCTGACAGGAGCTTTAACCCAACCCAAGACAAGATCTGGGGCAGAGACCTCAAAAGTTGGAAACCTCTGAGGCTTCCTCCTCCTCCCCTCCTTCCTCCCTTTGTGGGATCCCCATGCCCGATCTGATCCCAGGAAGCTGCGCCGTGCCCCATTCCTGCCTCTGGAACGTGCCCTGGCACACGAGCACTCCCTGCCCCATGCAAACACTGGAATCTTCTTGGAAAAAGGAAAATTGGAGCGTTTCTCCAATGGGTTCCAGCTGGGAGCTAACCCCACACCCAAGGGAAGTCCCTGAACTCCAATATTCCCTTCCCTTATGGACAACCCAACTCAACAATTCCAATGGGAAGAAACCCCTTGAAATTCCTCCAAAAAATACTAGGAGCAACTCTCTCATCCATCATGAATCCCAGAGGAACCCCAATATTCCCAACAAAGGGAATATTCCCCCAAAAAAGAGGGAACCACTCACCCAAGTCTCCGGCGGGATCGAGTGGGATTCCTGGGAAGCCGTACGGAGCGAGGGGAGGACCGGGCACCTTTTATAGGGTCCCCGTTGGGGTTGGAGAGGAGCCACCCTTTGTGGACGTTGTCCTGATTCATCCTGGGCCAAGCCCAGTCCCAAACGGGTTATTTGGCTTTATCAACCCTTCCCTATCATTTTCACCCCGAAATAGCAGCGGCTCTTCAGGCCGGTTCTGCCTAATCCTGGAAAATCCTGGCTGTAAAATCCTTTTATGGTCACGTTTCAGATTTTTGGGGGAAAATCTGGAAGGGCTCCAGAGAGTCAATGGAGGGTGGATTTTAATGTAAATATTTGTGTTATGGGTGGGAGCTTATGTCTTTAATGCGTGCAAAACCACACGAAAATAGGGATTAATATTTAAATTAAATCAATTAAATCAATTAAATTAATTAAATTAATTAAAATAAATTAATTGAATTAATTAAAAATAAATTTTAAGTGCTGATGGCAGCAGAACTCAGGATGAGCAAATCAGGGTCAATCAAGATCTTTATGATCCACAAAATTACACAATTCCAGAGGGGATTTTTGTCTCCTTTTTGTGCATTTCCCTTGGAATTTCAAGCCTGAATAAAAAAATTGAGGTTTGGATCAGATGAAGGGAAGAAGATTCAACTCCGAAGTCTGGGTGAGATCCCCAAATCCTCCTGATTTGGGACACCCTTCTACAGTCTTATTCTTATTTTTATTTCCTATTAATAAGCATGTGAACATAGTATCGAATATAAAAAAATCAAACAATCACAACCACTTTTAAATAACCACATGAATTTTTAAATTAATTTTTTAACAAGGAAACTTGAACCAATTGATGACATTTCACCGAGAAAAATAATGATAAAACTTCAAATACTAATGCAAATTAAAATTATTTTAATTTCCACTTGGCTTGTTTTTAATTAAAATCAGAACAGAAACCTCTGCTGAGAGGTCGATTAACGCCGAATTTCCTCCAGCTGCCCTCGGGCTGCAATTACCTCACAACCTCCTCATTTTTTAATTCCATCTTCGAACGGCAAATTAATTAACTATTCCTTTATTCCCCAGGAGCTCTCCCAGCACTCGGAGGAAATCAGGAAAATTCCAGAGCTTGGATTTGGGGTTTGGAGAGGGGACAAGGTGACGAGGACATCACGGGGGCCACCTCGGAGCAGGAACTCGTCCCGCAGCCTCGCCCGTGGCTCATCCTGGGTGTAGGAGCACAATTAATTAATGCTGGTGACACCTCGGGGACACTCAGCCCTGGGATGGTCCCCAACATTCATTTTTGGGCTTTTTTTTGTTGATTTTTTTTTTTTCTTTCCCTCCCTGGATTAAATTACCCCGGTGCAAATTAGGCCCCGCCTGGCGATAATGACACCCTTGGGACGCTGTAATTTTGGGGTGGATTTTGGGGTGATTATGCAAATGAGGAGGGGTTTGGTGGCCTCTAACTGTCTGGAATCCCCACCCCAGGGCTGGGGCTGCGCGGGAGCCTCGGGAATGCACCTTGGAAAAGGTCCCTGGCCTGGGGAGAGCTTTCCTGGGATTTGGTGACATTCCCAGGATGAGGCAACGAGGCTCCAGGCACGTCCTGGTGGCACCAAAACCCCTTTTCCTGCTGAATTTTCCTAAAAATGCTTTTCCTGAGGCTCCAGGCATGTCCTGGTGGTACCAAACTCCCTTTTCCTCCTAGGTTTTCCCAAAAATGCTTTTCCTGAGGCGTCAGGCACATCATGGCCATGCCAAACCCCCTTTTCCTGCTGGATTTTCCCAAAAATGCTTTTCCTGACTGACCACAAGCAGAATTCACTCCATCCCTGGGGATGGATCCAAAGGAATTTGGACAGGAGGGTGAGGAGGGGGATTCTCCCCATCTGGTGGGATCCACTGGGAATTCCGTGTCGGATTCTGATGTCTCAAAAAAAAAAAATGGGCGTGGAATTGTTGGAGTGAGTCCAGAGGAGGCCATGAAGTGGATCCAGGGGCTGGAGAAGCTTTGCTGTGGATCCAGGCTGGGAATGTTGGGAATGTTGGGAATGTGAAGACCCCAGAGTTCTCACCAGGATTTGTAGGGAAGCTGGAAAGGGACTTTTCCTCAGGAACTGCCGGGACAGGACACAGGGAATGGAGTCTGGGGAATTTGGGTGGGATTTTGGGCAGGAGTTGTTCCCTGTGAGGGATTTCCCATCCCTGGAAGTGCCTCAGAGTGGGAGGTGTCCCTTGGATCTTCCAGGATCTTTAAGGTTCTTCCAACCCAAGCCATCCAGAATTCCTTGGGCTGGTTTGGATGGGATTTTAGGGATAAATCCTTCCCTGGCCCAGGTGACTCCATGGTTTTCCCATCCCTGGAAGTGCCCAATTCCAGCCTGGAGCCACCTGGGATAGGGGGAGGTTCCTGCCCATGGAACTGGGATGGGATTTAAGGTTCCTTTCCATCCCAAACCATTCCAGAATTCCCTGGGCTGGTTTGGATGGGATTTTAGGGATAAATCCTTCCCTGGCCCAGATGATTCCATGGATTCCTCATCCCTGAAAGTGTCCAAGTCCAGGTTGGATCCCCCTGTGATGGTGGAAGTTGTCCCACCTCACTTCAGGGTGTCCTGGGACACTTTTCCAGATGGGATCGCAGTGGGATGAGGCCAGCAGGGCTCATTCCAGCCTCGAGATCCAGCAGGGCTCCTCACCCCGCTCATCCTGTTTGTCCCCACCTGTCACCTGTCCCCAGCCAGTGCCACCGTGGTCCCCAGGGCTGGCTGAGGTCGGTGACACACGGAGCCCTTGGTGCCACCTCGGACGTCACCCTCCGAGACGGCCCCGAATCCCACAACTGCCTCGGCTCTGAATCAGAAATCCCAAACCTGAAACCACCCCCGAGCTCTGCCAGCATCCCAAAGGGATTTGGGGTTCTGGGCGTGCCAAAATTCCCTGGATGGGGCCCCAAAGGGATGGGACTGTGGAGCAGGGAAGAGTTGTGGGGGATCTCAGCTGAGGGGAGGGTTAGGAATTCCCATCCAAACCCACCAAGGAATCCATCTTTTATAGGATCAAGATTCCAGCCTGGGAATTCCAGAGATGACACCCCTGGAACGCCCCTCACCCAACTCCTCTTTATTTGCATTTTCTCATTAATGGGGATTTTCTGTGGAATTAATTCCCATGGACACCTCCGGCAGGAATTGGGCAGGAATTGGACAGGAAAGGTTAATTTGGTCAATTTGGTGATTTTGGTTATTTTCACCGTGCTGTGATTGGGGTTCAGGCGATGCTGGAGCCGCGCCCAGGGCTGAGAACGGGTTTGGTGAGAGGGGTGGGGAGGGAGGGGAAACAAAGGGAGAGGAATGAGGATGTTGGGATGGGAATTGGGCCAGGTCCAGGGGGGCTGGAGCTGAGCCAGGGATGGGAACGGGGCTGGAGCAGCTGGAAAAAGGGAGTGGAGAATCCTGGGGGTGCTCAGCCTGGAGAAAAGGGGGATCCAGGGGGGAATTTCGGGATCTTCCAGAGGGGATTTGAGATCTGATCCCAGGGAAAGGGACAGGATGAGAGGGAACGGCCTCGAGTTGGAAATTTGGGAAAATCCCTCCTGAAAAGGGCGGCCAGGCCTTGGAAGAGGCTCAGGGAGATTTGGATCCCCATCCCTGGAGGTGTCCAAGGAATTCCTGGAGATTTCTCTGGATGACCAAGGGGATCGAGCCCAGGTTGGACTCGGTGATCCTGGAGCTCTTTCCCAGCCCGGATGATCCTGGAATTCTCCTGGATCAGGCACTGAGCAGCGAAATCCTCTCCCACAGTGCCACCAAGTGGCTCTGGGAGCGGGGCTGGAATCCCCGGGATGTGGAATTTGGATATTTCCATTATCCCCAATGAGATAAGTGGATTCTCCTGATTTGAATAATCTCACAATTCAAATCAGATCTCAGATCCTTTCCTTGCTTTGAGACCCTTTTAATAAACCCAACAATCATTAATGATAATTAGGGAGGAGTCAATTAAACCCTCTCCGTGCCTCACAAATATCTTGGATTTTCCCATTCCCCTTTTTCACATTTTTTTCCATGCTCCCTTTTGGTCATTTTCCCATTCCTTGGGATGTTTTAATCCCATTTTTCAGGATGTTTTCACCTAGTTCCTTGGGATGTTTTAATCCCATTCCTCAGGACATTTTCATCCAATTCCCCAGCTGGAATTCTTTCTATCTTTAGCCCAGATTTCCCAAAAAATAAGGACACCACGCTCCTGCTTTTAAATCCTGATTTTTTTTTTTTCTTTTTAATTTTTTCTTGGAAACAGATTTATCACAGAGGTTCAGAGGTTCATGAAAATCGGGATAGACCTGGATGAAGCTGCTGGAGGAGGGAGGAGGGAGCGGCTCTCCCCTGCTGGACATCGGGACTGGAGGAATCCAGGCCTGACCAGTTCTCCCAGTGGCCTGCCCAGTTTTCCAGTGGCATTTCAGGCTGGTGACACTGAGAAAGGATCTGGGACAGGCTCTGGCACTTCCCAAACATTCCCAGAAGTTTCTTCTCCGTTTGTTCTGGATTTTGGAGCTTCCAAACAAACCTCCCCTGGGGGTCCTGAGGGGTTCTGAGCCTTTGGCAAACTGGGAGCTGCTGGTTTAACTGGAATTCTCCATGCCTGGAAGAGCCTCTGGGGGTGGGGACTCATCCCAGGAAAATGTAGATTCCAGGCTGCATTCCCGAAAAAACAACCAGGAGTAGCCCCAGCCCTGGGGTGCTGCCAGTGATCCCCAAACTCAGATCCTACCCAAAATTCCCTAAAAAAATTCTCATCTGTGCGGAAGGAGCACCTGGAGTTTTATTTCTGAGGAAAATTTGCTTTCTTTGACATTCCCATAATTTTCATGGGAAAAAACTTTTAAGAAAGAGGATTAAAAATGCAAAGACAAAACCATAAATCAATTAATGAGGACTCTGAACTTCCTCGTTTGTCTGTGGGGAGTGAAAAGGTGGCGGGTGATGAAATGGGACCCCGGCTGCAATTCCCACTTGGATCACATTCCCATTATTTATTGCACTTCTTGTTGGGCAATCAAAATGCGAGAGTAATTAAGAGATGATTGAAAAGCAGCTTTTTTTTTTTTTTTCTTCTTACTCTCAGGTGAAGCAATTTCCTCTCTTTTTGGAACTTGTGGGAAGCTCAGACTCACCCGAGCCGGGCAGGGCCCCCAATCCTTTATCCCACTGATCCCAATCCTATTTCTTGCCCCGGAACCAGCTCTGGCAGCGGGAAAGGCAGCGCTCCACAATGCTGGAAGTGCAGGAGTTGAGGCGGAATGGGCTCCGTGGGGACGTTTGAGATTTGCTGTCCTTGCAATCTCCAGCATCCCCAAATTCCTGGGATTGGGACTCGCAGGGATCTGTGGAAATCCCGCTTTGGGATGTGCAGGGATCCATGGAAATCCCGCTTTGGGATGTGCAGGGATCCCCTGGAATTGTGCCCTGAGCCTGGCACGGCTCATCCGTGCCCAACTCCACCACCTCGAGGGTGCAGGGCTCCACCACTGGGAGCTCCTGGGAGAGCTTTTCCAGGTTTTCCAGACAAGTCCCGCTGGTTTTGGCGGCACAAAGTTCCTCCTGGGGAAGCGGGAAGGAGTCAGGGGGACACAACTCCACGGTCAGGATGGATTTCTGGAGCGGGAACTTCATCACGCACATCCCGGGGGTGTCCAAGGTGAAGGGTTCCTCTCCAGAGCTCAGGATTTTCACGGGATCCACGCAAGGCCCGGAATCCCCAACGGGGACCTGAGGGGAGTCACAAGGACAGGAGGGACAAACATCCTGGCACGGGCAGGGATCCACTTGGGAATTCTGCTCCGGGGCCACCACGGTGCAGGGATTGCACTGGGCAGCCTCTCCCAGGCAGGGACAGGGCGGGCACTGGGAATTCATCTCCCTGCGATGGAGAGCTGGAAGAAAAAAAGGACAATTTCACACCCAATCCCACAAAAAATCTGGGAAAAATTCCTCATTTTTTCCATTTTATCCTCAAACTCCCAAACTCAGCTTTTCTCATTAAAATCTGCTCTCAGTCAAACAATTCCAAAAATTTGCCAGCTTTTTTTTGGGGGGCATAACGACAAGGATTCGAGTCACTTTTTAAGGTTTATAAATTTCAAACTGCTTCCTTCCCTTCTCCAGTTGTTTTTCCCTTTCCCAGGCTTTTTTCTTTTTTCCAGCTGTTTTCCCCTTCTCCTGCTGTTTGGAATGGATCCTGGATCTCCTGGCAGGACAGGTTTTAATCCCACTAAACCCAGTGCTGGAACAACCAGTGTTTTCCAGAGCATCCATGGGAATTCCAGAATTATAGCCAAGCCAGCACGAGGGAAGATTTTTACCCTTTGAAGCTTTTACCCCTGAGGAAATTGAGCACCATAAACCCCTTTTTCCCATCTTTCCCGGGAATATATTCCAGAAAATGGGACCTGTAGGATCCCAAGGAGACTCACCCGGGTCGGGATCGGCAGGGCAGAGGCGGCCGCGTTATCCCGGGATGTTCCTGCTGTGATCCCGGGATGTTCCCGGCACCCCGAAGCTCCCCAGGGCCTCGCTCCGCCTCTGCCCCTCCAGGGATGATTTGCCTAATTATTTTTAATGGAAAACGCCTATTTCCGTGGCTGGAGCCGGACCTGGAGCTCGGGAATTCACGTGGCTCCGCAGACGCCAGGGAGGAATTTGGGAAATGAGTGGATTCCCTGTGACGGGGCAGGTTTTTTGGGATGTTCCAACATCCTCCAGCCCAACACCTCGTGAGCTCCATTAGGCACAGGATAGGATGTGGGATTTGGGGGATTCTTTTATTTTTAGCCACCTCTGGCCTTTTTTTCTGTCCTGTTTTTCCACGGAGCTGCTGGAAACTCTTCGCTCACCGCTCGCCTCGTGACATTTTCCATCTGCTCCTGAAGTTCTGACTCAAATCCCATCTCCGTTGTCGTGACGGTAGCGTTGTCCTCACGAGGGACGAGTGAGGAGCAGGCAGGTGACCAGAGGAGTGACCACCACCCTTTTCCCTTCATTTTACCCAAAACCACCTGAATTCCACCCAGCTGGGAATTCCTAAACCCAAAAACGTGAATCAAATCTGTTCCTTTACCCCCAAAAAGAAACATTGGCAAATCATTGGAATTGTTTGGCTGAGATCAGATTTGAGCAAGAAAAACTTTTTGGGGGAGTTTGAACAGAAAAGTAAAAAACAAAAGAGGAAACTTTCCTGAGTTCAGCAGCAAACTCCCAACCCAAGGGGTCTCAAATCTCAAATTTATTTATTTCCAGAAATATTACCACCCAAATTTGGAGGGAGAAGAGCCAAATTCCCCGTGGTCTCCTGGTGGAAAACAGCCTCACCTCTGGTGTGTGTCACTGCTGTCCCTGTCTGTGTCACTGGGTGACTTTGGGCTGGCTGGCAGCAGCTGAGGAGGAATTCCAGAGCCTTTGATGTCTCTGGGGGAACTGGTTGGGTTTCTCTTCCCTCTTTTCCAGGCAGGGACGATTTTTCCGTGGGGAGAGAGCGGCGGCTCCGAGCTGTGATGGCTGTGTGAAGTTTGTCACCTTCTCGAGCTGGGTGTGACCTCCTGGCACCAGAAACGGGCACAAAAATGGGCCCAAAGGCCACCAAGACTGAGGATTTCATCCCTCACCGCCCTGGGTGTCACCTGGTGGAGCTGGGACACGCGGGAGAGGTCCCAGAAGATCCTGGAGATCCTTGAAATGTGAAGATTTCCCTGCAGGCAAATGGCCAAAATCCCAACAAATCAAACAAATCAAACTTGGATTTGAAAGAAAAATCTAAGAGTTGTGGGCAAAATGACCAGTGGGACCAGGGCAGGGATTGTCCCCTGGGCTGGGTTTGGGACAGGAATGTCCAGTGCTGTGCCCAGTTCTGGACAATCATGGGAAGAAGGAATGGAGGGGCTGGTACATGGTCAGGGATGGGGACAGAGCTGGGGAAGGATATGGAAAATCCTGAGGGAGCTGGGGGGACTCTGCCTGGAGAAAAGGGGGATCCAGGGGGAATTTCAGGATCTTCCAGGGGAGATTTGGGATCCCAAGGAATGGGACAGGACAAGCAGGTATGACCTCAAGCTGTTCCAGGGTGGGAAATTTGGGAAAAATCCCTCCTGGAAAAGGGAAAAGGCCTTGGAAGGAGCTTGAGGAGGGTTGGGTCCCCACCCCTGGAGGTGTCTGAAGAATTTCTGAACCACATCTGGAGCTGTGTCTGATTTGGGTGCTTCAGCTCAAGACCAGCAAAGGACACCCAGATGTTCCAGGGACCTTGAGGAAAAGGTGGATTTGGAGATGCTGAAGGATTTGCCCATCCTGGAAAGGACTTGGGGATGACCCTGGTACCTCCAAGATATTAATGGAGAAGCTCTTCCCATTGAGTGACCAAGGCAAAACTGTGACCGGATTATCAGGAATAAAATTCCCAGCAGAAGGAATATTGTGAGCAAGCCAAGCCCCTTACAGAGTCCCATCCTGCCTCCATTCCTCTGCTCTGCAAGGAAATGCACCAAAACATCTTTTTTTTCCAGAGTTTAATCCTGAGGGGGGGATTGTTTCCAGGCTGTATCACCCGCTCCGCATTTCCCAGCCTGTAGGAAATACGTGGATGGGGAATTCCTCGCAGAGTCTCGTGTCCCACCTTGGCAACATTAAAAATTATAATGTCGAGAGAAGTAATTGAAGGATTGGAGCAGAACAGGTCTGGATTATTAAATATTTGATTTCCATACCCCTGAGGTGTCTCACTTCCGGAGCCACGGACACCAAAATCCTATAAAAGGATTCCTATTGTCCTGTTCCTCAAGCCATTTTTGGTTTCATTTGGTGCTCGCTGGTGGAGAATTGGGTAAGTCCAGCTTGATTTCCTGGGAAGTCACCTTACGATTGAGTTTTTTTAATTTCATTTTGGAGCCGTGCAGAAGCAAATTAAAAGACTTAAAAGCGTTTCTGCTTGGGGATATTGGGGTTGGGATTCCCCCAGGTTTTAATTCCGTCTTCTCTGGGGTTTATTTGCTGTGGGTTTTTCTCTTCCTCCATCGAGGAGGACGAAATTCTCTCCTCGCCGACTTTGCTGCCGTTTCACCCAGGGAATTGCTGGCGTTGGGAGAGATCAAAAGGCCAGGTTGGGACTTCAAAGGGGAGAAGTGGGAGGGGTGATAAGGAGTGGAGCCTCTCAGGCTGCCAGGGAAGGCCGTGCCTGGAAGGAAAAATCAAATCACGGTGGGAAGAGCCAGGCAGATTTTGTAGGAAAAGCAGAACCTTCCCTTGGGAGGTTTTCCAGCACAGAGCCTCCCCTGGTGTCCTCTGGATGAGGACAGGGTGATTCGAGGCTTTTTTGGGTGAAATTGGGCAAGCAATGGCGAAGATTCATCCTGAGCTAAGGGGAAGTGTGGGCAGGTGGAGGCTTCAGACTTCCCAGAAAACCTAAAGGAGCCCAAATAATTTCTGCTTCCTGTTTTGAGAGGAAGTCGGTTAAAAAAGAGCTACAAATTTGAAATGCTTTCATGTGGAGTCACTTCCTGGCTGTTTTCCCAGTTCCAGATTGCATGGGAAAAAGGATGATTCAATTTCATGTCTAGAACAACCTGGAATTATTTTTTTTTCACACATCTTTTATAATTTTATCCCTTTCCTGCTTCCAGCCTCCCCCTTTCCCCCCCAAAAAATGCGTCGCGCAACCGGCTGCCCGCTGAGCCAGATCTGCATCCCCCCTCCCGCTGTGCTGGTGAGGAGCTTCCCGGTGAGATCCAGCCTGGATCCTTGTGGCACCACCAGCAGCTTCCAGGGTTTCTCCCAATGTGGGACCCCCTGCTGCTACCCCGGCACCACCACCTACGTCAACCTGGGCGGTCTGGGTGCAGCCCAGGCAGCCTGCGGGCTGGCGGCCACCTCGTGTGTCCCCTCGTGCTGCCAGGGGGTGGCCGGGTGCACCACGACGTGCGGGAACCCCCGCTGCTGCTGCTGCTGCCGCGTCACCGAGTGCAGCACCACGCGCCGGGATTGCGGCCAGGAGGTCACCACGTGCGCCACAACATGCCAGGATCCGTGCTGCCAGGAGGTCACCAAGTGCGCCACAACATGCCAGGATCCGTGCTGCCAGGAGATCACCAAGTGTGTCACTACGTGCCAGGATCCGTGCTGCCAGGAGGTCACCAAGTGTGTCACTACGTGCCAAGATCCGTGCTGCCAGGAGGTCACCAAGTGCACCACAACGTGCCAAGATCCGTGCTGCCAGGAGGTCACCAAGTGCACCACAACGTGCCAAGATCCGTGTTGTAAGGAAGTGACCAAGTGTGTCACCACGTGCCAGGATCCGTGTTGCAAGGAGGTCACCAAGTGCACCACAACGTGCCAAGATCCCTGCTGCCAGGAGGTCACCAAGTGCACAACCACGTGTCAGGATCCGTGTTGTAAGGAGGTCACCAAGTGCACCAGGACATGTGTGGACCCGTGCTGCCAGGAGGTCACCAAATGTGTCACAACGTGCCAAGATCCGTGTTGCAAAGAAGTGACCAAGTGCACCAGGACATGTGTGGATCCCTGCTGCAAGGAGGTCACCAAGTGTGTCACCACATGCCAAGATCCCTGCTGCAAAGAGGTGACCACATGTGTCACCACGTGCCAAGATCCCTGTTGTAAGGAAGTGACCAAATGTGTCACCACGTGCCAAGATCCATGTTGCAAAGAAGTGACCAAGTGCACCAGGACATGTGTGGATCCCTGCTGCCAGGAGGTCACCAAGTGTGTCACAACGTGCCAGGATCCCTGCTGCAAGGAGGTCACCAAATGTGTCACCACATGCCAAGATCCCTGCTGCAAGGAGGTGACCACGTGTGTAACCACATGCCAAGATCCCTGCTGCCAGGAGGTCACCAAGTGTGTAACCACATGCCAAGATCCCTGCTGCCAGGAGGTCACCAAGTGTGTCACCACGTGTGTGGACCCGTGTGGCAAAAAAGCCACCAAGGGCCTCACGCCGTGTTACGATCCCTGCTGCAAGAAGGTGACCAAGTGGAGCAGCCCGTGGGTGATCCCGTGGTGCAGGAAAGGGAGCAAGTCCAGCACCAGATGTGCAGATCCCTGCTCCAAGAAGGGGAACAAGTGCAGCTCCAGGTGTGTCGATCCGTGTTACAAGAAGGTGCCCAAGTGCTCCACCACCTGCCAAGATCCGTGTTTTGTGGCCAGGTGTGACCCCAGGTGTGTGGACCCGTGTTGTCAGGAGGTCACCAAATGTGTCACCAGATGTGTTGATCCATGTTGTCAGGAGGTCGCCAAGTGCAGAACCAGGTGTGTGGATCCCTGCTGTCAGGAGGTCACCAAGTGTGTCACCACGTGCCAAGATCCCTGCTGCAAGGAGGTCACCAGGTGTGTCACCAGGTGTGTGGATCCGTGTTGCAAGGAGGTCACCAAGTGCAGAACCAGATGTGTGGATCCCTGCTGCCAGGATGTCACCAAATGTGTCACCACGTGCCAGGATCCCTGCTGTAAAGAGGTCACCAAATGTGTCACCACGTGCCAAGATCCCTGCTGTGTCACCAGATGTGCCACCAGATGTGTGGATCCCTGCTGCCAGGATGTCACCAAATGTGTCACCACGTGCCAGGATCCCTGCTGTAAAGAGGTCACCAAATGTGTCACCACATGTGTGGATCCCTGCTGCCAGGAGGCCACCAAGTGTGTCACCACGTGCCAAGACCCCTGCTGTGTCACCAGATGTGCCACCAGATGTGTGGATCCTTGCTGCCAGGGGGTGACAAAATGTGTCACCACATGTCAAGATCCCTGCTGCCAGGAGGTCACCAAATGTGTCACCACGTGCGTGGACCCATGTTGCCAAGAGGTCACCAAATGTGTGACCAGATGTGTTGATCCATGTTGTCAGGATGTCACCAAGTGCGTCACCACATGCCAAGATCCCTGCTGTGTCACCAGATGTGCCACCAGGTGTGTGGATCCCTGCTGTGGCAGAGTGACCAAGTGCACCACCAGATGTGTGGATCCTTGCTGCCAGGAGGTCACCAAATGTGTCACCAGATGTGTTGATCCCTGCTGCAAGGAGGTCACCAAGTGTGTCACCACGTGCCAAGATCCCTGCTGTGTCACCAGATGTGTTGATCCATGTTGCCAGGGGGTGACCACATGTGCCACCAGATGTGTGGATCCCTGTTGTCAGGATATCACCAAGTGTGTCACCACGTGCCAAGATCCCTGCTGTGTCACCAGATGTGCCACCAGATGTGTGGATCCCTGCTGCCAGGACATCACCAAATGCGTCACCACGTGCCAAGACCCCTGCTGCCAGGATGTCACCAAATGCGTCACCACCTGCCAAGACCCCTGCTGCCAGGGAGTGCCCACCTGTGTCCCCAGCTGTGCCCCTCCCTGCTGTGCCACCTCACAGTGCCGTGGTGGCGTCCAGGTTGTCACCAAGTGCGCTGATTCCTGTGCCACCACCTGTGTCACCCAGACCTGCCCGGTGTGCGGCCAGCGCTGCTCCGTGTCCTGCTGCCCGAAATTCCGCTGACGGGCTCCCAAGGATACCCTGTGGAATCTCTGAAGGAAGAGTAATTCCTCGTTTTTCCTCGCGTTCTGCCTCGTTCCTGCTGTCCTGAACCTCAAGAAAGCGCCTTTCCTCGCGGGATGTAACCGAGCGATTTTGTGCCCCTGGGGTTGTTCCCTGGGAGAAAGAATTCCGCAGTTCCCCCTCGCGCTGGGAGTGTGGGTGGAGGAGCTCCCCTGATCCTTTTCCTTTCTGTGTATGAAGCAATAAAAGAAATTATTTCGGCATTGGCCTCGCGCCTTTCCTTCACTGCCCGCCCTTTATCGTTTTAATTCTTCCCGAAAATCCCCATTTTTATAAAAAAAAAATTGCTTGGGAAAATCTCACTGGGATTTGGAATGCCCCTGAGATGGAAGGGACACACAGGGGTCATCAAATCCAACTCCTGGCCCTGCTCAGGACATCCCAAAATCCCACCATGTCCCTGGGATTGTTGTCATGGAGCTCTGGTGGGTTTGGGATTGTGATCATTCTGTGTGGTCAGCGATCCCACATTCTGGTGGGAAGAACTTTTCCCAAAATCTGCCCCAATTCCCATTTCCTGGCACATCTCCAGCGCTTCCCTCAATCCTGACAACGGCCTGAAATCCCAATAAATGTCTGAAATCCCAGATAGATGTTTGATATCACAGATTAACATCTGAAATTCCATATAAATGTCTGATATCCCAAATAAACATCTGAAATCCCAGCTCATTCCCACGGGCTGCAAAAATCCCTGGAAATCCCAAATAAATTGAATTTTTCAACTACTCCTCCATCCCCTTCATTGCTCCCTTCTCGATCCCAAATCCCTGAACGGGGACTTAGGACTGTCCCAGGACACTCCCGAGGTTGAGCTGGGCTTGGGGAGGGTTTGGTGGAGTAAATCCCGGTTGGAATGCGGGCGGGAGGAGCGGGGGTGGCGGCAGACGGGGTGGGACCGTCTGGGAGCTCCTCCAAAGATGCCCCAAGGCCCGGGCTTGGTGACAACCTGCCCTCAGAGCTTCTCTGGGGTTTCACTGGGCTCCAAAACTCCTCTAAAATTCCCTAAAAGTCCTGGCAAGCAAAGATTTCCTTCACTCCTGCTCCCGCATCCTTTGGTTTTTTGGGAAATAAAATGAAGGCGGGAAAAAAAAATTGGCTTTTGGATTAATTTTTTCCTTCTGGCAGAGTATTTAATCCTTCACGTGTCCATAAAACTCAGATTTAAATCATGTTGGAGAAGCAGAGAGCAGAAAAACAATTCCAGGAAGAAAAAAACAGCGGGAATTCTTCCGGCGTGACCACCTGGATGTTTATTCCACACCTGTGACATTAAAAATCGCTGCTCACTAGAAGAAAATGTTGTAGAATCCCCCTGGTTCCTCTGTCAGGTGAAGTTCTCTGAGCTCTAAAATTTCCACAGATATCAAAACAATTTTATCTTCTAAATTAAAAAAAAAAAAATCTGGTGGAAGTCTAGAGATTCCTCCTGAAAAAAAAATTGAGAAAATCAAAGCAAAGAAGACAAAGAGATAAAAGAGGTGAGGAGTTTTTTTGTTTTTTTTCCTTAACCACAGCCAGTTCCTCCTTCCCAGATTTAATTACTCAGGTGCTAATTGTCATTCTTCCCTGAGCGCTCACCTTCCGCAGTAAACAGGAAAAGAGGTTGGAACGGTGGGATTTGGGTTCCTCCGGGACCAAGGATGTCATGACTGGATCCAAATTGTCCCAAATTGTCCCTCGGGCATGGCCTGAAGGAGCCACTCATGTCCATGTGAGGCTTGGTGTCCTCTTCTCTCACCCTCCTGGCATCCCAAAAATTCCAGGATTCCCGGAGCCACCTGGAGCCGGCTCAGACCCTCCCACCTTCCCCAGGACCTTGTGGGAATGAGGAGAGGGGAAAGTTGGGTCTGATGAAAGCCCTGGAGGTTTAATTGTGACCAGGTGTGGAAGGTTTGGGCCAGAAAATGGGAGAATCCCTGATTTCCGTGAGAATTGAGTGAAAAACACAGAAAAAAATTTTCTTGCTTGGGAAAATGGGAATCCTGCGTAGGGTTGGAGGGGTTGGGTTTGGATCCCGTGTCCAGTTCTGGACAATCATGGAAAAGGGACATGGAGGAACTGGAGTGGGGCCAGGAATGGGAACTCCAGGGATGGGAACTCCAGGGATGGAAATGAGTCTAGACCAGCTGGAGAAGGGTCTAGAAAATCCTGAGGGAGCTGGGGGGGCTCAGCATGAAGAAAAGGGGGATCAAGGGGAATTTTGGGATCTACCAGGGGCTATTTGGGATGTGATCCCAGGCAATGGGACAGGACAGGAGGGAACGGCCTCAAACTGTGCCAGGGTTGGATATTTGGGATGATTTTTCCATGGAAAATGGGTTGGGAAGCATTCAAGGGGCTCAGGGAGGGTTGGATCCCCATCCCTGGAGTTGTCCAAGGAATTCCTGGAATCCTGGGGATCAGGCACAGCTTGGACTTGGTGATACTCTGGAAGATCTTTCCCAACCTCAGTGATTTTGGGATCCTGGAAAATCTTCAGCCATTCAGCACAAGATGAGACCAGAGCCTAGGAGCTGGGAGTGCTGCCCTCGTGGAATTCCCTCATGGAATTCCCTCCAGAACGCCCGACCTGCTCCAGGAGGAGTCACCAGAGCCTCCAAAGGACGTCGCTGTGGGGTCCTGACTCACCAACACCAACGTGATGGCTCCAATGACTCCAATTGCCCATAAATGCAATGGAGATTCCCAAATAAGTGCCAATTAGGGATAACCACCCAACCCCATGACGTTCCCACGTGTCGGGAGTGCGGATCCGTTTACGTCTCCCGAAATAATCCACTTTTGGAAGGCCCCAATTTTGTGCTAATCAGAGTTAACCACAGGGTGTGAAAGAACTCGGGGTAGAAAGGGAGGAGCAGGACCAGTCCTCAGAGATGGTTTTGAGGTGAGCCTGGAGCCTGAGGAGCTGTTCCAACCGGAATTTGGGATATTCCTCAGGAAGATAAGAGCTGGAAGGTGCTCTGGGGGGAATATTTCCACACCCGTCAGCTTGAGGAGGAAAAAATCAGGAGGGATTAATCTCATTTAAAACTCAACTCCCAAACCCTAGCTGTGCTCTCCTCCCACAGCAAAAAATGAGCAAACCACTCTCCACGAATCCAAATTTATCCCTGGAAAAACCCCTGGGGCAGCAGAGCCTCCGGAAAGGGGGGAGAAGCTGCACGTGAGGAGCTGAGTGTGTGGAAAATTTGAGCCATCCGTGAGGTGGCAAAAAACCCATGGAGATCCGTCAGCTCTGGGTGGAATTCTGGGAAGGAACTGGTGCCGATGCCTGGAATTCTCCAGGACGTGCTGGTCGTGCTGGGTTGGTTGGTTTGGGGTTGCTTTTTTATTTTTTTCCTTATTTAGCATTTTGGTGATGATCACATTCCCACCTCTATGATAGTGATTTTCAATAATCAGCAAAACTTTAATAAAAATTGTACCCTGGGTCTAAATCTCAATTAAACCAGAGTCTTTTGCACTTTTCTGGGAAGAAAAAATCTTTAAAATAAGGATTATTCTGCCTTGAATATTCCTTAAAATGTTCCTCAAAGGAGCTGGAGTTGTGTCCCTGTTGGAATTTCCAAGCACGGATGGTGTCAATCCATGGAGAGGAATAGGTTGGATGAATTAAACTATTTAATTTTTGGGGAAAAAAGGGATCTCAAGGTTTTGTGGGAGCACTGGAGGATTGGCTGTGCCTTCCCATGAGAATTAGGACAGGGCATTTCTCATAGTAAATCCAATTAATTATCCATCTTCCCTAATAACAGCCATCTCAAGTTGGAAAAACCCCAAGTATCAAAACCTGACATTTATGAAAATAAGACCACGGAAATATCCTAGCACATTAAATCCCTTTCTGAAAACCAATTAATTCAGCACCCGCTGGTTTGTTTTGTTTTTTTTTTTTAATGACCCCGCCATTCCCGTTGGGAACCGCATGATCCCAGCAGGGCTGGCTCAGCATCACCTGCTTTCCTGGAAGAGGGCTTCCACCAAAAATTAGGATGCAAGCAAACATGCAAAGCATGTGGAGGAGGAGCCTGCTGGGGCAGTTTGTGGTCAGCTGTCCATCCCCCTGGGCTCCCGCGTTTCCGGAGCTGACGCCACTCCGGCCGTATAAAAGGTTTGGATTCGGAGGCTCCCGCCAGTTCCTTTGGCTTCTCCGTCGCTCGCCAGGACCGGTGACCCGGTAAGTCCTGCTGGGCTTTATCAGGGAATTTTTATCAGGATATCTCGTGGAAAAGACAGTTCATTCCTGGTCCAGGGAGAGCTTCGCTCTTCTGCTTCTCATCTGGGATTTGTGCTGGAATTGGGGGTTTTATTTAGGGTTTGCTCTGCCTGGAGGAGTTTGGGGAAGTCACCTCCTCCAAAAATGTGGCTGCCTCTCCTGCTCCCTCCTGTTCCCTCCTGGTTAATTTGTTCCTGCCTCATTAAGGCTGGGAATTAAATAAATTAATGGATGCTGTGGAGCAGCTCTTGGGACTTCAAACGGGATGGGTGGGAAGAGGTTTTATCCGGAAGGAGGGAGCTGAGGATTCCTGCAGGCAAAGCTGGAGGAGAGCTCTGGGAGAAGTCAAGAGCAGGAAATGAGGTGGAAATGGGAGCTGCAGCCTCTGGGCCAATCCTTCCCTCATGGAAGGATGAGCCCCATCAATCCCCCTTCAAAAAAATTCCAGTGGTATCCCAGGATCTGGAGGATCATCAGGATGGGACAGCTGGGAATTCTCAGTCTGTGGAGACCTCAGAGTCTTTTCCAGGATCTATAGGAGATCCAGGGAAGCTGGAGAGGAATTTTTCCTCAGGAACTGCAGAGACTGGAAAAAGGGGAATGGATTTACACTGAAATATGTGAAAATTAGGTTGAATATTGGGAAAAAACTGAGGGTGGGGACGCCCTGGCCCAGGTGATTCCATGGATTCCCCCTCCCTGGAAGTGTCCAAGGCCAGGCTGGACAGGTCTTGCAGCAACTTGGTCTGGGTTGGAATGAGATGATCTGGGAGATCCTTCCCAAGCCAAACCACTCCATGATTCCATGGGATAATGGCGGGGTTGGTCTCTGAGCTCTGTGGTTGGGAATTCCCAATGTGGGGGATGTGTCCAGGTGGGCGTGAGCATCTGATAAGGAAGAGGTAAGCCCTGATGATGGAACTGAGAGCAGAAGGAACTGAATAATTTTTGTGTCATGCCTTCTACCAAGATCGACTTTGGGCAATCCAAGAAAATTCAGGATTTGTAGCTCGAGGCTTCCTGGTGGGTTCTCAACAAAGGAAGAGAATTCCATAAACACCCTGGGATTAGCCCAGACCATGGCACTGGCAAAGCCGAGCTCCCAGATTTGATCCCAGCAGGGTCCATTCCCTAAGAGCTGGACTTGATGACCAACTCCAGAATCCAGGAATCCTGAACTTAGGCAGCTTTTCCTCAGCTGAACACAAACCAGTGAGACCTCACACCGCGTTGAGCTCGGGCCGATATCCTAATTTTTTTTGTCTCTTTCCCAGCTTTTTCCCAGCTTCTTCCCACTCCCCCAGCACCTCTCCAGGATGTCCTACTACTACGAGCAGCGCAAGCAGCCCTGCCTGCCCCCTTCCATCTGCCTGCAGAAATGCGCCAAGTGCCCCGAGCCCTGTGCCACCCAATGCGTTGAGGTCTGCCAGGCCCCCTGTGCCACCCAGTGTGCCACCCAGTGCGTGGAGCCCTGTGCCACCCAGTGTGCCGCCACCTGCGTCCCCCAGTGCGTGGACGTCTGCTCCACCCAGTGCGCCACCAGCTGCGCCCCGCAGTGCGCGGACGTTTGCGTCCCGCAGTGCGTGGACGTTTGTGCCACCCAGTGTGCCACCCAGTGTGCCACCAGCTGTGCCCCGCAGTGCGTGGACGTCTGTGCCACCCCGTGTGCCACCCAGTGTGCCACCAGCTGTGCCCCGCAGTGCGTGGACGTCTGTGCCACCCCGTGTGCCACCAGCTGCGTCCCCCAGTGCGTGGACGTCTGCCCCGCCCAGTGCCCCGCCCAGTGCGCCGAGCCCTGTGTCACCAAGTGCGTGGAGCAGTGCCAGGCTGAGGTTTGCAGCACCAAGTGCGTGGAGAAGTGTGAGACCGTGTGCCTGGAGCCCTGCTCACGCCCCTGCTGATCCTGAGCCGCTGAGAAACCGGAGCCGTGCGGTTCCGGGATGGAAAACATGGTGCAGACCCATCGGCAACGCAACAAGGCCTCTCCTGCTCTGATCGTTGTATTCGTCTTGGAAAACGTTTCCTCTCTGATTGTTCCCTGTGTTATCACTTCTCCTCCTGCCATGCCAGCGTTTTTCCTTGATAAATTTTAGCGTCGGAAGTGCTGGCAGCAGCTGGCGGTAGAAGACGTTGACACTTTTCCCCCTTCTCCTTCTCCTCTTGTGTCTTCTCAGTCTTGTAAATCCTCTGTGCAGCATTAAAAAATGACCATCAATGGCACCAGTTGTCTTTTGTCTTTCTTCTCCCCATTTCCACGTCTTCAGACCCCAAAATATCTCCCTTGATTTCCATTTTCAAAGGTGTTTGGGGAGAGTTTTGTACCTGAAGTGAGAAAAAATAGTTTTAATAGGGAGAAATTCCTTCTAATCCTACCAGGAAATCATTGTCTGGTCAATTCTTTCTGGGAGATGCTTGAAATTATTGATAGAAATTTAATCTTGGTCTTCACAGTTTGGGATTTTGGAGGCAAATCTTAGAAACCTTCTAAAGGTGAATTTAAGTGGACGAAAGCTTAAATTCATAAAGAAAGAATTGAACACCTGGAAGGCACAAATTTAAATAAATATAGACACACTTTTATTCTGGATAAGTTGAAGCTGAAGGTGACCCTGTTGTCTGGAGGGTGTCAAACCCATTAAAATAACTCCAAATTTCAGAGATAAACCTCCCACTGTGTCCTGGGTTGTGCCTGTGAGTTTCTTCACCTCCGGCTCCATGCTGGCCACGCCATTTCCACGTCTGGGAATGCTGAAATCGCTCCCCACCTACCCCCTCATTATGGGAAGGGTGGGGAATATCTAATCTGGAGAATAAAAAGAGAGATATTTTTATTCAGGGGTGTGCCAGCACCGTTTCCAAATCGCCTTTTTAATGTGCAGGTGGGGAGGTGAGGAGCAGGTTCCTGTCTGTGGCCCTTGCTGTCGACACCAGGAGGTGACAGCAAAAGGTGACACCAAAAATGTGACACCCTCAGATATGGGAGGTAAAAAACCACAGCCAGGGAAGGCAAAGCAGGAGCAGGAATTATAAAAAAAAAAAAAAAAGAGTTGGGAAAGAAGGAATTAGCACCTCAAATTCCTCTGTGGAATTTCAGGTCCAGGCTCGGTCTCGGGAGTGACTTGGAAGTGCCACTTCCATGACATCTTGGGGACGTGGAAAAGGTTTTAGGGATTGGGGCTAACCACTCCATATTTGGAGCAGGAATTCCCAGGAAAATGAGGAATTTGCACCTCGAATTCCTCCCGAGGAAGTCAAATCTGTGAGGATCCAAGATCCACCTTGTAGGTGTCACTTTTGTGACATCGTAGGGCATGGAAAAGGTCGGGAATCATGAGGAAAAAAACCACCTGAACACACTTGGATGGGACATTCCCAGGAAATGAGGAGTTTGATCCTCAAATTCTTCCAAACCTTTGGGGATCCAGGCTTTGGGAATGCAACTTTTGTGTCCTCTTGGAGGTCTAGGAAAGGTTTAAATCAGGAATCATACATATGGGTAAGATTTAAATCAGGAATTATGAAAAAAATTTGAAATTGGGAATTATGGAAAAAAGTTTAAATCAAGAATCACAAGTAGCTCCTCTGATCCATGAGTCACCTGATTCTGGAGCATCCTCATCCTCATCCATCACCTGTCAGTCACTGGAATTTTTCCATTTCTCCCTGGGATCACGGGAGTGCCTGGAAAATCCAGAGGAAGTGGCCTGAGGGACTTGCTGTCCCTGTGGCCAAGCCCTGACACACCAGTTGTGGTCAGCACCAGGAATTGCTGGAATTCCTGGGATATTTGCAATAAACCAGGGATATTTCATCAGGAAGTGAAGGAGCCTGAAAAATCCTCCTCATTTCTTGGGGGAAAAAAAAAAAAAAAAAAAAGTAGATTTAATTCCTGCTTTTAGGGACGGGAATTAGAGAAAGAAAACAGCAAAACCCAGTTCCAAACTGAGATTTTGAAGAGATTCCAAATCCCACCAGGATTTTTGGAGATCCCTCCATCTGCTCCCCAGATCCCTAAAACTCATTCCCAAGTGGATGTGAGTCCCAATTTTGTGGGATCTCTGCCGGGGATGAGGACAGGGCAAATTATTAATGAATTATTAAGGAATTATTAACAAATCACCCTGCGATGAGCAGCCCTGGGTGTGCCCTCGGTGAAAAAACAACCAATCCCCCGCAGCTGGGAGAGGAGGGAAATCTCTGCCAGACTTTGAGTGAGGTCCAGGAGGTGGGAGCGGAGCCGGTTCTGGTTGTGAAAGATTCTGGTCACCGAGTTTAATCCGGAGTCATCGGCTCTTCCGTGGGGATATAAAAGCTGCACCTTTGGGAAGCTCCACACCCTCAGCGGCTCCTCCTGAGCTCCCTCCTCGAGCAGGACGTGCCAGGTGAGTCCTTCCCTGCCCCTCTTGCTGCCCAGGTGAAGGGTTTTGGTGCCCTGGGGTTGGAAAAATGGGATTTTTCACAGGGTGGGAAAAATGGGATTTTTCGCTGTTTATTTCCCAATCTGGGGTTTCTCCCTCCACAAAATTCTGCTTGAAATGGGAGGAAAACTCTATTATGGAATTTTGGGGTGTAAAAGCCTCGTTTTTGGGAAGCTCCACACCCACAGTGGCTCCTCCTCGAGCAGGATGCACCAGATGAGTCCTTCCCTGCCCAGGTGAGGGGTTTTGGTGCCCCAGAATAGGAAAAATTGAATTTTTCGTCATTTTCTTTCCCAGTCTGAGGTTGTCTTCTCCCAAAAATTCCACCTGCAATGGGTGGAGAACCGTATTATGGAATTTTGGGGATTTTGAGGCTCCAACGGTGGTTTGGGACATTTTGGGAACAGAACTCCGTGATAATTTTTCCCAGACTGATAAGAATCCTGTGGGTAACCATAGGTTGGCATCCATGGGCAGATGGTGGAGCAGCTTCCCAGATTTTCAGGGATCCTGGTTCCGTTTCCTTGGATAAAATCCTTTAATCCCCCTGAATTTCATGGCTCTGGGGGTCTCAAGGAGCTGGGCAGAGAGGTGGTAGTTCCAAAAATTGGTATCAAATATTGGAATTGGCATAAAATATTGGGAATATTATCAAATATTGGGAATATTATAAAATATTGTTTGTATCTGATACTGGATTTTAATAAAAAGATTTGTTCCCTGTCAAAACTTCAAATCCTGAGATTTTCCCAGTTTTCCTCTTTGATTGCTTTTCTTGCAGCTTCTCCTTGAGTTCCCTCCAAATCCACTTTTTTCCCTTTTTAAATTTGAGATTCCCAGGAAAAAAATGAACAGAGGGAAAGAAGGAAAGAGAACCCCTGGTGCTGTTTGTCTCCTCTCCAGCTCTGAAGCCTTTTCCTGGCTTTGTTAGGCTGGGCTTTGCCTCTGCTCCTCCTTTTAGGCAGAGCTATTCACTGATCCCTCAGAGAATGAGATGGGATCCAAAAAAAACCTAAACCAAACCTAACAAGGGCTGGGAAATGGAACTCTCCAAAATTTGGGTTGAACTTCACCATCCTCCAGTATTTAACTCCAAGATCTGCCTGGTTTGGGCCTGGGATTAAGTTTAAACCCGCGAGGTCGATCTGGGACCAACACCGCCAAAAAGGCAAATTCCAGTTTAAAATCCACTCAGTTCTCTCCCTGATTTTGAATTCCAGGCTGGTCCAGGATGTCCCAGCAGCAGAAGCAGCAGCAGGTGATCCCTCCCCAGTGCCAGCAGAAGTGCGGGGCCATGTCCAAGGGGGTCCAGCAAAGCCAGGCCCAGCAAAGCCAGGCCTGCAAAGGCCAGGCCCCCAAAGGCCAGGCTGTGAAGAGCCTCCCCCAGCAGCAGCAGCAGCAGCAGCAGCAGCAGCAGTGCTGCAAGCAGAAGTAGGAGCCATCCCAAATAATCCCAAATCCTGCTTCTCCCAGCTCTCCTGGCTCCCGGGAACGTCTCCGGACCTGCAGCCGCCGGCAGAAATTGCCTCATAACGAGATGCGCTTAATTAGCTGGAGAAAAATAATCAACGAATGGCGGGGCTGGTTTTAATTCTGAATTTAATTTGGGATCTGGTGCAATAAAATGGTGAAATGACATCGTGGTTGCTTCCTGGTGTTTTTGTTGGTGGTTTTCTCCCATCTTTCCTTCTCTTTCTATTTTCTCCCCCCAAAAAATCAACTTTAAGCATACACAAACACTGGTTTTTGCAAGCTCAGCCTCCTCTCCATCTCTATCAGGAGAAGCTGTTGAATATGCCCAAAACTTGGAATAAAAATCCCCAAAACTTGATTTTAAAAAAATCCCACAACTTGATAAAAAGAGTTCCCAAACCTTGGTATAAAAACCCCCCAAATGTGGAATAAAATCCTCAAAACTTGATTTAAAAATCCCACAAGTTGGTATAAAAATCCCTAGAACTTGGTATAAAAATTCCCCCAAACTCACTCCAAAAATTCCAAAACTTGGTATAAAAATTTCCACAATTTGATAAGAAAAAGCTCCCAAAAGTTGGTATAAACAAAACAAAACAAAACAAAACTGGCTACAAGGCCCCCAAAACTTGGTAGAAAAACCCCAAACCTGGGTAGAAAAATTCCCAAGACTTGGTATAAAAATTCCCAAAATTTGGTACAAACCCCCAAAAACTTGATATAAAAATTCCGACAGCTTGCTATAAAAATCCCCAAAATTTGGTACACCCCTCACTCCCCCCCACAACCCCCCAATTTCATACAAAAATCCCCACGACCAGGAAGAAAAAAATTCACAAAACTCGCTACTCAAAGTCGCTTTTATTGTGTAATTTTCACAGTGAAATCAATCCCGGATCCAAGAGCAGCCGAAGATAATTCCGAGACCAAGTCCCAAACACCGACGGGTGGCGCAACATTCCCGGCTGGAATTCCTCCTTTATCCCGTCTGCGCCACGCCCGCGGTTAATCCCTTCCCAAACATGTCTGGAGTGGAGTTAATTATCCATAAATTGCGATAATTATGGAATATTCTCGGCCAGAGCTGCTCTTTGACACCTCCGAGGAAATTCAATGGGAGAGAACGCTCGGATCTATCCTAAAATTCTTCCTTTCCCCCTCTCAATCCCAAAGGATTCCTTTTAATCCCACCAGAATCGGATCTATCCTAAAATTCTTCCTTTTCCCCCTCTCAAACCCAAAGGATTCTTTTCAATCACACCAAATATTCAGCACTAATTTCCGATTTGGGAAGGTTCGAGCTTTTTTTTTGGCGGGAGATTCCTCACAAATCTGATTATTTATAAGGGGAAAACTTCCCAAATTCCAGGTGGGAGCTGCAATCCAGGGGAGAAAGGCAGGAAAAAAGGTGATGAGCTCTTCCCTGGATTTTGGCTCGTGAACCTCTCTTTGTTCCTTGATTTTTTTGGGGAGGCTTTCTGGGTTTTCCAAATCCGTGGGATTGGGGGAAAAAAGGGCAGGAATTTGGGAACTACAACCCTGCTGGAAGCCATTCCCGACGGGAATTCCCTGCTGTTAGTAAAGGACAACGCGTTAGCGGGAGGGAAGGCTGGAAGGAATTCCTGAAAAAAAAAAGCTCTGCAGAGGTTAAAAAAAAGAAAAAAGGGATTGGAAAACAAAAAACAACCCTCTGGATTCAGGGAGAAAATCTCCGGGATCGGGATTTTCCCTCTACTTCTGCCACAGGCCAGGCTGTTCCAGCTGCTGCTCCAGGGGAGGGAATTTCTCGGGAAGGGAGCGCTGCTCCGGGATCTCCTGGAATTCCTGCTTTTCCTGGGAACACGGGGTGGGAACCGGGGTCTCCTGGATTTCCTGCTTTTCCTGGGAACAGGGGACGGGGTCTGGGAGTGGGACTGGGATCGGGGTGTCCTGGAATTCCTGCTTTTCTGGGATGGACACCGGGATTTCCTTGCATTCCTGTTTTTCTGGGATGGACACCGGGATTTCTTTGCATTCTTGTTTTTCTGGGATGGACACCGGGATTTCTTTGCATTCCTGTTTTTCTGGAATGGACACCGGGATTTCCTTGCATTCCTGTTTTTCCTGGGAATGCAGGACGGGTTCAGGGCACGAAACCGGGATCGGCACCGGAGTTTCCTGGCATTCCTGGGCACATGGAACGGGTTCAGGGCATGAAACTGGGATGGGGACAGGGGTGTCCTTGCATTCCTGCTTTTCTGGGATGGACACCGGGATTTCCTTGCACTGCTGCTTTTCCTGGGCACACGGGACAGGATCAGGGGTGGACACCGGGATTTCCTGGCACTGCTGCTTTTCTGGGATCTCCTGGCATTCCTGTTTTTCTGGGATGGACACCGGGATTTCCTTGCATTCCTGTTTTTCTGGGATGGACACCGGGATTTCCCGGCACTGCTGCTTTTCCTGGGCACACGGGACAGGGTCAGGGATGGACACCGGGATTTCTTTACATTCCTGCTTTTCTGGGATGGACACCGGGATTTCCTTGCATTCCTGTTTTTCTGGGATGGACACAGGGATTTCCCGGCACTGCTGCTTCTCCTGCATCTCGGGAGCAGCCACGGGAACCGGGATCTCCTCCAGCGCTGCCGCCGTCTGTTCCGGGCAGGATTTCTCTTCGGATATCGGGAATTTCGGAAGGGATTCGTTCTGCTGCTGCTGATCCTGGGGCGGGCATTGCGGCACCGGAGCTTCCCCTTCTCCCAGTTCCACGCCCGGCTCTGGAATCGCTTTTTCGGGGCATTTTGGCACCGCCGGGAGCGTCTCGGGGCACGGGGCGGGCACCGGGATTTGGGGATGCTGCGACAGCTCCGGGCTCTGTTTTGGGGTGGTTTTACCCAAACCGGGTGGGAGCGTGAGCTCCTGCTTGATTTGCATCTGGTTCAGAGACATGTCTGCGGGAAAACGGGATCACCTGGGGGAAAAAATGGGAATTTCTTGTGTTACCGGCGCGAGGATGACACAATTATAAAAAAAAAAAAAAAAAAAAAAAAAAAAAAAAAGAAAAAAAAAAAAGAAAAAAAAAAAAAAAGAAAAAGCCGCGTTTTCCTCCCATGCCCTTGGCTTCCCCAGATTTTTCCTAAGGGATCGCGATTTATTCTTCCTTTTCCATCCTCCCTCCCCAGCTCCGGCCCTGATCCCTCTATTCTGTTTTGGACTGAAAAATCTGAAATAATTCCTGGTTTTTTTGCCCCTGGATTTTCAGCTTTTCCTTGTAATTCGCAATGCCAGGGGAGGTTTCTCGAGGCTCCGGCGAGCTGAGGGTTAAATTCACAGGAGGCAGCTCCTCCTCTCGCTCCGGTGACGATGCCAAGGATTTGGGGTGACCCTGGCTCGGTCCTTGGAAGGGAATTCTCAGGGATAAAGAGTCCCCGAGGTCCGGGATTGTCACCTTTGTCCCCTCCTGAGTCAGAGCGGATTTCTCCTCCCGGGGCCACCGCGCGTCCCCGACAATTTGGGGACAATTTTGTGGCTCCACCTGGACCTCGGGAATTCCTGCGCTGCCGCTTTTCTAAACCCAAGGGCAGGAGTGAAAGGTGAGAATTCCGAAAGTGGGCCGAGGCAGAAAGGGGGGAAATTCCTTCTCCCTTCCCTGGGGGGGTTCCCAGCTCCTCTCACAGCCAATTCCTTCCTCTCTCCCACGCCTCCCCCCTTTTTTATAAATATGATAAGACATTAATTAATTAATTAATTAATTAAGATCTTTCTCCTGACAGGGATGAGGGTGGCACATGGGGAATATTTTCATTCCTGCAGCGCCCTCGTGCTCCCAAATTTGCCTTTTCCCCAGGAACTCCTGGGTGAAATGGAAGTTTTGAGAATATTTTGGTTCTAAAATTGCATTAAAATCGATTTGGCAGGAGAGGGTTTGGTGTCCTTCCCTGGAGGGAGGAGACTCATCCTTAAACCAACGGAATTCCATCTGACCCGTGCCTCAGGAAGGGTCTAATTTAGGATTTAATTACCCTCAGATTTGGACTCGGTCTTAATTTGCCTTCCAGAGCCATTTCCAGGCCACCTCAATGCCCACAAATTCCCTGCTTTCCAGGAACCCTCTGGGTATCCCAAAGCACTAAATCCAACCTTTCCTGGAGGGCTGTGCCCACAGTGGAGGCCAGGAGCAGAACCCCAAATATCCCCCAAAAATCCTGGAATTCTCAATCCCAAACCTCTCCAAAAATCTTAGGATTCCCAGTCCCAATTATTCCCCTAAAATCTCAGGATTCTGAATCCCAAAACTCACAAAAAATCTCGTGGTTCTCAATCCCAAATATCCCCCAAAATACTGGGATTCTCAATCCCAAATATCCCCCCCAAAAAATCAGGATCCTCAGTCTCAAACCTCCCCAAAAATCATGGGATTCTCAGTCCCGAAACTCCCCCAAAATCTCAAAATTCTCAGTCCCAAAACTCACCAAAAATCTCAGAATTCTAAATCCCAGTCGTCCCCAAAAATCTCAGGATTCTCAACCCCAAACCTCCCCAAAAATCTCAGAATCCTGAATCCCAAACCTCCCCTGAAGAACCTGAGGATTCCCAATCCTAAAAAATCCCCGAGGATCCCCCGGACTCACCCAGCCTGTGCCGAGGGAGCAGAGGGAGAGGAGTGGATGCTGGAGTGTGGAGATTTGGGATCTTTTATAGGGTTTGGGAGCCCTGCCTTCTGGGAATGAGTCCTCCTGGCTGATGAGCTCATTCTTTCACAAGAACCCTGCCCGGCCGGGTTTTACACGTAGGCACTTTCCAGAGAGGATTCCCAGGTCGTTCCCCTGGTTAATCCCAGTGAACCGTGGGATTCCTCCCTGGAAAAATGTCAGACCCTCAGGTTCGTGGAGTTATTGGTGACCCCGTTGGGGTTTGGGGGCTTGGTGGGGTTAAAACCCACCCAATGTCTGAAATTCCTGGAATTTATTGGAAATTTCCACCTCAGCACATCCTGGGGTCACTCCAGAGTTAAAAACCCACACAATGTCTGAAATTCCTGGGATTTATTGGGAATTTGGGATAATTTGTGTTTCTCTCCTCTGCTCTTCATCAGTGGATCCTCTGAAATGGATTTATTGGGATGGTGAAAAGCAGGGATGGGTTTTCCTGAGAAGAATTTTGTGGAACTCCATCAACTTTCATTTCAGTTTGGAATCACCAGGGGGGCATTTCCTGGAAATTCCAGGGATTTCCTCCTGGAAAGGGTGGTCAGGGGCTGCCCAGAGAGGTTTTCCAAGGAAAGGTGTTGATCCATCAAAACTTGGACTCGATGATCTTGGAGGGTTTTTCCAACCTCAATAATCCTGGAATTCTCTGGATAAATCTCATTTCCCGTGGAGCTCTCATCCATCCAAATGTGATGGAGCAAGGAATTGAGTTTATCTCCAGGGATTTTTTAAGAATATCCAGGATTTTTCCACCCAAATGGAATTTGGGGGGAGCGGCCCCAGCAGAATTCCAGAACGGAATTTAAAAATATGTTCCAACCTGGATGTGAAATAAAGGGAGCTCTGCGTGCGCAACGCATTCCCTGAGGATTATTCCAGGCAAAAAAAAAAAAAGCAAAATAAAATTTATGGAATGGGAAAACCTTCAGAAATCCAACCCCAATCCCCCAAATCTCCGGGATCCATCGGGCCCCGTGTGAGGGGAGGGCGATTTCCCACCCTGGAGACACCGTGTCCCACCCAGACGGGAATTTCGTCACCTTTGGTCATCCCAGGCCTCATCTCCGTGGCTTTTCCGGAGCTCTTATCGGATCAAGATCCCGGTGTGATCGCTTCCAACAGGCTGAGCTGGTCCCACATCACCTCCTGGAATTCCTGGGCAGCTCTGCTCTCCCTCTCAACAATCCTTCAGCAGCACAAAGCTGGAAAATTCCAGAATTTCCTCCCATCCACTCAATTCCCGTTTTTCCTTGGGTCTCTTTGGGATAGGCTTGGTTTTACCTCCAGCTTTGGTAATACCCCAACCCAAGTGCTAAGCCTGACTCAGGCCTTGCAGGAGCTGGTTCCAGGCTGGAATTAGGGCACTTCCCAGACCTGCCCGGCTGCTTTCGAGGCAGGCAGGGCTCAGGAGTCGAGATAAGCTCCTGGAATTCTGCCCTTCCCGCCAGGAGATGCAGGGCAGGAGATGGGAGTCGTTAAAACCGTGGGGTTCTGCACTGCCCTGTTCCTGGAGGTGTCCCAGGAAAGGCTGGATGGGGCTTGGAGAAACCTGGGACTGGGAATTGTCCCTGGCCATGGCAGGGGCTGGGAATGGGATAATCCTGGAGGTTCTTTCCAACCCAAACCATTCCATGATCCTCTGATTTTCTCTGATTCTCTGGTTTAATTATTCCATGATTTTATGCTTCTGTTATTCCGCGAATCCATGATTCTCTGATCCTCGTATTTCATGATTTTGTGACTATTATAATTCCATGATTTGGTGATTTTTTATGATTCCATGATCCTCTGATTCCATGATTCCCACATACTATTTTCCCATGATTTTCTGATTCTCTGATCCTTTAATTCCATTATTTTGTGATTTTTTAATGATTCCATGGTCCTCTGATTCCATGATTTTATCATTCTCTGAATTCGTGATTCCATGATTCCCTGATTTCATTTTCCCACGATTTTATGATTCTCTGATACCCCATGATTCCCTGATTCCATTTTTCCATGATTTTCTGATTCCCTGATCCTGGTTTTTGCCCCATTGTGGCCGGAGCAGCCAGGTTTGAGAGCAGACAGGGAATTTCACCACGTCCAACCTCTCACCTGAATTTTTGTGCAATATTCCTGAGGGAATTCTCCTCCTCAGGTCAGAGCTTGGTGCTGTCCATCCCTCGGACATCTCCACCCGTGTGGGACGTTTTAATTTAAGCAATAAATAAAATATTTCTGGAATATTTCAGTGCCAAATTTAACACCTGAACTTGCAACACCCAAGGATTAAAGGAGAACACTTCCCATGGATGCAAGGGAGAGACCTAAACCTAATCCTAAACCTAAACCTAATCCTAAACCCTGTCTGGAGATCTAGAGATGCAGCCTGACCTTAAACTGGTTTGGATCCAGTCTGGGAATGCTCCAGAGGTCACTGGGCAGCAAGCTCAGCACAAAAATTATGGATATTCCCTAAGTCCTGACCTTAAACTGGTTTGGATCCAGTCTGGGAATGCTCTGGAGGTCATTGGGCAGCAAGCTCAGCACAAAAATTATGGATATTGCCCAAAGAGGCTCCAGAGTCAGCCCCTGGAAAGGGAGGGAACGTTTTTCCTGGAGGAAAGGTGGAATTGCTCATCTCATCCTCGGGAATTGCACAAAAAAAATATTTTTAGTGGCACAGCAAAATCCGCCAGAGAAAAACCTTTGGGAGAAATGTGAGGGAGTGGAGGGGACGTGGAGCTCCCAGCCCATCCCAAATCTGCCACCAATTCCAGGGGGAGGAAATTCCCAACCCAGAGTTCCTGGGTGGCAATTGCTGCTCCAGATCCCAAAAATCCCGATTTTCTCAGGGAGTTTCCAGGTGGTTCCCAGGGATTATTCCATCAGCTCCATCTTGGATATCACAGAGGCGTCTCAGGGTCTCCAAGGGTTCTGGAGTTCTGCCAAAAAAAAATGGACCTGAATTTTGGGAAGCGCAGACCCCTCACTCAGGACTCCATGGATGTTCCTCAGTGTTTTTTGCCATCCAGGATTTGGGGAAAGGATCTGATTTTTTAGGAAGTGAGGACCCCTTGCTCAGGACTCCATGGATGTTCCTTGACCTCTTCTGCCATTCCATACTTGGGGATTTTTATGCAAGGATCCGAATTTTGGGAAGTGAAGACTCCTCACTCAGGACTCCATGGGTGCTCCTCGGCCTTTTTTGTCACGTGGGATTTGGGGACTTTTGTTTGGGTATCCAATTTTTGCGAGGGATGTCATGATTTCACTGAATCTCCCTGATTTTTCCACCCAGGATTTGGGGAAAGGATCCAAATCTTGGGAAGTGAGTCGCTCTCCCTCAAGACTCCACAGATGCTCCTTGATTTTTGCCACGTGGGATTTGAGGACTTTTGTTTAGGAATCAGATTTTTTGGGGGAGGGAAAAATCCCCCAAATTTCCCTCATGATGTCGCGGATCCTCCCTCATTTTTGCCACGCGCGATTTGGGCATCTTTGTTTAGGAATCAGATTTTTTGGGGGAGGGAAAAATCCCCCAAATTTCCCTCATGATGTCGCGGATCCTCCCTCATTTTTGCCACGTGCGATTTGGGCATCTTTGTTTATTGATCAGATTTTTTTGGGGAGGGAAAAATCCCCCAAATTTCCCTCATGATGTCGCGGATCCTCCCTCATTTTTGCCACGTGCGATTTGGGGATCTTTGTTTATTGATCAGATTTTTTGGGGGTGAATTGAGCAACCCTCCCTCACGACTTCACGGATTCTCCCAGATTTTGCCACCCAGGATTCAGGAGCTCTGAGCACAGAGGGGAGGATCCCCGGGAACTTTGGCCCCGCTGGATTTCAGCCGTGACTCAGGAGCTGCCGAACCGGCCCAGCCTGACCCGGGGCTCTCAGGAGGGTTCAGCTCACGCCCGTCTCGTTCCTCATTGTTGTGTCCGGGCTGGGGCTGGACACCTCCGTGAACTCATCGCACGGGACAAAAGCTTAATTAACACCTGCTGGATGGCTTAATTAGCACTTGCAGCATCTCCTGGTATCGGTCTGGGCATCATCCTGGAGCAGCTCCTGTCCCACCGCTGGAGACTCTGGGACCTTCGTGGCTTCCCTGGAAGTGTCCAAGGCTGGATGGGGCTTGGAGCCACCTGGGAAGGTGGGAATTGTCCCTGCCCATGGAACAGGGTGGGATTTGAGGTCCCCCAAAAAACCTGGACAACCCAAGTGCTGTAGCATTCAAGGAATTGGATCTGGAGTGTCCAGGGTTTTTTTCCTGGCTGTTTTTCTTTTTTTTTTTTTTTTTTTTTTTTTTTTTTTTTGGGAATATTGGGAATGTGGAGACCCCGAAGCCTCTCTCAAGATCTCCAGGGGCTCCAGAGAGACTTTTCCTCAGGAACTGCAGGGACACGAAACAGGGAATGGGGTTAGGGGCACAGAGGGGGAATTTGGGTGGGATTTTGTGCAGGAATTGTTCCCTGGAAGGGCCTGGCCCAGGGAATTCCACGGATTTCCCATCCCTGGAAGTGCCCAATTCCAGCCTGGACACACCATGGACAGCAGAAGGATTCTCATGGCAGAGGATGGAACAAGATGATTTTTAAGATCCCTTCCAACCCAAACCATTCCATAAATCCATAATTCCTGAGCTTCCCAGGATTCAGACAATTCCTATAAAACTGAGTTTCCCAGCTGAGTCACAGGCTTGAGTCTGGGACTCTCCTGTAAAACCTCCCCATAAATCCCCCAAACTCCAGCCCAAAGCTTGGTCTCTGGTTTGAGTCCCACTTTTGGATTTCCCAGCCTGTTCCTGGGCTGATCTTTTAAAACCTCCTGCCAATTCCCAGCCTAAATTACTCCCTCATTTCTTCTCTTCTTGAAAACCTCTGCTAATTCACAGCCTAAATTTAGTCCTGATTTCTTGCCTGCTCCCTGAAAACCTCTGCTAATTCACAGCCTAAATTTACCCCTAATTTCCCCCGCAGGGCTCTGATTGCCTCACTGGAACCCCACAACTTTTCCAGCAGCCATCCCATCAAGGAACCCAATTCCTGATTGCTTCATTCACCCTCTGGAGCTCAGGAATGAACTCGCTGGAGTTCAGCCTTTCCCAGGTTTTTCCAGGACCTGCTGGAAAGTGGAGCAGCCTTGGGGTCACCTGAGGAGGAATTGTGACACAGGGACACGGTTCAGCCTTCCCTGACCTCTTGGAATGGGATAAAATCCCTTTTTTTTTGGGATATCAGCTCCATGGTGCTCCTGGTGCCACCAGGAAAGGTAATTTTTGGTCTTTGAGATTAAAAAAAAATAGGGATTTATCTTGGATTTATTCCTTTCCGTGAGTTCCATGAGCCAGCGTGAGTTAATAATTAAAATAATTAAAATTACAACTCTGGGCTCACCATTTGCTCCATCCCAACATCTGCACGAGGCCAAACCCCAAATCCCAAATCCCAGGGGTTTTGTTCCCCTTGGAATCCCAGCAGAGGGACAGAGCTGATGGATGGAGGTGCTGGGGGAAGGAAAATTGGTGCTGAAACCCCACAATAAGCTGAGCTTTGAGAAGTCACCAGGGTTATTCTGACCCTAAAGCCAGGCTTAACCTCCCCCGAGCCAGGCCCAGAACAAAGAGCTCCTAATTAGAGAAATCAAGAGTTAATTAGGTAATAAAACCCTTTTAGGGTGAAGCAAGAGGGACCCAGGTGAGGAGTTTCATTCTCATTTTGCCCTGAGCGCTGTTAAATCAGGAATTTGCTCCTCGCTGGACTCGAACTCATAATGAGGGAATTTTCTTGTCTGCAGCTCGTTTGCAGCTCTTTAATTACAAATTAATTAAATTCATACAATTACTCTGAGCATGGTCTCTGCTCATCCCCTCATGTTTCCTTTGGTCCCTGCCCTTCCCTCCTGCCCTGTGCCCAGAATCCTGGAATGGTTTGGGAATTGTAGAACGGTTTGGGATTGTGGAATGGTTTGGGATTGTGGAATGATTTGGGATTGTGGAATGGTTTGGGATTGTGGAATGGTTTGGGATTGTGGAATGGTTTGGGATTGTAGAATGGTTTGGGGTCGTGGAATGGTTTGGGATTGTGGAATGGTTTGGGAATTGTAGAATGGTTTGGGATTGTGGAATGGTTTGGGATTGTAGGATGGTTTGGGATTGTGGAATGATTTGGGATTGTAGAATGGTTTGGGGTCCTGGAATGGTTTGGGGTCGTGGAATGGTTTGGGTTGGAAGGGACCTTAAAGCCCTTAAATCCAGTTCCAATCCAGGGGCAGGAACACCTTCCCCCACCCCAGGTGGATCCAATCCGTGTCCAGCCTGGCCTGGGACATTCCCAGGGATGGGAAATCCATGGAATTCCTTGGGCCAGACCCTCCCAGGGAACAATTCCTGCCCAAAATCCCACCCAAATTCCCCCTCTGTGCCCCTGACCCCATTCCCTGTGTCCTGTCCCTGCAGTTCCTGAGGAAAAGTGCCTCTCCAGCTTCCCTGGAGATCCTGCAGATCCTGGGAGAGACTTTGGGGTCTCCACAGGCTCAATATTCCCAATATTCCCAGCTTTTCCATCAGTGGGAACAGCGGGCTGAGCAGAGGGGTGAGAATCCTGATCTCCTGGGATCCCTCCCCAATTCCTGGGATCCCTCCCTGACCCTTGGGAATGCTGTCCCTGAAGTCCCCAGGTCTGGGACAGCTCAGGGATGAGTTTTTCCCACCAGGACCCCCAGGTCCTTCCCTACAGGGCTCATTCCCAGCAGGACAATCCCAGCCTGTGCTGCAAAAAGGGGTTGGGCTGAGACAAATCCAAAATTCAAATTTGGGAGGGAGGGAGGGAGGATCCCGAGGGATTTTCCAGGCGCCAGGAGCCGCCTGTGCAGGCCAATGCTGCACTCTGCTGGCTGGGGACACACAGTTCTGGGTCCCCTCATGGAAAAGGGACATGGAAGGGTTGGATCCTCATGGCCAGGGATGGGAACAGGGCTGGAGCAGCTGGAGAAGGGTCTGGAAAATCCTGAGGGAGCTGAGGGGGCTCAGCATGGAGAAAAGGGGGATCCAGGGGGAATTTTGGGTTCTGCCAGGGGGAACTCGGGATTTGATCCCAGGGAATGGGACAGGACAGGAGGAAACGACCTTGAGCTGTGCCAGGGTGGGAAATTTGGGATGATTTTTCCATGGAAAAAGGGTTGGGAAGTACTACAAGAGGCTCAGGGAGGGTTTGGATCCCCATCCCTGGAGGTGTCTATGGAATTCCTGGAATTCTGGGCGTTCAGAGTTCAGCACAGCTCGAACTCAACAACCTCAGAGCTCTTTCCCATCCTCAGGAATTTGGGAATTCTGCCCTTTTTACCCCACCTGGCTCCACCAGGTGAAGGAGGAGATGAAGGAGTTAAAGCAGGAGGGGTTGAAGGAGGGCAAAGATCCCAAAAAAGCCCAGGAGGAGGAGCCAGGTGGGACCTTGGGCGTTCTCCACCTCACCTTTAATAATCCAGGAGCGCCGCGGGTTTTGGAGGGTGAGCCGAGGCCCCAGGAATGCAGAGCTCCCTCCCTGCTCCCAAAATAGAAACTCTGGCAGCAGAACAAAAGGAGAGAGAAGAACAAAAAGAAAAGAAAAAAGAAAAAAAAAAAAAAAAAAAAAAAGGTGAGTTTTTAGGGTGTGATCTGTTTTGAAAGAACGAGTGATGGAAAAATCAGAAAGGGAATCTCCATGAGTTCCTGCCTGGGAATGCCTGACCACCTTTTCCAGGTGGAAATTCCCGCTGCCAGATAAATGGATATAAATTTATAGAAATAATATGTATTTATAATTTTTATTTATATAAATGTGAACTATTTTGGAGGGTCAAACCTCCTGCCAATGGAGCTGAAAGCCATGGAGGAATTGCAGCTTCAGAGCCAAGAATTCCTGCAGGAGAGAAGCCACAACAAAGCCACGTTCTTGTGGTCCAGGTGGAGCCAGACACTCAGAGCCGACCAGGAAAAGCCTGGATTTGTTCCTGGTGGACAATTCCTTGAAAAAAGGAAAAAAAATTGCCCTCTCTGTTTCTTCCTCCATGTGGGGCACAATTACCCAAGACCTCCCAAACTTCCTCATTCGTTTTCCTGCCTGAATTATTTGGGGCCGTTTCTCCTGGCCACAAAAACCACCTGGGCGGGGCCGTTTCTCCCAGTTCACAAGAAACCACATTTTTTAATTAAAAAAAAAAAATTAAAATACTTAGGCCCTCCCTGTGGCTTTGGGCTCCATGTTGGTATCACCAGGGCTGGGCTTTATTTTGTCCTGGTCCCTCTCAGCTCTGCTGGAGGCAGCTGGGATGAATTGGCCTTTTTTGGGGTAATTTTTTTCAAAATGAATCCATAAAAGCACTGAGCAGATTTTTAATGACTTAAAAAAATTCATCTTCTGATTTTTGGAGTTGTTTCATGTCACAAGGAACCCATAAAAGCACTGAGCAGATTTTCAGTGACTTAAAAAAATAATCTTTGTTTTTTTGGGTAATTTTGTGTCTCAATGAACCCGTAAAAGCGCTGAATAGGTTTTTAGCTACATGAAAAATTCATCTCTGGGTTTTGGAGTTATTTTGTGTCACAATGAACCCAGGAAGGTGCCGAGCAGATTTTTAGTAACCCAAGAAAAGGAATTCCTGGTTTGATGAGTTTTTTTACCCCTGTGAGATAAGGAGGTCAACGACAGGGGAAGGCACGCGGGGCTGGAGGAAGTTTATCAGCTCCTGGAGATTTTTGTCACCTCTGGGTGTCCCCACGCGGATCCCGAGGTTGTCACCTGTCCCCAGAGCAGCGGGAATGTGGCACCCAGTGACTCTCAGGTGACCAGGAGAGGGTTGGGTGGCAGCTCTTGCACAACCTGCTCAGCTGCCACCCAAAAATAATCGTCCTTCAAAAATCACGTGGGACTTTCTCACTGATTCAGCTCCTTATCTCACAACAACTGGAAAAAATCCTCATAAAACCTGGAGACGAGTTTTATAGTCACTAAAGATCTGCTCAGCTCTTTTATGGCTTCATTGTGACACAAAATAACCCCAAAACCCAGATGATGAAATTTTTTAAGTCGCTCAAATTCTGCTCAGTGCTTTTATGGATTCATTTTGAAAAAAATAACCCCAAAAAAGGCCAGTTCATCCCAGCTAGCTCCAGCAGAGGACAAAACGAAGCCCAGCCTTGGTGACAACAACACAGAGCCCAAATCCACAGGGAGAGGGGCAGGGCCTGAGTATTTTCAATTTATTATTTTTTTTTAATTAAAAAATGTGGTTTCTTGTGAACTGGGAGAAATGGCCCCACCCAGGTGGTTTTTGTGGCCAGGAGAAAGGGCCCCAAATAATTCGGGCAGGAAAATGAATGAGGAAGTTTGGGAGGTCTTGGGTAATTGTGCCCCACATGGAGGAAGAAGCAGAGAGGGTGAAATCCTCCTTTAATTACGGAATTCTCCACCAAGAACGAATACAGGAAGGAATCCAGACCCTTCCTGCTTGGTTCCGTGAAATTTCTTCTGGATGATCCCAAGGAGAGCTCAGAGGGACCAGGACAAAGCAGTGCCCAGCCCTGGTAACATCAACACTTGTAGAATTAGAGTTTTTTAATTAAAAAATTCAGATTTTGATGGATAACCAGCTTCACCCACCACAAGGCGGGATTTGTTTTCCTGTTTTTCCTTTTGAATTGAAATCCACACCCAAAACTTGACCCAACACCCCCAAAATCAGGGGCTGGAGAAACCCATGGCAAACCCATCCCAAACCCAACAATATGGCACAACCCCATGCCAGTGAGACCCCCAGGGATGGAAAAAAACCCTGGAAAACCATTCCTACACATCCAGGGGTTCAGCCCCCAAAAACAACCCCGGGGCTGGGGCTGTTGCTGCTGTGAATGCCACGGAGGATTAATTATCCCGAGGTAATTACTCTGGGAAGCTGACATGGAACCACTCATTGTCGGGGATGAGTCGGCGGCTCCGACTCACCCCGGGAGGTTTTGGGGACTTGGTGGCCCTATAAAAGCTGTCCTGGAGCTGGGACACTCTGGTCACCTCTGGAAACTCTTCCCACCCCCAGGAGCTGGGTGAGTTGGGTTCCCTGAACCTCTGGAGATGATGGGGTGGGAAATTCCCAGGGAATTCTGAGGGAATTCTTGATTTCCAGAGTGGGGTTGGGCTGGGTTGGGTGGTTCAGAGAAGGGTCCCCATTCCCAGGAAGTTTCCAAGGTCAGGCTGGACAGGGTTAGGAATTGGGAGATTCACGGTGTTTTGGGAAAATGACAGCTCGTTTTGGGGTGGGATTGGTGGATTCCATGGAGAGATGTGAAGTGGTTTTAGAAAAAAAAAAAAAAAAAAGGCAGCTCAGTTTGGGGTGGGATTGGTCATTCCCAGAGATCCAGGGTGACTTTGAAAAATAGTCAAATAGCAGCCAAGTTTGGGGTCAGATTGGTGGATTGCAGGAAGAGATCCAAGGTGGTTTTAGAAAAAATGCCAGCTCGTTTTGGGGTGGGATTGGTCATTCTCAAGCAGAAATCCAGGGTGGCTTTGGGAAAATGACAGCTTGATTTGGGGTGGGATTGGTGTTTTCCAGGGAGAACATTCCCTGCAAGAAAGGATGGTGGGAGGGGTTTTTCAGGAACTGGAGCAACGGGAGAAGGGGGAATGGGGTAAAAGTGAAAGAGAAGAAATTCAGATTGGATTTGGGGAGGAATTGCTCCCTGTGAGGGCAAGGGAGAGCGTGGCACAGGTGATTCCATGGATTTCCCATCCCTGGAAGTGTCTCAGACCAGGTTAGAGCCACCCATGGCAGGGGTTGAGTTGATTTTTAATGTCCCTTCCAACCCAAAGCACTCTGGGATTCTGTGATCACGAAATTCCTGTTTATTCCTGATTATTCCATATAAAAAATTCTATTTGGGAGAGGTTTTTAAAACTGATTGGTTGAAATTTCTATGTCAGAGTGGGAGAGGACTCTTGGTGTTCACTGCTGAGTGTCTGAATATTAGATTTTCTCCTGAAAAAGGGGAGTTAAGGAACGGGTTTGTTTTAATTAATTAATTTAATTAATTGGGTTTTTTTTGCATGACATTCAGTGCTGAATGTCCCCAGATGTCCCCAACTTGCTTTCAGGATGTGGCTCAGAGTTAAAAATAGGGGTTGGGTCTCTCAGATGCTGCTGGGGCCATGTTGGGATGGTGGCACAGCTGGGACGTGTCCCTGAGGTGTGGGGACCACAGGTTGGGGAGGGACCCTAAAATCCACCTCATTCCAACCCCATTGTGTCCTTTGAGTGTCCCCAAAGTGTCCCCTAGACCTCCACCAGCATCTCCCACTTGTGACACAAGTCCCAGTCCCACAGTCCCAAAAGTTTGGAATTGTCCCTGAGATTTGGGGACCAGCAGCTTCCTCAGGTGTCCCCAGATGGGTTGGGTTGGGAGTGACCTCAAACTTCACCTGATTCCAACCCCGTCGTGTCCTTCCAGTCCTGCCACGTGTCCCCAAGATGTCCTGCTACCTCCACCAGCACCTCCCTCCGCTTCACCAGGACCCTGTGGCGCTGTCCCCTGGCGTCCCCTTCCCGGCTCAACGGTGGCACTCCTCCACCTGCATCCCCCAGGCCGTGCCCGGCCAGGTCCCCCTGCAGCGGGCCATGTCCTCCAGCGTGTGCCACCAGCAAAGTGTCACCCGGACCGTGCCCCGCCAGCTCCTCGGACCCCCCTGCGTGCCCCAGCAGCAGCAGATTGTCCCCAGGCGGGTGACAACGTGCGTGCCACCGCAGCAGCGCGTGACCGGCGGCGCGGGCGTCACCCGGTGCGTGCCACACCAGGTGGGGGTGACCCAATGTGTGCCACAGCAGGTGGGGGTGACCCAGTGCGTGCCACAGCAGCTGCGGGTGCCACAGCCCGTCCCCCAGCAGCAGAAGATCGTCCCCAGGTGTGTCACCACCTGCGTGCCGCAGCAGCGCCTGACGGGCGGCGCGGGTGTCACCGGTGTCACCCGGTGCGTGCCGCAGCAGCTGCCGGTGCCACCGCCTGAGCGCATCCCCCCCCAGCAGCAGCAGATTGTCCCCAGGTGTGTCACCACCTGCGTCCCCCGGCCGCCGTACGTCACCAAGGGTGTCCCTCAGCAGCAGAGCGCCACCAGGTGCGTCCCCCAGCAGTGTGTGACCACGGTGTGTCCCCAGCAGGGTGTCCCCAAGTGTGTCACCACCTGTGTCCCCCAGCAGCGCGCGGCACAGCGCGTCTCGTACCAGTGGGTGACGGCGCCTGTCCCCCAGCAGCAGCAGAGTGTCACCGCCCCTGTCCCCCAGCAGTGGCACGGCAGGTGTGTCACCAAGTGTGTCCCTCAGCAGTGTGACACCGGTGGGGCCAGCCTCTGTGTCCCTCAGCAGCAGCAGAGTGGGACGCTTTGTGTCCCTCAGCAAAGTGTCACCAAGGGTGTGCTCCAGCAAAGTGTCACCAAGGGTGTCCCCCAGCAGTATGGGACAGTTTGTGTCCCCCAGCAAAGTGCCACCAAGTGTGTCCCCCAGCAAAGTGCCACCAAGTGTGTCCCCCAGCAGAGTGGGACAGTTTGTGTCCCTCAGCAAAGTGTCACCAAGTGTGTCCCTCAGCAATATGGGTCAATCTGTGTCCCTCAGCAGTGTGTGACCAAGAGTGTCACTCATCAGAGTGCCACCAAATGTGTCCCCCAGCAGTGCTGCACTAAGTGTGTCCCTCAGCAGTGTGTGACCAAGAGTGTCACCCAGCAAAGTGCCACCAAGTGTGTCCCCCAGCAATATGGGACAATTTGTGTCCCCCAGCAGTGTGTGACTAAATGTGTCCCCCAGCAAGGTATGGCCAAGTGTGTCCCCCAGCAAAGTGCCACCAAATGTGTCCCCCAGCAGAGTGTAACCAAGAGTGTCACTCAGCAAAGTGCCACCAAATGTGTCCCCCAGCAGAGCGTGACCAAATGTGTCCCCCAGCAAAGTGCCACCAAATGTGTCCCCCAGCAATATGGGACAATTTGTGTCCCCCAGCAATGTGTGACAAAATGTGTCCCCCAGCAAAGTGCCACCAAATGTGTCCCCCAGCAGAGTGTAACCAAGAGTGTCACTCAGCAAAGTGCCACCAAATGTGTCCCCCAGCAGAGCGTGACCAAATGTGTCCCCCAGCAAAGTGCCACCAAATGTGTCCCCCAGCAATATGGGACAATTTGTGTCCCCCAGCAATGTGTGACTAAATGTGTCCCCCAGCAAAGTGCCACCAAATGTGTCCCCCAGCAGCCCGGCGGGGTGAAGATCTCCAGCCACTCCAAGAAATACTGCTCGGCCCCCAAGTGGCCCTGGTGACAGGGAATGTGACGAGGACAATCCCTGGAAAATCGGGATTTGGGTTCTTTTTCTCCTCCCACTCCCACTTGTGTGATTCTGGTTTTCTGGGTGGTTCCCTCTCTTCCCGTGGTGACATTCCAGGTGCCTCTGGATCCTTTCTTGGTCTACTGCAAGGTGTTGGTGGGATGGGATCGAATTCCTGAACAATTCCAAGAAATTGTGATTTTAAAGCAATTAAAATAAAACTAATAAAAATATTATTTAATTTAAAAATATTTTAAAATAATAATAAAACAATATTTTTTAAATTAATACTGAAAAATAAAAGAAGGAATAGAAAGATCTGAGGAGCCCAGATCTTCGAGAGGATTGGTCCAGATCCCAGCACAAGAAGTCGTGATTAAAAAAAAAAAAAAAAAAAAAAAAATAAAAACTAAGAAATATAAAAATCAGAGAAGTCCAGATCTTCCAGAGGACCGGTCCAGATCCCAGCTCCAGGTTTATTCCTGGAATTGGGATGGAATGTTCCAGTTAAGCTGGATCCCACAAGGGAGTTTTCCAGAACATCCAAGCTCGGGATGGGAATTTCTGACGGAACTGGGATAAAAATTCCCTTGGAATCCCAGGATTGGAGAGGGAGCAGAGCGGGTCAGAATTCCTCATTCCATCAGGGTGATCCTGAAGCATGGGATGCTTCTGGAATATTCCAAAACTTTTCCAGAGCACAGTGAAGGAATTCCAAAAATTCAGGTGGAAAAGGTGCTCCTGTTCCAGGAGAGCCCCTCCCCCTTTGGAATGTGACCAGAATTCCCAGATTTTTAACCCAGCAAAGACCCCAAACAGGAATTCCCCAAGAATTCCCAGTTTGGTGAAGCCCAAATGTGCCTCACAAAGTTTTTATTCTTTGATGAAGATAAAAACCACCACTAGAAATGAAAAATCTTTGAAAAAGTGGAAGTGATTTGATAATGTTTCATTGGAAAGTTAATTAATTAAATTATTTATGCTGAAGATGTGAACTGAAAATAAACTTTATTTGCAGAAATATACAAATATTTTACATACATAAACTTAAATAAACATTCTTGTCTGATCTTAGATTAAAATCTTGGGTTTCTGCCTCTTGGTGATTTTGTATTTTAAATAAAATATTTTTAAAAATTTAAATATTTATTTATTCTTATTTAATATAAATATTTATTATTTTTTATTATTTTGTCAGTATTATTATAAATAATTGTTATTATTATATTTATTTAACATGATATCTTTATTTAATGTGAAAGACTTCTTTAATGGAATGTTTTGGGTTTCCAGGACCTGTTGGATCCATGGAAAATCAGGATAAAATCCTGGAATAATTTGGGTTTCTGGGACCTGGAGTGGGTGAAAATTGGGAAAAAAATCCTGGAATACTTCAGGTTTCCAAGATTTGTTGGATCCACAGAAATTTGGGATAAAAATCATGGAATAATTTGGGTTGGTGGGAGGTCAAAACCAACCCATTCCATGGGCAGGGACCTTCCACCATCCCAGGTGGCTCCGGGCTGGAATTGGGTCCTTCCAGGGATGGGAAATCCATGGAATCACCTGGGCCAGAGAAGGATTTATCCCAAATATCCCATCTAAACCATCCCATAGAATTCTGGATGGTTTGGGTTGGAAGGACCTTAAAGATCCTGGAAGATCCAAGGGAGATCTCCCACTCTACCAGGTGGATCCAGCCTGGCCTGGGACACTTCCAGGGATGGGAAGTCCATGGAATTCCCTGGGCCTGGCCCTCACAGGGAACAATTCCTGCCCAAAATCCCACCCAAATTCCCCTGACCCCATTCCCTGTGTCCTATCCCTGCAGTTCCTGAGGAAAAGTTCCTCTCCAGCTTCCCTACAAATCCTGGTGGGGGCTCTGGGTTCTCCACATTCCCAGTATTCCCAACATTCCCAACATTCCCAGCCCCTCCATGACCTTAGTTGTCCCATCTCTGTGGATTTTTTTCCTCCATGGAATCTTCTAGAAAATCCTCCTGGGAGGAGGCGGGTCCTTGATTTTTGGGGTCACAGGGATTTGGGGATGTTTTGGGACGGCCCTGACTCAGCTGTGCCTCAGTTTCCCCAGTGTTTAATTGGGAATAATGACCCCCCCCCAAAATATCCCAGGAGCCTCACGGAGATGAAAGGGCCTCGCAAATGTTAATTAAGGATATTTGGGTGCTAATTAAGGGCATTTTTAATGCCAGGTCACGAAGTTATCCCCACACTGGGCACACACAACCAGGAATTAGCAGCTCTCCTTGATCCCGAGCTTCCCAAGGAATTCCCATAAAACCCAGCTTAATCCACACTCCGACGCCTGTTTATTCCCGAAAATTTAGGTCAGGGAATTTAAAGAGTTTAAAAATTCCTTGCTGTTGTTGTTCAGGGGAGGGAGAATCCATAAAAGTGAGAGGAATCCGGGGCTGGAGTCAGGATTTGCCTTTGGGTTCCTCCCTGGAGCCCTCGGAATGTTGGGATCCACCTGGAAACCCGGCGCCGTGTCCCTGTTATTTATTTCCTCTGGAGCCAGGGGAAGCTGGGGAATTAAATGGAAATCACAGGGCTCCTGGGAAAGCAGGAAATAAACCAGGAAATTTGGGTCACAGGTCATAATGTGGAGCTTGATATTCCAAATATTCCAAAATTCTAAATTTTCAATATTCCAAAAAATTCCAATATTCAAATACTCCAATATTCCAATATTTCACAATTCCAATATTCAAATAATCTAATATTGAAATATTACAACATTCAAATGTTTCAATATTCCAATATTCCACTACTCCAATACTCAAATAATCTAATATTCAAATACTCCAATATTCAAATGTCTAAATATTCCAATATCCAAAAATCCAAAATTCAAATGTTCAAATATCCACATATTCCAATATTCAAATATTTCAAAATTCCAACATTCCAATGCTCCAATATTCCAACATCCAAACATCTCAATATTCCAAAATTCCAATATTCAAGTACTCCAAATATTCCAATATTTCAATACTCCAAATATTCCAGTTATGGAATTCTTGTGGCCAGGTACTGACCAATGGAATGGTGAAATTCCCAAGGCTCCAGGAGCAGGGTGGGATTTTGGGAATTCTGAGCAGGGCCTGGAGGTGGATTTGAACTCTTCCAAGGAGGACATTCTATGACAATTCCATGATAATTCCATTAGAATTCCATGATCATTCCCTCTTTTTCAGGCTCCTCACCTGAATCCCTGGAACTCAAAAGTGTCGGATTCATAATATAGAGACAAAAAAGAAAATAAAACTTTCCAGGGACAAAAAACCCCCCAAAAAACTCCCAAAACCCCAAATTTCAGGTCCTTCCCTGAAGCCGCAGAAGCGACTCTCCCAAAATCACCATTCCCAATTTTCCCTGGAGATTTTCGTGGAATAAACAGGGAGCAGGAAATCATTCCCAATTTTCCTTGAGTTGTTTTTTATTTTGTAGGATAAACAGGGAACAGAGGGAGCAGGAAATGGGAATTTTGGAGAGTTTTTTGGGATGAGCCAAAAAAGGGCAGCACCGGCCCCTTTGTGACAGCGAATTTTTGGGAGCTGTCCCAAGGGCTCCTAATGATCCCTCCTCTCTCCCCTGGATTCCTGGGAAGGAACCCGCGTGTCCCAATAATTATGGGATGCCCCGAGTCCTTCCTGGATGGATTTTCAAAGGGATTCCTGCCTGCAGCTCCCATGGGAATGAGGAATTCCTTCTTCATGCCCTTGGCTGGCCTCAACCACCATTTATTTTAAACTTTTTTTGGGGTTTCGCCGCCATTTTTTTTATTTTTGGGGCTGAAAGAGCTGTTTGGGCTGGAATTTCGGGAAGATCCATGAGCATCCTTGGTTTTCCAATTTGTTTTTTTCTGGTTTTTTTTTTTTTTTGCTGGTCCAACCTTTTGGATCCCGGCGATCCAGGACATCCCTGGGAGCCGGAGCTGCACGTGGCCGGGATTTGGGGTGCAATTAAAGCATCACCCCGGCCAAACCCAACCTCCCCAATTCCCTGGGGCATTCCCGGGCTCCATAAAAACCCGGCCCAGGCCGGGCTTTTCCCGGACACTTCTCTGCAGCTCTTCTCCCTCATGACCTGGGTAAGTCCAAAGGAACTCCCAAAATCCCGCTTTTTATTCCCGAATTCTCCTCCAGCTCTTTTTTTTGGGGGTGCGTGGCTCTTCCAGCTGTAGCTGCACTGAGGAAAAACAGGGAAAAGATTCCATGAAAGTGCTGAGGAGATTCTTAATTACTTAACTCCCAAATTCCTGATTTTAGGAGTTTTTTAAATATCTCCTGTCGCGAGGAAGGAGTGGGATTTTTTGGGAGGGATTTCTTATTTTTTTCCCGGTAGGATGTGGACAGGATCCCGGCGGGAATGGGATGCAGGATTGGAAGAGCCCAGGCAGCTCCTCCAAAGGAAGCGCAGGAATTCGCTGCCTATTTCATGGAATTTTAAACAAATAAATCTTTTCCCCCGAACACAGCGAGGAGCTGACTGAATTCCAGACGGGAAAAATCCCCGATTCCTAAAAACTCCCGGGTAAACCCCCTAAAAATGAGTGGGAGGAGCAAATAATCCCCTTAATTAAGAGGCGTTTTGTACTAATGAGCTTAATCATAATTGCTGCCATTGTTTTCCCGGCGCTGTTTTTATTGGACAATGATTGTTTTGATTGTGACGATAACGAGTTTTCCTAAATCAGCCGGGCACGTGACTCTGTCCTGCTTTAGGATTTGGGAGGATGAAACCTTAAATCCTGGAATAATCAGAATTCGGAGTGGTCAGAAAATGCAGAATTTCAATTTTCCCCCCACTATCCACTATGTAGATTTATTTATTTATTTATTTATTATTCATGGTTTACTCTCCGCAAAAAACTATTGCCATTAAACCATTTTTGCCCAAAATAATCCTGATTAAACCTGGGAAAACTCCCTAAACCTGAAGTTTTTTCTGGAGTGGGACGGTTTTTCCTGATATTTCCAAGAAAAAGGGAGACTTTTCCAGGGAAGAAAAGCAGGGTTCATTTATTGGGTGCAATTTTCCCAAAAAACAGCGAAGCTGGAGCCATTCCCAATCCTGTGTCACCTGCTTAGGGTGACACCGCCCTGGCAGGACGCTCCTTCCACCCCCAAATCTGGGATTCTGGGATATTTAATTCCTTTATTCGGATGCGATTTTGCCTTGATTTTTGCCTTCCCTCCACCAAATACTTAGACGCGATCCTTCTGCATTCCCCCCCCCCCCCCCAAAAAAAAAAAACAACTCGGGATTTGCCCTGACAGGGAGCCAGGGCTGTCCCTGCCCCATTCCAGACCCCAAATCCTTGTGGGATTAAAGCTCCAGAGAGCCCCAAACCCCTCCTGCCCCTCGGCGTGGCTTGGTGGCCACACCCGGCTATTACCGGGTGGCCAAACCCGTAATTTTGGGCTCTTCTTTCATCTCCCAGGGAGCTCAACTTGAAAGGGCGACCCGGGGAGGAGCTCGGGGAGTCACCCAGAGGGTGAGGCGCCACGGTTCGAGGGTTGGCACGAACCCCGGGCTGAAATTTCGCATTTTTTTTTTTCAGTCTTTCCAGAGCAGAATCCGGAAATTCGGACGGAATTTGCTCTCCCCTCCCAAACACACCCCGGGTTGAGTCACGGTCAGCGAGGAGAGCGGGGCGTGGCGGGCGAGTTTGGGGGCTGAATCACCAAAAAAAAGAAAAAAATAAAACAAAACAAAAATGAGGAAATCTCTGTTTTTTCGCTGTTTTCGCAGGTTTGAGCCCCCCCGCTCCACCATGCACTACCCCGGCGAGCGCTGCCCGCCGCTCCTCCTGCAGGGCCCCAAATTCATCCCCGAGCTGCTCCCACCTTGCCCTGCACACCCCGAGCCCTTCGCCAACACCTGCCACCCCCTGAGCATCACCAAGAGCCCGGTGCCCCGCTGGCAGAGCTGTCCCCAAGGTGCCACCGCGCTGTCGCTGCTGCCGTGCCAGCCGCTGGTGCAGAAATGCCTCCTGCTCTACCCCGAGCCCTGCGAGACCACGCGGCTGCTGCCCCGCTCTGAGCCGGGCCCCAGGTGCTCCGCTGGCCCCCAAACCTTGCCGGCCACCGAGAGCGGCCCCCGTGGCGACAAGAAGCGCGTGGCCAGGAGCCTGCCGCCCTGCGCTCCGCCGCGCTGCCCCGAGCCCGGCCGGCTGCGCTTTCCCCCGTGCGGCATCCGCTACTCGTCCTCGGCGTCCTGCCGGGGCGAGTGCCGCTCGCACAAGGTGGCCAAGTGCTCCTGGCGTTGCCCTGAGCTGACCAGCGGCTACTCGCTGCCCCTCCGAGGGGTCACCGAGTGTCCTCCGCAGCAGAGCGTGGCTCATTCCTTCCTGCAGGAGTACCTGGCCCCGCACAGGTGCTCCAAGGGGTACCCGACGCAGGAATTTGTCACCTGCTCGTGCGGGGAGCAGCGCCTGGGCTGCGCCACCAAGGCCACCAAGGAGTGTCCCCCGCTCAGGGAGGTGGCCAAGGGCACCAAGGAGTGTCCCCAGCTCAGGGAGGTGGCCAAGGGCACCAAGGAGTGCCCCCCGCTCAGGGAGGTGGCCAAGGGCTCGCCGGTTCTCGAGGGGATCAAGGTGAGGAGCTGCTCCGCGCAGCACCTGAGCAAGTCCCGCTGTGGCCAGCACCGCTCCCGCGGGACCCCGCGCCCCTCCCGCCTGGCCCCGGCTCCGGCCAAACGCTCCGGACACCCCAAAAAAAGTCGCAGCGCGTCCAGGTGGCTCTGGTGAGGTAGGGGAGGGGACAGTCGGGGATCCTAAGGGGGAGGGGGGAGCAGGAGTGGGGTGATTGCCCGCTCCTTGGAGCAGAGATTTGAGGTGATTTCCCCCTCCTTTGAGCCGAAGTTTGGGGTGATTTCCCCCTCCTTGGAGCCCAAAGTTGGGGTGATTCCCTGCTCCATGGAGCCTGAGTTTGGGGTGATTCCCCCCCTCCATGAAATCGAAATTTGGGGTGATTCCTCCTCCATGAAGCTCAGGACTGGGGCGATTTCCCCCTCCATGGAGCCGAAGTTTGGGATGATCTCCCCCTCATTCGAGCAGAAGTTTGGGGTGATCGCCCCCTCCATGAAATCGAAGTTTGCAGTGATCTCCCCCTCCATGGAGCCGAAGTTTGGAGTGATTCCCCCCTCCATTCCCAGTCCTGTCCCTCAAGCCTGGTTCTACCCCATATCGTGCCCCTATTAACCTCACAGAGCCAATCCCCCGTTTCATTCGACCCCAAAATCGGATTTTTTCAGCGCTGGGAAGGTGTCGGGGAGAGGCTGAGGAGCTCTGAGCCACTTGGAACCTCAACCCAGTGCCTTGGTGACAACGTTTACACCCTGTTTTTATTCTTGTGGGATCAATTCTACTCTGGTCGTGCCACTCGAATTAAACTCAGGTTGCAGCTGATTCCTGCTCTCTGCCTGATTTATTTTCCATCTTTTAGACAGTTTCTAATTCCTACTCATGGGGGAAAAAAAACCAAACCAAAACAACAACAGCAACAACAATAACAACAACAACAAAGACCAAACAACCGTTTTCCTGTTGTTACACCACTCATTTTTTGTAAAATAAAGAAAATAATCGCAATTTTAGGGCTGGGTTTACTACTACAGATTTACTGTGAGGAGGGGATGATGTTCCTCACAGGAATTCCTTCCCAATATCCAACCTAAACTTCTCCCCATCAATCTGAACCCATTCCCCTTTTCCTGACACTCCAGACCCTTGGGAAAAAAAATATAAAAATTTCTCCCTGTGTTTCCCGCAGCTCCTGCCAAGTCACAGTGGGGTCGCCCCAAAACTTCTCCAGGCTGAAAATTCCCAATTTCCTTCACTTTTCCTCCCAATAAGAAGGGGAAAAAAAAGAAAGGAAAAAAAAAAAAAAAAAAAAAAGAGGAAAAAAAAAAAAAAAAAAGGGAGAAAGAAAAAGAGAAAAAAAAAGGGGGGAAGAGGGGATGGATCAGCAGGAAAAAAATTAATTGTAAAAATCTGATTCTGTGGATTTGCTGCTGATAATGTGGCTGTGTTGAGAGGACAAAATATAAACCCGATGTCTCAAATCAGCCGCGAAATTTTGTTGTAATTCCACGAGGACGATCCTCGGGCACTCCTGCTCCCCTTTCCCTCCCTCATCCCGAAGTTTTCCGGGTGGGATTTGCCCTTGGAAAAGTCACGGGACCGGGAAAAGGGAACCCCAAAAAGCGCATCCGGGCAGTGCCGCCGCCTGGTGGCGAGAGCGGAAAACTGCGCCAGGAATTCCATCCCCATCCCAAAAAAATCCCATCCCCAAAGGAATTTCCGATTCCAAGGGGAATTTCCCTGGATTTTTCCTCCCACGGAGAGAACCGGGAGGTTAAAAGGAGCTCCCGCTCCAGGAGGGGTTGGATGCTCTGCAGGTTAAGAGGCATCAGAATAAAAATTCCAATTTTTCCCGAGATTTTCATTGTTTTTAAGGAGGGAGACTACAAGAAGGGATTGGTTCAGGAGCCTCCAAGAGATCCACGATAATTTGGAATTATCAAAGGACATGAAATAGAATTTCCCGTGAATTCCCAGAAATCTGCAATAACAGAGCTTGATGGGATCGGCCTCGATTGGGAAGAAGGAATCCAAACCTGCATTCTTTTTTTTTAAACTCTGTGAGAACCTGAAATTTTAGGACATGATGAGAGAAATAATCCCGATAATGAGGTTCCCACACAAGTGGGGGATGTCAAAACACGTCAGGAATATTCGCGGGTGATTTATGCATGCAAAGTAATATAAATATATAAATATAAATTACAAATTTGTGATATAAATAACAAATCATCTCAGAAAAACTGCTCGGGGCAGGAAAAAGATCTGGAATATTCCCCCTGGATGGAAGTGCCTCTTCCACAAATCAACACGATGTTGTTGTCCAGCCCAGCTCCAGGTAATTTGCATATTCATGAAGCAAAACAATCGATTTCTCTTCAAAAATCACCCCAAAATTGGCTCCAAAGCAGTTCCAGCTCTGGGGGAATTTCCAGGGGCAGGGGTTGATTTCCAGGAATTTCCACTGGAACAGATTTTCTGGGGAATGTTGGGATCTCCCTCAGCGGGGATATTCCAGAGCCATCCTGAAAATCCAGGCTTGATTCTTCCTGCCTGAAGAATTCCTGAATTTCCCAGTGAATCCCATAAAATACCCAGTGAATCCCATAAAATACCCGAAGAATTCCATAAAATATCCAATGAATTCCATAAAACACCCAACGAATTCCGTGAAATACCAATTTCAAAATTCTGGGATTCTCCCAGCTCTGAGTTTCCACCCAAATCAGCAAAGCTTCAGGAAATTAATCAATTTTCCCTGCTTCCACAGGATTAAGTTTTTCTTTTCCTCGTACTTAAGCCTCCCTAGAGGCATTTTTATCCCAATAAAAAATTGGGATGGGGCTTGGAGGGAGCTGGGATAGCGGGAAGCATTCTCTCTCCCTGGAAAAGGGCTGCAATGGGATGAGATTGAACCCAAACCACCCCAGGGTTGGAAAATCCAGGCAGAAATGGCAAAATCTCCTCTGGAATTCACTTTTCCTGCAAAATCCCACCAGGAATTCCCATGGAAAAGGGAATAACGCGGGTAAACAAGCCCAAAATAATTACCAGTAATTAAAATTATTACACATGAGGGGAGGGCAATTAAAACCTCGCATCTAAAGGCTGCCTCAGCTTCCTGGAAGTTCGGGGGTTCTTATAAAACTCCAGGGATTTGGGACTGCCCTGGACATTCCCAACGATTCTTTCCTGGAATTTCGGTGAGTTCCTCTCCTGCCCGTTCCAGAATTTGGGGAAAGGGAAATAAATAGTTCGGGTTTCACGGGAATTCCGTGGCTTCAAAAATTTCCCAGCGAGATTCCCTGCTGGGAATGGGTTTGTTGGATATCTGGGGTGAGTCCAGCCTTAAAAATGGAATTCCTGTTAAAATCTCCTCAAAAAAATCCCGCTGGAATGTTGTTATTATCAATTAACCGCCAGTATCAATAAAAGTCGCTTTAATTTTGATTCTGGCGGGATTTAGATGAGTTTGTCATAAAAGTCATGGAAGGTTTTGGGATTTTAAAAGTCAGGATGTTCAGCAGCAATTTATCTGTTTTCTTCCATTTTAAAAAATCGGAGAAGATCAGAGATTTTCTCTTTTTTCAACTCAAAAAATTTATTATTCTTAAGTCAAATTTATTTTCTATAGGATAAAAAAAGAAAATCTTTTTTTCTCCTTATTCTCCTGCCTGAGTTATCCAAACTGAGCTCATTTTCCCTAAAAAGTTGTTTCTCCCTAATTTCCAACTGGCCAGGGAATTTCTTTGGAGCAAACCCCATTTTTGGGAAGAAGAACCTCCAATTCCATTGTTTTCCCACCCAAAAACTTGGGGAATTCTTTGAAAAGAGAATTTGATCTCCATGGGAATCCCCATGAGACAAATAATGGGATCCCCCTGGGCTTTTCAAGCAGAATCTTTGGAGAAAAAACAGGAATTTGATGACTTAACCCAACACCTACCTCCGAAGGAGCCTCTGGAAGAGCCCGGATACCTCCAGGGATAAAAATTAAAGGAATTTTTATCGGGAATCACCCGCATCCTACAGATAAATCCTGAGAGATATCCTGGAATTAATATCCTGGAATTAATTCCACAAGAATGCGGATTCAAACTCCGGGGAAAAAAGATCCAGGCACCAAAATTCCCTGTGGAGTTTTTGGAACTGATCTGGAGGAAGGATTTTTCTGGAATTCCGCAGGTTTTGGAGCTGTGAGGGTGAAGGAAACGCTCCGGGACTGATCCCAGGCTCTGGAATTAATAATTAATGAGGTTAATTACCCTCTGCTGTGGGTAATTATCCCAATGAGGGCTGGGCACGCGGAGATAAACAAATCAGGAAGGGATGGGATGGAAAATCCTGGAATCCTGGCGTGGATAAAGCCAGGGTGGGGTTTTTTTGAGAAGGTTGAGGTGGGTGGGGAAAAGGGGAAATGGAGCTGGGAGTTCAGTTTCAAAGTAAGATTTAAAAAAACTTCTTTTATTTTTTTTTTAACTGAAATGAAAAAATTAAATGGCATTTTAAAAATTAAAAAATTTAAATATTGTGTTTAAAATGAAAATAAAAGTTTAAGATTATTTTTAAATTAGCATTAAAATGAAATAAAAAATTAAAAGGCAGAATTAAAAAAATTAAATTAAAATGTACAAGTAACATTAAATTTAAGTAATTTACTTAAAAATAAAATTTTAATAGTAAACAAAAATTTTTAAAAGTTATATTTAAAAACTGGTTAAAATTTTAAAAATAACAATGACAATTAAATCTAATTTTCAAAAAATAAAATTGGAAAATGAATGAAATTTAAAAAATAACAATGAAAATAAAGTAGAATTTAAAAAAATAAAATTAAAAATGAAATGAAAACTGAAAATAGCAACGAAAATTAAACGGAATTTTTAAAAATAAGACTGAAAACTAAATTTGAAAATCACAATGAAAATTACACAGAAACTTTTTAAAAAAATAAAACTAAAAAGCGAAATAAATTTGAAAATGTAAAACAGAAACTATTTAATTCAAAATCTGCTCCAGCTGCAGGTTCTGCATCACATTCCCAGATGTGCTCGGAATTCCCGGCGGCCTCCGGCTCCAGCCGCCCCTGCGTCGTTTCTTGCAGCGCTTCCCGCGTCATCATCTTCCCTCCTCCCGTGCTCATCACCTTCCCGGGGCCCATCCTCAGCACCTGCCCGCAGGAGACCGTGCTGGGATCCTCGGGAACGGTGCCGGGATCCTCGGGAATGCCGGAGGGAACAGCGGGAATCTCCCTGAGCTCCCACGGAGCTCAAATCCCGCGTAACACCGAGTTTGTCCCAAAATTCACCTCCGGGCCCATCCTCGGCCTGGACCCGCAGGAGGCCCTGCTGGGATTCTCAGGAATGGTGTCGGGATCTTCGGGAATGCTGGATGGAGTACCGGGAACTTCCCGGAGGTCCCTGAGATCCTACGGTGCGCAATTCCCGCGTTCCGGGGGTTTCGCCCCAAAATCCGGCCCCCGGCGAGCGTCGCGCTGCTCCTACATCTTTAACTCCCGCTGGATCCATCCGTGCCGGAGGAGCAGCTGGGGGAGTCAGCAGCCGGCTGGCAACGGGAGCCAGGAGAGAATTCCAGACCCGGAAAAGCCAGAAACGGAAAACGCGGATGAGGCAAAAGAGGAAAAAGAGGAATTGGAAGTGTGACGCGGATCTGAGCACGTCCAAAAGTTCCTTCAAAGCAGATTTGGGAATTTAAGTTCAGCTTCAGTTGAGATTTTTTTTTTTTAAGTTGGGTTTTTTTTCCCCCTCAGATATTCCCAAGAGGTGGAACAAATCCATTAAATTTCATTTTCTCCAAATTTTGGGATAACCTGATGCTGGGAATGTGGTTTGTGGGAGTAGTTTGTTGTTTTTTTCTGTGGTTTTACAGAGAAATCGAGATTGAGGAACACCCCAAATGTGGTCAGACCTGACAAAGCCTTTCCCTGCCTGGCCTAATTAAGCCAGGCTTAGCTTTTATGGGAATTACTCACCAGGAAATTCCCTTATCCGTGGGATAAATGCAAAGACGATCCCGTCATCGCTTCCCAGCTTTCACTTTCATCGCAGGAAAACCAGGAAAGGGAATAAAATAATCTTCTTATATTTAATTTTAATAAAAAGGAAAAAAAATAGTTGTGGAAATGATTTTTTTTAATATAAAAATTAACCCAGCAGGAAAGTTTGGCCACAGAAATGTGGATTTTCCATCTTGGAAATGTCCAGTGCCAGGTTGGATGGGCTTGGAATAACTTGAGGTAGTGGGAGGTTTCCCTTGCCATGGATTTGGGTAATCCAATCCAAACCATTCCAAAATTCCTGGATAAAAGTGGAGAATCTTCACCTGGACCTATGTCCTTTACCCCATATTTTATTTTATTTTATTTTATTTTATTTTATTTTATTTTATTTTATTTTATTTTATTTTATTTTATTTTATTAATTTTATTTTATTTTATTTTATTTTATTTTTATTTTATTTATTTTATTTTATTTTATTTATTTATTTTATTTTATTATCTTTCTTCTTTCCATTCCCATTAAAATTATTCTGCATCATCACAGTGGTTTCCTGGTTTTATTTTCCAGGGAAATTGTCCTAAGTGGGAAATCTGGATAAATTCCAAATCCCTGAGGGTTTTTTTTCGGGCAGGGGAAGTTTGAAAGCTGCTCTTAGATGATTGGAATTTTGGAATTCCTCACAAGCCTCCGAGTGGGCTCCTCCTTTTGGGACCAGCCCAAATCCAGAGGTTCCCTTCAGGGGGAAAGGGATTGTGGAAAATTTGTCAGGAGCTTTAAACCATCCAGAAGGAAGAGTTCCAACCTTGGATGATGCTTTGTCCATGTTTTTCTAATTTCACTTTCTCTGTGCCCACTCACCTCACCTGGGTGCCAAAACGGGAACTTTTTCCACACTCCCAAATCCCCACAAACCTCTTCCAGCTGGAACAATCCCCTCAAACATTCCCAGCCTGTCCTCATTGTAATTTTTCCCTTTGCATTTCGGGAGATCCCATAAATCCCTTTTTGTCCATCCCATTTTTGTGTGCCCCACTTTCCCCGTGCCGTTCCCGATGTAACGATTCCAATATCTTGTAGGATCAGCCCCTGAGCCTCGCAGATCCCGCGTTTCTTGTTTGGCTCTTGGAGGAAAAGATTGGGAAAAACCTCCGGCAACGAGGTCACGGGCAGGGTGGACCCAAAGACCTTGGGATTGACTCATGGGCTCCTCCCCATCCAGCTCCAGGAGCTGGAAAATCTCCAGGTTCCAGGCTCAGGAAGAGAAGGAATGGGAATTATAGCTTTTTTAGGTTTTTGGGTTGTTTTATCTTTTCTTTTTTCTTTCTTCCTTTTTTTTTTTTTTTTTTTTTTTTAAGATGCCAGAATTGTTGAGGTTGGAAAAGATGTCCGAGGTTGATTCCAAGCTCAATCCCAGACCAACGTCCAGGGATGGACACTCCAAACCTCCCTGATCCCATTCCAAGGGTTTTTTTCCCTTTTCTAGGTGAGATTTTCCCAAATTTCCCAGCCTGAGCCTCCCCTGGAACAGCTCGAGGCCATTCCCTGGGATCAGATCCCAAATCCCCCTGGCAGATCCCAAAATTCCTCCTGAAGTCTCCTCATGGAACCTTTTTGGAGAAGAACCACCAGTTTTTCCAGCAAGAGCTCAGATGGATCGTTTTTGGATCAATCTGATCCCTTTTCAATCGATCTGATCCCTTTCCAATCAATCTGATCCCCTTTTGAATCACACTGATCCCTTTTGCATCTATCTCATCCCTTTTGGATCCATCTGATCCGAATTTTTTCCTCGATCTGAACTCTACAGGTTTTGTTTGGGTTCATTCCATATATTCTTTTTCCCCATCCGTCTTTCAAACAACCCGCAACATTCCCCACTCATCCGCCTAAGATAATTACTATTTTTATTATTATTGTTATTATTATTATTATTAGTAGTAGTATTAGTAGTAGTATTATTATTAGTATTAGTATTATTAGTATTCTTTTGATTTGCAGCCTGGAAAACCAAGGGTGCATTAGGAAATCCTGTTTTTTTTCTGCCAATTCGCCTTTTTTTCTGCTTTTCCCCCCTTTTTCCACCTTCCACAAACCCATCCCACCTGTTTCTCTCCCAGCGATCCCGTATTTTTTATGGCTTTGCGTGGGGAGCTCGGCTGTTCCTCCTCTTCGGATTTTCAGGGAATCCCGGGATGGTTTGGGATGGAAGGGACCTCCAGGATGATCCAGATCCCTTATTCCCTTTCCCATCCCACAACTCCTCCTCCTCCTTTCCCTTTCCCCTTCTGGCCCAGTAAAATTCTCCTTTATTAGGGGCAAACTGGCGCCCAAGAGTGACCCAACCTGCCCAAGGATTCTCCATCCAGGGGAGGATCTGAGGCTGGGGCACACCCAGATATTAATCAGGTTATTCCCAATAACCCGTCATTATATTCCCAATATTGCACAGCAGCAAAATTCGGGATGAGGTCAAAGAGATCAAGGCTTGGCCCAGGCCCAGGGGAAGGGATGGGGCTGCTTTTCCTCCTTAAATCCCTTTTCAGGCCTAAGAATCCTAAAATGGTTTGGGTTGGGAAGGGCATTAAAAATCATCTTATTCCCCTCCCAAAAAATCTTTCCATTATCCCAGGATGCTCCAACCTGACCGTGGACAATTCTGGGGATGGGGCAGCCAAATTTTCTCTTGAAATCCATTCCAGGGCCTCAGCACCCTCACAGGAAACAATTCTTTCCCTAAATCCAACCTAAATTTCCCCTTTTCCAGCCTGAACCCATCTCCCTTTTCCCACAACCACAATTCCTGCTCAATTCCAGGAGCAAGGAGAGCCCTGGAATTTCTGACAGATTTTTATTGAAGCTGAACCTTTGGCCTTGTTGAGCTGGACTAATCAGTGCTGCACAAATAATCACAGCTGGAAAAAATTCTGATATTTCCTCTGCTCTTTTTTCCCCTGGGAAATTTCATTTTCCTTCCTTAAATCCAACTATAAATTAATTTCACAGTATTTTGTGCCGCCAGCTCCGGGTTTAATCCTTGAAGGATCTCAGAGGAAGCTGCCAGATTTTCTTGCTGAGACGAGCAGCTTTAATGAGGCAACGAAGGCAAATGAAGATTTAATTAATATCTTTCTCATTAATGGATGATTAAATTGGATCTTAGCACCACGCCTCGTTGAGCCATGGGGTGATACAGGAATGGGAATACGTGGCGTTGGTTCATTCCACAGGCGCTAATGAAGTATTAAAATTAATTATTTGCAAGGGCGGAACTTCTCAGATGCCCCAAATAACCCCAAACTTCAGCCATGAGCACCCTGAGGAGCAGATCCTGCAGCTCTTCAGCATCCCAAAATCCTGGAGGCTGGGGCAGAATTCTGAATTCATTGAGTCCAAGCTTTGCCCATTCTCCACCCGGACACCCAGAATTCCAGGAATTCCTCGGACACCTCCAGAACTCCAAACCTTCCTGGGCAAGCTCTTCCAAGGCCTTTTCCCTTTTCCAGGAGGAATTTTCCCAAATTTCCAACCCTGGCACAGCTCGAGGACGTTCCCTCTTGTCCTGTCCCATTCCCTGGGATCAAATCCCAAATCGCCCCTTTGCAGATTCCAAAATTTCTCCTGGATTCCCCTTTCTCCAGGCTGAGCCCCTCCAGGATTCTCCACTCCCTTCTCCAGCTGCTCCAGCCCCATTCCCATCCCTGACTATGTTCCAGCTCCTCAATGAAGATCAAAATCTCCTTTTCCTCAATCTTCTGGGTTTTTGGGGTTGAGCTGAGCCTTATCAGAGCTCCTTCTCCAGCCTTGCTCACTCCTGGGGGCTCCAGCTGAGCCAGGACTAAAAAAAAAGCCAACCCAATGAGATTCTGAGGACACTTGGGGATTGTCCTTGGGGTTCCCTTCCACTTCAGGGTATTCCAAAATCCTGGAGGTGACCCTGACCTGGAGAAGTCATTGGGGTGGTGGCCCCAGAGGGACACCTGGCCCAGCTTTTAGGCAGCCCCAAATTACACCCAGGCACTCCAGGCTTCCCCTCCGGGGCTGCAATTCCACGTTCCCGTGAGTTTTATCCAGGGAATTAAAGACCATTATCTGTGTTTTGTTTTCCAAGATGATAGATTCCCGGGAAATTGTTGTGCCGTCATTATTCCCGAGCTCTCAGCAAATCTCGTTGGGTGGTGGGGAAGAATTCCTCAGTTCTGGAGTTATTTGTGTATTTAATTCTTTAATTGCTGCCTTTCTTGGTGCTGGAGGTCAAAAAAATGTTCCCGGATCTCTCCATGAGGGAGGAAATCCAAGTAAAAATGTGTTTTTTCCTTAAATGCTTAGGGATGAGACTGAGGTGTCCAGTAGGAAATGGGAGGTTGCCAAAAGTTTGATTCTTTTATGGGGTCAAACAGAGGAAATCACATCAGAAATCGACAGAAATGGACATAAATGAACACAAATGGAAAGAAATTATCAGAAATTAACATAAATTGACATAAATGGTCATAAGTTATCAGGAATGGATGGAAATTGACAGGAATGGACAGAAAAAGAAAGAACTGAGATCTTGCTCTGGTCTGAGCACTAAAACAGCTCTGAAAACATAAATAATTAATGAGCAGTTGGTGGTGATTTAATTTAACCCCATATTTCCCCTTCAATCCCAAAATTATCCAAAGAACACCCCGAAGTATCATCCCTTTATTTGGAAATCAGATTCCATGTGAAGCCTCAGGAACTTCTTCAAAACTGAGATTCCAGAATCCAAACCGGCCTCAATTCCCAAATTTTTGTAGCCAATTTATTTTCCTGCCTGGTGTTGTTGGTCGTTCCCTTCCGAGCCTGGAATTGCTCCGATAAAATCAGGGGGAAAATGAGGGTTGAGGTGTTCTGCTCCGATCTGGGATAATGACACCGATGATTTCCTCTCTGCCAAGTGGCCTCAGAGCCCAATTTGGAAAATTATAGGGAAGAGCAAAGCAGCTGCAGCAGCTTCCTCTGATTTCATCTCTGTATGCAAAGCAGCCGGGAAGGATCAGAGCAGAGTCCTGGAATTCCTGAAGCCAGAAAATCAATTTACCAGCCACGACAACAACAACATCAACAACAACAACAACAACATCATCAGTGTGCCAGGAAAAAAACAGGATGAGGGATCTTCTGGATAAATCTCAGGAGTTGGTTGGTTTGAGGTGAGTCTGGAGCTCCTCTGCACAAACTGCTGCTCTTTAAAGTTTATTTTTTTCAAAGGTAAAAAATACATTTGGTTCCTTTTTTTTTTTTATCCCTGCAAATTCTTTGTAGAAAAGGCCAAAATTCCTGCTCTTTTTTTGTTCATTTGTTTTAGTTTCTATTTCCAAAAGGATTTCTCTTCCAGCTGGGAAGGGAGTTTATCTCTTATCTCTTAAGGAACTCTTTGATCTGAGGCAGGTTCAGGGCTTGTGAAAGGAGTTTTGGGCCTGTGCCAGGGATTTACATTTGAGAGCTGATTTGTTTTTTGGAAGGATCTCTGTGGAAATTCCACAAAAGAAAAGATCCCATTAAAGCTTCCCAATTCCAGAAACCAATCCCCAGGGATTATTGGGCAGTTTTTTATTTTAAACAAATTTTCTCTCCATTGAAAAAGCTCCAAGACAATGGGATGAGGTTCTTATGGACTTTTCTTAAATATTAGGTTTGGTAACTCTTGGAATTGCCTCAGCTGTCAATCACTGTAATTAATAGGTGCTTTTAATTGCCACAAATTAAGTGAGTCAGACTGTTCTGTGCTGCTCGTGTGTCTCCTCTGCTCATTAGATTGATTCCAGAGCCATGAAATGTAAATAAAATAATTTATTTGGTGCTTTGGCTTTGTGTTTTCCTTTCTCTTTAATAATTCACCACAACTGAGAAGCAAGAGGATTTTTTATAATGTAAATGTGAGGGTGGAAATCACATTATCAGCATTTTCGAGGCCTTGGGGATTTATTTGAGCTGAGTTTTTGGGCCTGGATTTCAGGTGATGTTAGCTCTAAACCTAAACTAAATTCCTCTCCTCATCTTGGCCTCTCAAAAACACATTCCCAAAAGAAGGCTAAATTTCTTCCTGGTTTTTAGTAATTTTTAGATGTTTATTCTGAAGGGCATGACCCTTGAGATGACAAAGTGGTAAAATTCCTGATAAAGTATGAAATCCTAGAAAAACCTGGGCACGTGTCCTTGTTTTTTTAGCTGAATTTCTGATGAAATTCTTGTCCAGGAATTGCTTTGCTACCTCAGACTTCCTACTTGAATGTGAAAAGGAAATTATTTGTCCAAAGGACAAGAACGAAAATTGTATAAAAACCCATGGTGTGAACACAAAATGACCACAAAGTGAATATTTTAAGGAAAAATACACCTGGTTTTGGGAAAATGGCTCTCAGTGGATGGCAGGATTTCCAACAAAGGCCCTGGAAGGGTGGAACACCTGTAGCACCCTGTGTGGGCCTTGGAATTTATGTCCCGGGCCAGAAATTCCATAAAAAACCCATGGGGTGAACAAAATGAGAATATTTTAGGGAAAATCCCCCTCAGTTGGTGGTGGGATTCCCAAAAAAGACCCAGGAAGGGTGAAGCACTTGTAGGCCTGGGGATTATCCTACACCCCTGTGTGGGCCTGGGAATTTACAACCCAAGTCAGAAATTCCATAAAATCCCATGGGGTGAACACAGAGTGACCACGAACAGATAAAATGAATATTTTAGGGAAAATCCTCCTTGGTTGATGGTGGGATTCCCAACAAAGGTTCTAGAAGGGGGAAGATTCTGTAGGCCTGGAGATTATCCCACACCCTATGTGGGCCTGGGAATTTATGTCCCAAGTCAGAAATTCCATAAAATCCCATGGGGTGAACACAGAGTGACCACGGACAGATAAAATGAATATTTTAGGGAAAATTCTCCTTGGTTGATGGTGGGATTCCCAACAAAGGTTCTAGAAGGGGGAAGATTCTGTAGGCCTGGAGATTATCCCACACCCTATGTGGGCCTGGGAATTTATGTCCCAAGTCAGAAATTCCATAAAATCCCATGGGGTGAACACAGAGTGACCACGGACAGATAAAATGAATATTTTAGGGAAAATTCTCCTTGGTTGATGGAGAGATTTCCAGCAAAGGCCCAGGAAGGGTGAAGCACCTGCAGCACCCTGTGTGGGACTGGGAATTATCTCCTAATCCTAAGGCGTTATCAAAACAGTTGCGACAAGGGGAGGCAGGAGCAGGGAAAACATTCCATTTCACAAGGGGATTGCGTCAAGGTGGCTCCCAATTTCCTTTCTCCATGACAGGATATAAAAGTGCTCCTGCCTGGCGGCCCTGGAGCTGCCTCTGCTGACTCGCTCTCCTCGCTGACTGGGTAAGTCAGATTTTACTGAATCAGCTCCTAATTAGAGGTAATTTGGTTTATGGGGAGCTTTGATCGGAGGTTTTATATCCTATCCTAAATCAGGGTAGAGTTTATTCTCCAAGCCCGCTTTGCGTGGGAAGTGGGGCTTGGGATTAGGGTGGGTAAAAGCGGGGGAAGGAATGGGAGTTGTAAAAATGATGATGGGAGGAATTTTTAGGAATTGAGCATTTATTTCTGGAGGAGGGTCAGTCCAAATCCGTGATCAGGGTGGGATTGATTCCCAAAAGACACAGGGAAGGGAATGATGTGGGAGAAGGACAGAGAGGTTCTTCCCAGAAATCATTCTGGGAATAAAGACAGGACAAAAGTACAGAGAAGCTTTGGGGTGACCCAATTGTGGCCTTCCAGGACCTGAGGGACCCAAAAGGAAAATTAGGAGAGAATTTCCAAGGGATGGAGTGCTGGGGAAAAGGAGAATGGGCTCACACTGATAGACAGGAGGTTTAGATGGGATTTTAGGGATAAATCCTTCCCTGTGAATCTAGGGAGGCCCTGGAATGGAATTCCCAGAGAAGCCGTGGCTGCTCCATCCCTGGAATTGTCCAAGGCCAGGTTGGCCAGGGTTTGGGGTCTGTAGAAAGTGTCTCTGACCCTGCCAGGGGTCAGAACTGGATGTTTGAGGTCCATTCTGTGATTCCATGGAGCACTAGAGAGGAGTGGGGACAGATTTGGAAGCATTTCCCCACAATTCATCTTTCTTTATTGATGCAATTTATGGAAAATCAGATTGTGCCCTAGAAATGAGGATTTTTTAAAAATTATTATTTTAATTTTTAACAATAGACTCATTCATTCAGATTATTTAATCTGACCTTTCTATCCAAACATCACCCAGCAAATCCCCATTCCCATTTTGCGATTCCCTTTCCAGCAAATCCCAAAAGGAATCATCTCCCATACACCTCCCATTTCCCACTGGATATCTCAGTCTCATTCCTAAGAATTTAGGGACAAAACACTTTTTTTTCTACCGGATTCCCTCTCTCATGGAGAAGAGGGGATATTCTTTTTACCCCTAAAAGCCGACGATTAAAGAATTAAACACAGAAAACTGCAGAACTGAGGAATTCTTCCCCATCCTTCCAACCCTCTGGCTGTGCCTTCACCGGGCTGGGATTTTTCCGTCCTTCCAGGTCGGATTGGGAACGATGTCTTCCTATGGCCAACTGCTCAGTGCCCGCAGCGCTTCGGGCTGCGAGGTGACGTGTGCCCAGCCCTACGTCGACGCCTGCAGCGAGCCCTGCGTCGCCGCCTGCGGAGACTCCCGAGCCATCGTCTACGCCCCACCCGTGGTCGTGACATTCCCGGGGCCCATCATCAGCTCCTGCCCCACAGAGAGCATCGTTGGGTCGTCCATCCCTGAAATCGGCGGGGGAATGGGCTCTGGAGGGGGTGGGATGGGGTCTGGAGGTGGTGGGATGGGATCTGGAGGTGGTGGGATGGGATCTGGAGGTGGGATGGGATCTGGAGGCGGGATGGGATCTGGAGGTGGGATGGGGTCTGGAGGAGGTGGGATGGGATCAGGATGGGGATCTGGAGGGGGAGGAATGGGATCTGGAGGGGGAGGAATGGGCTCATCCTGCGGGGGAGGCGGCTCCCACGGGATGGGCTCTGGCGGCTCCTGTGAGGGAATGGGAGGGGGCTCCTCCTGCGGGGGTGGGATGTCACGGCTGGGGAGTCTCTACCGCGGCTATTTCTCAGGCTATGGTAGGAATTATTATCCCTATAATTCCCGAGGGTACTACAGGTATCGCTACGGGAACTATGGGCCTTTTTAACCCTTTAACACCGAGGGATGTCCAAAGGAAAAATAGGATGCAAAGTAGTAGTTGACAGCTAGGAATTCCAAGCAGTCTCTGCTCCAGCTGATGTTGGTGCCAGGGTTGTTTGGATCTTGCTGTGCTTTATCCAAGGCTTAGGATCCCTATGTTCCCTCCCTTTGTCCCTTGCTCTTATTGTGTTTTGTACTCCCTGAACCTGAAGAGTCAACCCAGTCATGGACTTGGCTGTGAAAGTGTCCAGGTGGAAAAAAAAATGTTCTGGAATGACTGCTGGACTGGAGTCCAGGCTGAACTGGGAACGCTGAACTGGGAATGCTGAAATGGAAATTCTGACATGGAGATTCCGTTCTTTGTCTCTGCACTGCCTCATCCCACTTTTTGTTTGTATTAAAGCCCTGTTGCATCACAGCCCCGGGTGCTGGCTTTTATTTCATCACAGTTTCAGTTACAAACCGGTCTGAAGAAAGGGAATCCTCGTGCAGTAATTAATTCTTGTCAGAGGAGAGTTAATTCCGCTTTAATGCAAATATCATTAGCTTGAAATTCCTCAGTAAACTATTTTTCTGATCTATTCCACATTATCCAATAAATAACACAGTAATTTCCAATAGGTTGAAAAAACCTCTGGGGAGGGACTGGTGCAGCTCCCAGTAAAAACCAGTTTACCCCCAGAGCAGGAGTAATGGGGGATTGGGATGCTTAGGGGTGACCTCATTTTGTGGGGAACAAAGGTTGGACCTGATGACCTTGGAGGTCTTTTCCAGCCTCAATGATCCTGGGATTCCATGGAAAGGAAAACCAGGAAGCTGACAATGCAATTTGGAAAGATTTTTATTATGGCTTGAAGTAAATAAAATAGAATAAAACAGAGAAATTCACTGGTGGTCCAAGGGCAACCTGGCCACCCCTGTGGGTGACAAAAGCCACTTCACAAGGAGACGCCGGAGCCTTTACAGAAAGAAGTTTGCAGGATTCCACCTGGAATTCTGAATCATTTCCACCCCACCAGAAAGGACACAAGATGAGATTAATTAGAGTTCCAGAAGTGACGTCATCCCACAGGACAGTGTTTGAGCGAAGACGAGGCACAACAGGAGGAGATGTGGGCTTGGTTTTCAGGGAGCAGCCTCGGATTTCCAGGCCTGGCAGTGGATTTGGATCCTGGGCTTCCATCTTGGAGGTTGTTTTGCCTTAGCATGAGCCCCAGCTCCCCAGGCAGGATCCGCCCCGGCTGCCGCGGGACCTCCGACCGTAAACGGAGCCCCCCATTCCCAGGGAGCCTCCGTAGCCAAAGGCACTCCCAGATCCAAAGGAACCCTTTGCCCCACTCCCATACCCACAGGGCCCACGGGAATTCTGCATTCCAGAGCCAAAGGAACCCCCACTCCCAAAGGTGATTCCCGAGGAGCCTCCAAAGCCGAAGGAGCCCCCGGTTCGGAAGGATCCTCCCTGCCCTGCCATGCCCCCAAAGGAGCCCCCCACCCCATAGGACTCATCAGAGACATTTGGAGCACCAAAAACCATGGGGTGGGATGCTCCCACAACGCTCTCCTGGGAGCAGGTGCTGAGAGTGGGGCCTGGGAAGGTGAGGATGACGGGAGGAGGGTACACCACAGCTCTGGAATCTCCACAGGACGCAACGCAGGGCTCCAGGCTCCTGCTGTAGGCACAGGGCTGGGAACAGGTCACCTCGCAGCCCTGCAGGCACTCGGGGCTCACGTTCAACATCATCCTTTGGGATCTGGGATCAAGCTGGGAAAGGAAATGTGCAGGTCATGGAGGCAGCCACAGGTTCCCAGTATGAACCAGTTGTGCTTTGTCCTTCTCCAGCTGCTCCCAGTTCAAGTCTCACAGATCCCCATGTTTTCCTGCTATTTCCTTCCTTCCTGATCTGTTTGGGGCTTTTTAGTTCTTCCTTTCCTACCGCCATCATCTTTTTTTCTTCTGAATCTCTCTCTCAAAAAAAAAAAAAAAAAAATCTCCCCCTTTTCTCCAAGGCTGAACTACCTGTTTCTTAAACAATTCCTCGCCCAGAAAAGTCCCATTAATTCCCTTTTCAAGTAGATCTACAGGAAGATTTGCCTTCAGAAAGTCCTGGAGGAAAACCTTCCTTGCTCTGCTCTTCCCTTTCCACCTACTTTTCTAAATCTGATCTTTTCTCCCTCAGCTTTTCATAAACTGCTAGAATTTTACAAGACAAAAAAAGGAGAAATTTTAAAGTATTGAGGAGCACAATGAAGTCAGACTTACCTCGTGTCTTGAAGGGAATAAATCAGTGGAGCTGCAAGAACTGAAGATTTCTCAGGTCTCTCCCCTTTTATACCATTTTTAGACAATAAGATGTGACATCACCCATCATTTACTAAATTCTTGTCACTTACAAAGAAAAAGATCCTCTTAAGCCTCACCATTGTTTTCATTTCAGCTCATAATTACTGATAATTTCCAGCCCTGCTTTGAGTGACACAAACCCAACACCCAAAAATCTCCTTTTGTCTCAGAATTCATGGCAAAAAATCCTTTTGGCATCATTCTGGCTCCAAAAGAAACAGGAGTTGATCTCTATGTTTATTTTCCTTCAGTGACTGGCAGGAAGGTGGCTCCCCTTGTGTCACTCACACAATTGGGGTTTAAGCCTCAGATTTGGGTCCAATCCCTCCCAAATGGAATCATCTGACCTCGGGTGAGGGTCAGGACTCTTTGCAACCCTTCCTGCATCCACAGATTTGAGGGGATGAGGCAGCAAAGAACATTCCAAAGGGGTTGAAGTGACACGCAAGGTCCTCCAAGCCCTGAAACCTCTGAGTAATTTTAATCAAAACTCGTTTTGATGCCAGGCCCTGAAACCTCTGAGTAATTTTAATCAAAACTCATTTTGGGGATGCTGAGCTCAGCGTTGTCCCTGGGATGTCACCAGTGCCATTGCGAGGGCACAGCCCAAGATTACCTTGTGCTCCAAGGTGGGTCCCAAACCTGGAACCTTGGAATTGTCTTGGCTGGAAAAGCCCTCCAAGATCATAAGTCCAACATTTGACCCATCACCACCGGGTCACCCAGACCAATGTCCAGTTGTTCCTTGGACACCTCCAGGGACGGCGACTCCAAACCCCCCTGGTCAGCCCCTTTCAAAGCCTAAATGCCCTTTCCATGAGAAAATTCCTCCTGGAATTCTTCACAAATGGGTTTGACCTTCAAAATTATCTCATCATCAACCCAAGCCATTTAGTGCAGACTTGCAGGGTTGATCTGTCCAGGCCTCACTTAAATCATTAATAAAAAAATAACAGTCAGGGGTCAGGTTCCATTGTAAATCCAGTCATCCCTGGGTTATTGCACAGGAACCGGGCTGTAAAATTCCCACACAATGAAAAAGCCAAATTTATGATATGAGACTCAGATTGTATATGTCGAGGGTTGATTTGCTAATTGGAAACTATGAAAATAATTACAGGCGTTAGAGGAGTCACACAGAGGAAAAAAATCAGAATTTGGAAAGGGTGAGAAATTTTATGGGATGCTTCATACCCCAGGAGCTGCCTCCAAAGAGGTATAAAAGCAGGAACATCTCAGGAGTTCCTTCAAACCTTCTCCTGACTTCTCCTGCTACTCCAGGTGAGTTGGATTTAAGCTGATCTTTGCTCTCTCTCATTCTCTGTAGACACAGTTTTAAACAAGGATTTGTTCCTTGATTTTGAGGATTTTAGCTGGGAGATGTGGCAGTGAAGTCCTGCCTTTCATTGGAGTCTCACTGCAATCACTTGGAAGAAATCAGTTCAATATTTGAAGACAGAATTTTAGGAGTTATTTGAATTTTTCTTGTGGCTTTCAAAGCTTGAGGTGCAAGTTTAAAACTTAAATGTACCTGAAAATGGAGTCCAAGATGGCTTCCACAGGGGAGGGAGAAAGGGTGTCCCAGGACAGGAGGATTTGAGGGAGGAGGTGAAGGCACATCTCGATCTTGTGTCCAGTTCTGGGTCTCCCAGCTCAGGAAGGGGCTCATTGAGGAGCTCGAGCATCTAGAGAAGGGTCTGGAAAATTCTGAGGGACCTGGAGGGCTCAGCCTGGAGAAAAGGGGGATCCAGGAGGAATTTTGGGATCTTCCAGGGCAAATTTGGGATCTGATAGCAGGGAATGGGGACAGGACAACAGGGATCAGCCTTGAGCTGTGCCAGTGGAGGCTCAAGTTGGGAAATTTGGGAAAATTTCTCCTGAAAGTGTGGCCAGACCTTGGAAAGAGCTCAGGGAGGTTTGGAGGTGCCCGAGGAATTCCTGAAATTCTGGGTGTCCAGCAGGGGATTGGTCCCATCCTGGATTCAATCCTCTAGGAGCTCTTTTCCAACCTCAGGGATATCCCTGGAGGTGTCTGAGGAATTCCTGGAGTTCTGGGTGTCCAGCTGGGGATTGGTCCCATCCTGAACTCAATCCTCTCGGAGCTCTTTTCCAGCCTCAGGAATATCCTGTGAGCAGGAAGGACAAGGACCTCATCCGCTGTCCCATGTGTGTGACAGACCCGTGACATTCTCTGACTCCATCTTTTCCTTCCCAGCTCCTGCTCCAACCCCAAGAACCATGAACTGCATCAGCTCCCGGTGCCTGCCCGGCTGTGAGGTGTCCTGTCCTGAACCCTGTGCCTACAGCAGAGGCCTTGGCCCCTGCGTGGCCTCGTGTGGGGACTCCACAGCCCTCGTCTACGCCCCACCCGTGTGGATCACCTTCCCCGGCCCCATCCTGACCTCCTGCCCCCAGGAAAGCATCGTGGCATCCTCCATGCCCCAGCCTGCCTCAGGGATGGGGGGATCCTCTGGTGGCCTGTCAAGAATTGGGGGTTCCTATGGCTCTGGGGGTTCCTATGGCTCTGGGGGTTCCTATGGATCCGGGGGTTCCTATGGATCTGGGGGTTCTTATGGATCTAGTGGTTCCTATGGGTCTGGGGGTTCCTACGGCTCTGGGGGCTCCTATGGATGTGGGAGTTCTTCTGGGGGTGTGTCAGGGAAGGGGGGCTCCTCTGGATGTGGGGGTTCCTCCCCGGGGGGCTGCTACCTCAGCAAGTTCTACACCAGCAGCAGCCGTGGATCCCGCCTGGGGTACTGAGGCAGCTGAAGATCCTCAGGCCTGGAAGATAAAACCTCCAGATCCGCAGCTGGGACTGGCTTTTTGGAGAAAAAAAAAGCATCAATGGGAGCCAACCTCGCTCAGGAACTCTGGGAACTGGGCCTTGCATTTCCCCTTCGTCTTTAATTAACAACAGCCTCTGTTAATCACCCTTCAATGCCAGCTCCTTCCTTCCATTGTGCCAAGAGAAGGAAAAGAGAACAGCTTGAAAGGCCTGGAATGGAGTTTGTCAGGGCAGCCCTGACAGGAGAAGAATAATGGGTGGAAGGTGGATTCCTCTTGGACAGTGGAGCTGAAGGAAGGAGTGGCTGTTTGGTGTCACCCCATAGTGTATCCTATTAAAATCCTCCTGCATCATCACGTTTTGTTGGGATTTCCTTTCTCTGCGGGACCATTTAGGTCCCATCCTTTTCTCTGCCTCCTTAGGCTGCCTGGAGCTGGTTCAGCAGAGCAGCAATCATGGTTTTATGGTAATTGGGCGGTAATTGTTTAAGTAATCGGGGTTGTGTAACCAAGGGTTGGATGAAGCACCCAAAATTTCGGCACAAAAGAGTTCAGTTGTTCTCTGGGGGGCACGAATGTGACTTTGAGCTGCAGGATGAATGAGTGAGGGGTGGGATGTGGTTGGCTGAAGACTGGAAAGCCACAAGTTTTTTATCTTAAACCCTGGTTTAGCTCAGCTCCTCCCTCCCAAAGCATTCTGATCATTCTTGGAATTATTAAAATCCAATCTCTGTGGTTGGAAAAGATCTCCAAAGCCACCAAGTCCAATCTTTGGTCAATCTCCACCTCCCACCAGACCTGTGCCATGTCCAGTCCCTCCTTGGACACCTCCAGGGTGGCCACTCCAAACCTCCCTGGGCAGCCCCTTCCAAGGCCTTTTCCCCTTTCCAGGCGGGATGTTCCCGAATTTCCCACCCTGGCACAGCTCTTATCCTTCTTATCCTGTCCCATTCCCTGGTATCAGAGCCCAGACCCATCCATTCTTTCACTATATTTAGAACTGGTTTTTAGGAATTATTGTGATTCCCTGCAGAGCTCTGAGGTTTAGGAAAGCTGAGAGTATTAACTAACACAAACCAAGATGAAATTCTGAGGATTGGGGACAGGAACCAAAGGAAATCCAGCAAAGAACCTCTCCCTGATTTCTGAGCCGTCACTCTGAGCTTGCAGTGACAAAATGCTTCAAGATGTGGAGAAATTTCTCCCAGCTGTGGCATCATCAAAGGGCTGCCTTTATATGACAGCAAGATGTCACCAGGCTGTGCAAGAGAGGATTTCCCAAGGGAGGAGTGACACAAGAGCACAAATCCCGCCCGGTGCTGTTGTTTTCTGTCGGGATGGGAACACAGAGAGAGCTAAGGGTGAGCCCAGGTCTAAAAATGAGCTAAAGATGAGATAAAACCTGGCTTTACTTCCTCAGAAAACACATCAGAGAGAGCAGGAACCCTCCCCCCCAAAAAAGGTTTTTAAAACGTCTTTAATATTTTATATTGAACTATACCATCCTTAATATGTATTAAATCAAGAAGGATGAACTGAAATATGGGAAATATCAGGAAAAAGACGTTGTCCATATGAGAGATTTCTGCTTGGAAAATTGAATTTTTCACTCGCTATTTAAGCTGGAAATGGGTTTAAAAAATTTAATTGACAGCCCTGGAGATAAACAGAAAATTAGATGACACATGACTAAAGTTGTTTAAATTCCCCATGTGCCTAAAGAGGTTTAGGAGTTTTAATCTGCGATTAATTTAATAATGGCACACAATAAATTCATCAGCTCTGAGCAAAACCTTAATGGGGATAAAGAAACAGCTCAATTGGAAAACAATTGGATAATTTGTTTGCAATCGTGGTGAAGCTCTGGAGAGCTGAGGCAAAATCCCACAGAATTCCAGTTCAGCAAATCGTGGAATGTGTCACAGGGTGAAACCAGAGCTCCAAATTCCTGTTAAAGTGGCCTGGAAGTCACTCCAGGATTTAATATGAGAGGATTTCAGCTGGCTCAGAACAAAGTGGTTTCCAGCCGAAGGATTTGTAGAGGAAAAGAAGAAGAAAATGTGAGGAAAAAATAGGGATATAAAAGAGCTTTAATAGGAAATATTGATGGTGGAAATTTATTGTTCCCACTTCAAACCCAGTGCTGAGTGCGGTGAAGGTGCCTGGCTCTCATCTAGGAGCCTCCAATCCTCCCAAATTCCTGGAGCATCCAACCCTCCCCTCCCAAATTCCCAGATTGGGCAAAAAGATGAGTTGGAAAAAGGAGTAACAAGGAAGAAAAAACCCAACAACAGAAATTTGAATGCAACAGAACTTTAATGGCAGGCAAGGGTTTGGGGAAGGGTCACACACAGGGAGCACAAAGGATGATCCCCAGGGATTTGGGAAATGATGCAGATCCACCAAGGACAGAGAAGGAGATTCCTTGCATGTCTCTGGCTCACAGCATCCCCAGGAGCTGAGCCCAGCCCGGAGCTGCCTCAGAATTAAAAGAAGCCGCAGTTTCCTCCTCCAAATCTCCCGGAGCTGGAGCTGCCCCCTCCATAGGAACCCCCTCCATAGGAGCCACCCCCAAAGGAGCTGCCCCCACCACAGGAGCCCCCAAAGCCCCCACCAGAGGAGCCAAAGGTTCTTCTGCTCCCGAAGGATCTGCTCCCTCCATAGGAGCCCCCGGAGCCAAAGGATCTGCTCCCTCCGTAGGATCCACCCATGGAACCGCCTCCATAGGAACCCCCAATTCCCCCTATGGAGCTGCTGCCTCCATAGGAACCCCCAATTCTCCCTATGGAGCTGCTGCCTCCATAGGAGCCCCCAATTCCCCCCATGGAGCTGCTGCCTCCATAGGAACCCCCAATTCTCCCTATGGAGCTGCTGCCTCCATAGGAGCCCCCAATTCCCCCCATGGAGCCGCTGCCCCCTCCGTAGGATCCCCCAATGGCGCCCCCGGATCCCGAAGATCCCATGGCCCCCGACGGGAAGGAGGTGCCCACGATGCTCTCCTGGGGGCAGGAGCTGAGGATGGGCCCTGGGAAGGTGATGACCACGGGAGGAGGGTAGACCACGGCCCGTGAGTCCCCGCAGGAGGTGACACAGGGCTGGCTCTGGACGTCAGCGTAGGGCTGGGGACAGGACACCTCGCACGGGGACGAGCAGCCGCTGCTCATCATCGCTCCTGAAGACATTTTTTGGGATGGACGGTGACCTGAAATCGAATCAGAAGTGAAAATCTCAAAATTGCAGCAGGGAAAAAATCCTTCTCTGGTGTCTTCCATGAGCAGGAGAAAAGGAGGGAAGGAGAGCTCAAAAAGATTCCCCAAAAACATGTTTTGTGATAGAGGGGGAACTGCAGCACTGCAAAGGAGTAAAATGAAAATGTTCTGGGAGATCCAGGCCTTTACACAATCACCAGGATGATAAAATCTGTAATTTTCTGGTTGAAGGAATTATTGCTCCATAAATAGAAGATCTCTCATTTGCCTCCATCCTGATTAAAAGCCAAGCTCGGAGTAGTTAAGTTGTAACCTCCCCATCAAATAATCTGGATTTAGCTGACACTTTCCCTTCGTGGTTTGGAACAGTACAATCACACATTTTGAGATTTGCATCTCCCTACAGTTCCAGCCACAGAAAATTTCCCTGCCCAAGAGACAGCATTGATAAAATGGAATAATTTGGATTGGAAAAGAGCCCCAAGTCCATATTCCTGATCATTTCAGAGCTCTGACATGGAATTATTCCCCAATTCAGCACCCACAGCTGCATCCCAGCTAATAAAAATGGAATTAGAGACAGAGAACTCACCAAGCTCACAGAGAAAACTGGACTGAGGAGAAGATGCTGGGAAAGCTGCAGGAAAATCCTGGTTTTTATACCCTACCCAACATCGCCCAGAACACGCAACACAACTTTGGGACATCACCAGCAACACATTTTTTTGCTGTATAAGCGCCTTCTAATTGTAATAATTGCTTTGATAAGTGCTAATGATTAGTAAATCAACTCCTCATCAGCCAATACATGCACACACCCTCTGTCTTCCTTTAATCCTTAAATAATTTTTAGATTATTTTGTGAGTGCTGCCATTTCCTGACCTGGTTTGACTTGGGAATTGGTTTGGAAGGGTGAAGGATCAGGAATTCCCTTAAGAAGGGCAAAATCAGTTTGGCTTTGTCAGGGGAAATATTTTCTGTTCTGCAGAAGATTCCCTGGAAATCCAGAATTGGCAAAAACCACAATTTTGTCTTTATAAAACCTTGCATGGGCAGGGTCATTTTTTATACCTGTTTAACCCAAGGAACTGGTTAAAAAGGACTTAAATTAATTCCTTGGATGCTCATTGTCATCCAATAAAACCCTCTGTGAGAGCATTTAATTATTGCAATTCTCCTTTGGTCACTTAATTATCCTAATTCTTCTTTTGTTACCTTAATGATCCTAATTCTCCTTTTGTCCCCTTTTGGGGCAGCTGCAGTATTCCAGGGAGACACGTGTCCAGGAGGCATCACTGGAGCAAAAAACCTAAATATTTTTGAGTGCACAAAGCTGATTTGATTTGAAACAAAATAAAAACATCTCAAGACTGGCCAGGATTATTTTTTCAGCAGAATTCCCTGGTTTAAACCACATCTGGCGAAAGGCAGAGATGCACGAATAAGAGGAGAGATTTCCAAGCAAAATTCCCTTTATCAATCACCAGAAACATCAGGAGAGTTTTAGATGTGATGGATGTTTTGGGGGGGTTGTCACAGGCAAACATCTCACACAAACATTGGTGTCAACAAACCCCAAACTGGGAGGGTTTTGGTTCGAAATCAAGGTCAACTGAAGAGATTCAAGATTTGAAATTCAAGGTTTAAGATTTGAGATTTGAGATTCAAGATTCAAGATTTGAGATTTGTTTCTCAGTAGGAGCTGTGGGAGAGAAGTGACTCCAGTTTGGAGCTGGAATTTCATCCTAGAAAGATTGGTCAGGGCTTGGAAAGGGCTCCCTGAAGGTGTCCAGGGAACTCTTGGACATTGGTCTGGGTGACCAGATGGGGATTGGTCCCAGGTTGGACTCCATGACCTTGGAGCTCTTTTCCAACCTCAACAACCCTGAAATTCTGTGATCATCCCATATTTCACATTCCTATCGTGACTGAAGTTTATTCTCGCGGATTATATAACTCCGATCGCCACATTTCTGGTGTTTCCAGACCCAACTGGAAAACAGAACACAAGGAGCCGATATTGGGGTTAAGATCTTGCAACAGAACCTGAACAAGCCCTGTCAGGTCCCAGTGACATCCCTGGGTTTGACAGGTCTGCCAGTCAGCAATTCCTCCTTGACTCCTCAATTAATGTGAAACTTTCTGGGTTCCTCCACTTGGGTTGGGAAATATTGATTTACATGGAAAATCCTGAGTTCTGCTGCTGGTTCTCCCATTCTGGCAGCTCTGGGAAGTGGCAGCACTTCCATCAGCACCCCAAAATCCAGATTTCGGTGTGGAAAGTGCAATATTGTTCACGGAACCAATTTATTAATGAATAAATTCTTCAAATGGACCCAAACTCATTCCAGCTTCAATTCCAGCGAGGCCCAAGGATAACACCAGCTCTGAGGTAATTTCCTGGGGGTCGGAATGTGGAGCAAATGGGATCAAACCCAAGGGGTGCAGTGCTTGGAACGTGACTTGGGATTAATAATGAATTTATCACGACACTTAGGAGAACAATTAGGACAATTAATGAAATAATCCAGCCAGCAAAACACGGTTTGGTAACGCGTGGGAAGCTCTTGCACAAAGCGTGGCTCCCATCCCACTGGGGGTCAGAAAAAGTATAAAAGAGCTCTTGGAATTCTGCAGTGCCATCCACAGCTGCTCCTCGTCTCCACTTCTCCAGACCCGGTGAGTTGGATCTTCTTTGTCCTTTGCATGAATATGGGAAAATATTTTCTGTCTTTTCTCTCCTTACCAAAAGATGTTTTTAGGAATCTTTCTAAACTCTTCCTTTCCTCCCTTTTTCCTGCTCGTGGAAGGCACCAGAGCAGGATTTTTTTGTTTGGAATTTTGGGAATTGTAGTTAGGATTTACCCCGTACTTCAGGTTCCTCTCTATCCCAAAATGTGTCTCCAGGACAGGTTTTCATAGAGGGGTTGCTCTCTTGCAGGACCAGCAATTCCATTTGCCTTTTCCAGGCTTTAAAATCCAAAATCCCATCCATGGCTGCCTTTGCAGGGACAGGACTGGAAATTCCCAGGAAAATTCCTTGAATTTTCCATTTCAATGCTGTTGGTAACCACCACAACTTTATTTTATGGTCCAACAAACTCCTGGGGATGAACTGCTCCCGAAGGCCCCTGGAATCTGGCTTTGCTCTCCAGGACTCCCAGCACTGCCAGGGCAGCAGGAAACCCTTTGGGATTCAGCAGAGTTCAGTGCAGAATATTTCAGAAAAGGGACAAACCCGACTCTTCCCAAACCCTCCTTTTTTCCTGCTCATGGAAGGCACCAGAACAAGATTTCTCTTCCCTCCGGAATTTTGGGAATTACAGTTTTGATTCCCGTGCTGTTGCAGGTCGCCATCCATCCCAAAAAATGTCTTCAGGAGCGATGATGAGCAGCGGCTGCTCGTCCCCGTGCGAGGTGTCCTGTCCCCAGCCCTACGCTGACGTCCAGAGCCAGCCCTGTGTCACCTCCTGCGGGGACTCGCGGGCCGTGGTCTACCCTCCTCCCGTGGTCATCACCTTCCCAGGGCCCATCCTCAGCTCCTGCCCCCAGGAGAGCATCGTGGGCACCTCCTTCCCGTCGGGGGCCATGGGATCTTCGGGATCCGGGGGCGCCATTGGGGGATCCTACGGAGGGGGCAGCAGCTCCATGGGGGGAATTGGGGGATCCTACGGGGGCGGTTCCATGGGGGGCTCCTATGGAGGGGGCTCCATAGGGAGAATTGGGGGTTCCTATGGAGGCAGCAGCTCCATAGGGGGAATTGGGGGTTCCTATGGAGGCAGCAGCTCCATGGGAGGAATTGGGGGTTCCTACGGAGGCGGTTCCATGGGTGGATCCTACGGAGGGAGCAGATCCTTTGGCTCCGGGGGCTCCTATGGAGGGAGCAGATCCTTCGGGAGCAGAAGAACCTTTGGCTCCTCTGGTGGGGGCTTTGGGGGCTCCTGTGGTGGGGGCAGCTCCTTTGGGGGCGGCTCCTATGGAGGGGGTTCCTATGGAGGGGGCAGCTCCAGCTCCGGGAGATTTGGAGGAGGAAACTGCGGCTTCTTTTATTTCTGAGGCAGCTCCGGGCTGGGCTCAGCTCCTGGGGATGCTGCGAGCCAGAGACATGCAAGGAATCTCCTTCTCTGTCCTTGGTGGATCTGCATCATTTCCCAAATCCCTGGGGATCATCCTTTGTGCTCCCTGTCTGTGACCCTTCCCCAAACCCTTGCCTGCCATTAAAGTTCTGTTGCATTCAAATTCCTGTTGTTGGGTTTTTTCTTCCTTGTTACTCCTGTTTCCAACTCATCTTTTTGCCCAATCTGGGGATTTAGGAGGGGAGGTTTGGATGCTCCAGGAATTTGGGAGGATTGGAGGCTCCTGGATGAGAGCCAGGCACCTTCACCACAGTCAGCGCTGGGTTTGAGGTGGGGACAAGAAATTTTGGCATACATCCTTCAGTATTTTCTCCTGGAATCAGGAAAGAAGAGAATAAATTCCCTGAGCATTCCTAGAAATAGGAGCTGGTTTTACGCAGGATCGTCTTGGGAATGGGGGCACAAAATTCCAGTTTGAATTGCTGCAGAAGAATTTTTCACCTGGAGGCCCCTGGTTTTAGATTTTTCCTGAGCAATCACAGAATATTTGGCTCAGTGCTCCCTGAGCCTCTCACTTGTCAGGAAGAGACTTTCCCAGGAAAACGTGTCTCATCCTGCTGGATCTGGTTGGGTGACTCTGCTGCCTCTGGATGTGTCTGTGTGAGGCCTAAATATGAATCAGAGGGGGAAAAAAATTAGAGAGATAAAAATAATACAGATGAATTCCCAAATAATTTTATTTAAGATCATGGTGTTACTCAGGGATCATTTTGAAGAATCCCAATGTCCCAGGTTGAAACAGAATTCCAAGGTACCAAGTTCAAGCTGTGCTCGATCCCTGCATCATTATCCAGAGCAGTGTCCAGGAATTCCTTGGACACCTCCAGGGATGGATATTCCAAACCTCCTGCCACAGCCTGGCCACTTTTTTCGGAAGGAATTTTCTCAAATTTCCACCCTTAACCTCCCCTGGCACAGCTCAAGGTTGTTCCCTCTTGTCCTGTCGTATTCCCTGGAATCAGATCCCAATCCCCCCTGGATCCCCCTTTTCTCCAGACCTCTCCAGACCCTTCCCCATCCCACACTTCTTGAATAATTCATACTTATTTCTGTTTCCTGCTCACAACACATTTTGTCTCTTCCCCAGTTTGAAGCCTGAAATCCTTTTCCAATTGAGATTATCCAACCCCTTCCTCACCCCGGATTTTATCCATGTAAATAAATAAAAAAAACCTGCAGGAGTGGAAACTCATTCCTGCCTGTAAAAGTGGGGCTGGTCCACAAGCTCCCTCTGGAGCTGCTCTGGGGAAGGGAATTTTCCTGCCAAGAAGGGCAGGGTGACTCTTCCCCGTGCCCTGCTCCTGCCAAGGGGTTTCGTGGGGAATTGCTGGGGCTGAAACGTGGCAAAGGATGAGATCCTGTAGCTGGGAATGCCCAGGAGAGACCCAAAATCAGGATAAAAGCTGCAGGAGGCTGCTGCCATTAAGGAGAGAGGAGAAGGAGGAGGAGAAGGAATCCTCCTGGCACTACTGAAAGGAGCTGGAAAGGAATTCCAGAGTCTCCAAACTTTTCCAAAACTGCCAAAAGTTGCTGGGTTGGGCTGCTCCAGGAAAAGCAGCCCCTGACATGTCTTACTGATCCTGATCCTGATCCTGGATCCTGGTCCTAATCCTGGTCCAGGATCCTGGCCTGAGGAGGAGCTGGAGCTGCTGGAGAGAGCCCAGAGGAGGCTCCAGGATGGGATGGAGGAAAGGCTGGGACAGCTGGCATTGTTCAGCCTCCAGAAGTTTTGGGGTGACCTCTCTATGGCCTGGCAGGAGCTGCAGGGGCTCCAAGGAACACGGGGAGAGACAATTCCCAAGGGATGGAGGGCCAGGGCAGTGGGGAATGGGTTGAGGTTGACAAGGAAGGGTTTAGATGGGATTTTAGGAAGGAATTTCTCCCTGGGGGGTGGGGAGGTCCTGGCAGGGGTTATTCCATCCATTCCCCATCCCTGGCAGTGTCCAAGGCCAGCCTGGACAGGAATTTGATCAACCTGAAGTGGTGGGAATGTCCTTGCCCATGGCAGAGGGTATGATGAGCGAATTTTTAAGGTCCCTCCCCTCCCAGATCTTCTCATTCCTGTGATTTCTTTAAAATCCTCTCTCAGGGGTCCATCCCACCTTCCCAGATGTGGAATTTTGTGTCAAACTCAGCTGAGGAGACCTGGATCAGGTTGACACCACAATCCCAGCTCCTGCCAGCCCCAACATTTCCTGGGCTCCTTTCTGCTCATACACAACATTTTTGTTTATTTTTAGTCACGACCTCCCTGCTCTCCTTTCCCTCCTGGAAGCAGAGTGATTCCAGAGGCTCCTCTGGGCAAAAGCACTTGTTGGGAATGTTGTGAGGAAATGCTTGGGGATGGTTTTGCAAACACCCACTCATGTTTTACCCATGCAAAGCGCCATGGCTCTCTGTAGTTAATGACAGGCTGCAAATATTAAACCAGGATTGAATCATAGCGTCCCTTCCAAATAAATGTGTCAGAGCCTCCCACGTGATTTCCCTGACTCAGGCAACGAGAAACACCTCAGGAATTCGGATCCCTCTGGTTCTTTGGGATTAAAAGCCAGCCCTGGTGTTTGTTATCCTAATGATACCATTTCAATCCACTTGGCCAAACACTCACCTTCTCAAATCAGGGAATATTTGGGGATTTAAATTTGGGGATCCTGCTTCTCTCACCTCAGGGGCTGAGCTCCCAGCATGCCACGAATTTCTGCTTCACCCCAGCACAAACTGGAGCTGTAACTCTTTGTCCTCTGGAGCCTAAGTTGTCCTGAGTGACCTTAAATAAATCATTTTCCTCTGGTTTTCTGTGTTAAAGAGGGAATTATTGTCTTTGGTGGCTTCTCCCTCCACACTGAATTTCCCACACTCCTCCCCACTCCAACATTTTTCTGGTGACCAAAACCACCAGGAAAGGAACTGCAATGATTTATTCCATACCAGGATGCCTCTGACCATCCCACTTTTCCCAAAAGGGACTTTCTCGCTTCTGATTTCTTCCCATGTACGGATTTCGTGGCAGAGGAGGAGTTTTGTGCTGAACTGAGGTTCCAGCAGCCACACCAACTCCTGGAGCTGTTTTATATCCCAGAATCCCAGGATTGTTGGGGTTGGAAGTGACCTGTCCCAGGGCAGGTGACACAGGGACACATCCACGTGAGTTTGGGATGACTCCAGAGAGGGACAATCCCAATTCTGCCCTCCCTAGGCAGCAGATCCATGGAAGGAAGTTCTCCCCCACGCTGAGGTGGAACTCCTGGAGGTTTGGAACTTGGGATGAGTCGGATCCTGGACTCGGACACCAAATGAGGAGCCAGGACCCTGCGGGCTCAGCCGGGAGTGGCAGCAGGAGCCGACTCGGCCACTCCAGTCCAACCATTCCCATAAACACGTCCCAGCAAGTTTGGAAGCAGCCAGGAACACTCACGGCTAATGCTGGGTTAGGCTCTTCTCAGAGGCCAGCAAAACAAATCTCAGGATTAAGGAGCTGCAAGGACGAGCCTTGCAAAGCTCGGGAGCTTCCCCAAAACCATGCTCAGACCAGGTTTTCACCCCAGCTGAGCTGCAGGAATAAATTTGAGCCTCAAAACTCTGAAATGAGAAGAATCCGGCGCCAAACAACGGCGGTCACGTGCTGGTGAGAAAAGGGTAATCAACACAAACACCGAGCAAAGCAAAGCAATTACTGTAATTACCCCTCAAATTTGGTTTGGGGAGTAATGGGACCTAATGCCCAAATATGACGTTATTTTCTTGCATCAGCCTGGTGGTCCAGCCGGGGATATAAAAACCATTCCTGACTCAGGGAGCTTCCAGCGGGTCCTGTTGGCTTCTCCTCCGTGAACTGAGTAAGTTGGATTCTGATATAACTTCTTCCTAAAATAATAAAATAAAATGAGTCTGGTTTTAAAAATGTTTGCGTTTAACTCAGCGCTGAATTTTGGATTCGTATTTTGCCGTTCTGGAAAACAATTGCATTTATTTTCATGGAATAATCAAAATAATTTTGATTATTCATTCAGAAGCGCTGCAGGATCAGAGTTTAAAAACGTATTTGCAATCTAGATAATATTAAAAACATTTAATTTCATAACTTTATGGAAATTTAATGGATACAACCTTTAGGTAACCTTAAAATATCTCAGCCAGTGGCTTCCACCCACGGGGGTGGTTCTGACCTTGCGGCTTCCAATTTTTATCTGATTTTGGGCAGAGATGGTGTGGGAATTTAAACAGAAGTTTTAGAAATATTGAGATGGACAGAACTGCAGTTGCCAGTGGATGAGGACACCACATCCCTCTGGATGTGGCCCTACAAAATTTCCTGTGCAGGAGATACGGGAATGATCCAAAAAATGTCAACTCGGGAAGCTGCTTTGGGTGGTTTTATTCTGTTTATGCAAAACTTTGGTTTTATGCAAAGTGAGAAGATTTGAATCTACTTGGGGTGTTTTGTGCTCTGTGTTTAGGTCTGGTTTTAACTTATTCCTTTCCTCTGGTTCGGTCTCTGATCAGGGTCAAGGACAGGGAATTCAGAGTTGCAGCAGATTTAAAGGGTGGGGAACCTCAGGAGACCATCTGGATTAGGGTTTGAAGTTTGGGTGAATAATGCACGTGGGCATCGCGTTTAGAATAAGGAAAGAAAACAAAAATGGCTTGAGTCAAACTCAGCCCCACCCAGGCTTCTCCAATATGCAGCTAAAAAAATAAATAATCACCTGGGCTGAACCCAAAATATTCCATTTAATCTGCAAAAACAGATTAAGTGGCTCCTTCACTCGGTGCTTTGAGGTGGAATTTGGGTAAGGTAGAAATGACAACTTGAAATGGACTTTTGTGCTGTTCCCCAAATCCCCACCCTTAAATTTATTTCAAAAACAGAAAGAAGAATTCAGCCCAGGTTTGAGAACAGTTTTAATCCCTCTGAAATTTAAATTTGGGACAGCGGCTCTCAGGTTTTTTTGGTGCTTCAGTTTTTCCTTGTGATCTTGCAAAAGGTTTTTATTGCGTTTCCCAAGTGAGTTTTGTGTTCAATATCTGTGGCAAAGGCACCTGAACCAAAAGCACTAAATCCATAATTATTCATGTCCTTATGGATGAATTCCACCATAGGGATGATATTCCTTGGATTTTTATCTTCTTAGACCAGGCTTTGCCCAGATTTGGTCCAGCAAAACCTCTCGTGTTGTCCACTCCTACAGTGGTTTGTGTGTTGCCCTCATTCTACTGAGTTCCACCTCTGGACCCCAAATTGCACAGGACAAAAGAGACATTAATTGAACAACAGCCTCAAAGGAGTCATTTGGTGTCCCCAAAGAGGTGTTTCGGTGTCCCCAAAGAGGTGTTTGGTGTCCCCAAAATGGTGATTTGGTGTCCCCAAAAGATGTGGTTTGGTGTCTCTAAAAGGTATTCTGGTGTCCCTGAAAGAGGTGATTTAGTGTTCCCAAAATAGGTGTTCCAGTGTCCCCAAAGAGGCATTTTGCTGTCCCCACGGAGGTGTTTGGGTCCCCAGGGTGGTGATTTTGCTGTCCCCACGGAGGTGTTTGGGTCCCCAGGGTGGTGATTTTGCTGTCCCCAAGGAGGTGTTTGGATTCCCTGGGCTCTGCAAGGTCACTGAGAAGACCCAAGCCAAGCAGAGCAGGGTGGTTTTCAACCCATCCACTACCTCAAGACTTTCCAGAGCTTGATCCCATCCTTCCAGCTCCTCAGGACTGACATTTGTCCCCTCTTTTCAGGTCCAGCCCAGCCACAAGATGTCCTGCGAGAAAACCGTGTGCGCCGAGCCCTGCTCGCTGAACTGCCCCGACCCTCGCGCCGCCGCCTGCAACGAGCCCTGCGTGGTGGCCTGTCCCGACTCGCGGGTCATCATCTTCCCACCACCCGTGGTCGTCACCTTCCCGGGGCCCATCCTCACCACCTACCCGCAGGAGACCGTGGTGGGCTCTACCGAGTCGGCCGAGCTTGCCGGGGCGCTGGAGGCGGGCGTGGCCATCGGCACGGGCCAGAAGGGCCTGGATTGCCTGGAGTCCTGCTGCGTGCCGCAGTTCGTGGCCAAATGTGACCCCCCGTGTGTCACCCAGTGCGCCCCGCCCTGTGTGGCTCCGTGCGCTGCCCCGTGTGCCACCCCGTGTGCCACCCCATGTGCCACCAAATGTGTCCAGCCCTGTGCCCCACCCTGTCCTCCACCCTGTCCCCCGCCCTGTGCCCCACCCTGTGCCACGCCCTGTGCCACGCCCTGTGCCACCAAGTGCGCCCCGCCGTGCTCCGCACCCTGCGCCGCGCCCTGTGCCACCCCCTGTGCCACCAAGTGCGTGACCAAGTGCGTTCCCACCTGCACCACGCCCTGTGCCACGCCCTGTGCCACGCCCTGCGCCACGCCCTGTGCCACCAAGTGCGTTCCTGAGCGCTCCTACACCTTCTCCACCCGCTGGAAGCACCCATGCCAGAGGGGCCTCTGCAAGAAGATCTGAGCGGTTTTTGAGGGAAATAAACCACGGAAAGGAACGAGGGAAGAAGCGAAGGAATACGGAATGTGACCCGAAGGCTACCGGAGAGGGAAGCGCCGCTGGAAACCAGGACCCTGCGATTTAAGTCTAGGATAGAGCTTTAGTTTAGTTCAGGCTTTTCTTTCTTCTTGGGGCTTTGCATCTTCTGTCTGTGCTTTGGGCTTTCTCTGCCCAGTTTTGACACCAAGCGTGGATCGGAACCGAGGGATTTTGGGAACGGTAGGGATTGGAAGGTCTCAGCAAGTGTGAGAGGAGGGTGGTGTCGGGCTGGAAGAGGTCAGACTGGAGCAAGTGATTGCGATTTTGGGTGATTTGGGGTGATTCTGGGCTTTTCTTGGAGTCGGCTCCTCTTTGCATTATTCTCTCTGCAAATGTTCGACTCCACTTTGCATTCCCATTAAAATGCTGCTGCATCAAACCCGTCCCGAATTCCTTTTCCTCTGCTCCTTGGGCTCTCTTGGGGGCACTCAGCCTTGGATAGAGGGACAGGCGACCTCCAGGCTCTTTCCAGACCACTCCAAACTTGACTGAAGGTAAAATTTAGGGTTAAATTTCTGTGATATTTTATTGCTAGAGAAACCTGTGTTTTCTGGGATAAAAGCTTTTATTCCTGAAAAACCTGGCTCTGCATTTTTTAGGATAAAACCTTCAGATTATACCAGAACAAGAATTTTTAGTGTCCTGTTCATAGCCAGCCCTGTTTGGGGATTTTTTTTCCCTCTAAACAAAGGGAACTGAGCCAAACCCAAGCTTTTCTCCACATTTCTGCATCCAAACTTTCCTGAACTGCTTTTCCAAGGTCTCTTCTCCGCCTCTCTGCTGTGACAGGGAGGGACCTAGAGCTCCCAAATTCCAGGAGCTGGTGCCAGCAGCGGATCCCTCCAGGCAGTTTGGGATGCCAAATGTCCTGCTCATCCCATTGCGAGCCATCCCAGGTGCTGTTTTTATCCTAAAGATCATGTTCAGTTCATTCTTCCCTAATGGCCACATTGGAGCTGCGCTGGAATTCTGGGTCATTCCCGCAATTACCGCCGCCCCAAAATATCCCAGTAGAACAAAGGGAGCTGGGACGCTCCCCAAAACACTCCCAGGCTGGATAATGCCTGGATCTGGAATGTTAATTTAATGTTAATCAGCTCTTATTTGGGTTATGTGCCTGAAGACTGGAATAATCAATTCGTGGCAGGGGAAAAAAAAAAGGGAAAGAAAAGGTCATAATTTTCATAATTTCATCATTTCACGTGTTTTTATTTCTTGATCTACTCCGAATAATTTATTTTTTTTTCTCTTAGCACATTGATGATTTTTGCCCTAAAATTACTTTTATAAATATTAAATGTTTTGGAAGTCTGGGATTTTTGGATCCATTTCAGCCTTTGGGTTTGCACAACTGCCATGATTTTGTGCTGAGGAGGAAAAGCCCTAGGGGAAGGCAATTCCTGCTGGGATGGGGCAGGATTTGTCCCTTTAGGGTGTTGCATCCAACAATTACCAGGATTTGCAGGATCATGAGCCCATAAAATGCTAATCCCAAACCTGCTGCTGATTCCTTGGAATTCTCTCATTCATGCCCAAATATTTTCCCTTATTTATCCTCCCTGTGCATCCCAGAACTCAGTCTTCCTTCCTCAAGGAAGATTTTGAGTGCAGGGAAAATGAAAGAGATTTTCTTCTCAGGGCAGGTGATAACATTCCCTCTGTAATCCACAAAAAAAAAAAAAAAAAAAAAAAAAAAAATTGAAGTCTCCACATTTTTGGGGGTTTCTCCCTCTCTCTGTGGGTTTTGAACCAGCCAGACAGATTTGGGGTCACTGAGTCAGCCCCAAAAAACCTTTCAGAGATCTTGGCATGGTCGGGTCACTTCTCCTTGAATTCCTCATGGGAATTTGGGATATCACCATACCCCTGGCACCTCCAATCCTGAATCATTGTTTGCCCTTGTTCATCCTCATCCCAAAACCTTCCTCCTCCTCTTCTTTGGAAACTGGGAATGATCCCTGGATTTCTGTGATTCTTTCCCTGGAAATCGTGTTTCCTCTGCGATCATGCCAGCTCGAGCTGCTGCCAAAACAATTGAGTTTTAATTTTAATTTTAATTTTATTTTTATTCCTCCCTTCTCCATCTCGGTGCTCTCTTATCTCAAGAAGACGCCAAACCCTTGTTTCTCACACCCAACCCCTCATTTGTCCGGCACCCCACAGGAATTGGGTAATTTTTGGTGTCGATTTCCTCACAGGGATTATTAAAAAGTCTGAGGTGAAATCCCAGCCCTGGCTGTTGATTCAGTGGGGAAGGAGATGCAGGGAGGAGCCCAAGGTCGGGCTGCTTTCATCTCCTGCCCTGGTTCTGAGTCAGGAACTCTTGATTTGGAGAAACAAAAACAGGAGACTGATCCATGTGAGGGCATTAGATTGTGGGATTTCGATACAATTTTGTAAAAAAACACCAAAACACAATTTATATGAAAGCTCGTAGCAAAACAAATCTTCAGCCTGGGATTTGTGCCAAAGGTGGGAATCGCCCTTCCTGTCTGACATCCCAAAATCTCCGGGATTTAAAGCCACGCCAGGTGGAGTTTTGGGAGAAACAATGGCCACAAATTACTTGGATTGAGAGACAAAAGCCAAACAAAAATGGCATTTGAGGGACAATGAGGACAAAGGAGGACAGGAGTGGTTCCCTTTCCTTGGGGTGGAGTGAGGAGCTCTATAAAAGCTCCTACACTGAGACTTTCAATCATTTATCTGCGATTCTTATCCCATCTCCTGCTGTGCCACTGTGTAAGTCGGGTTTGGGGGCTTGGGGAGGGTTTGAGCTCAAAAAATTCTCCGATTTACCTCTAAAAAATTTCCAGGGAGTGTTGGGAGATGGTTGGAAAAGGGACAAACCCAACTCTTCCCAAACTCCTTTTTTCCTGCTCATGGAAAGCACCAGAACAGGATTTCTCTTCCCTCCGGAATTTTGGGATTTGTAGCTCTGATTCGATTTCAGGTTACCATCCATCCCCAAAAAATGTCTTCAGGAGCGATGATGAGCAGCGGCTGCTCGTCCCCGTGTGAGGTGTCCTGTCCCCAGCCCTGTGCTGATGCCTGGAGCCAGCCCTGTGTCACCTCCTGTGGGGACTCGCGGGCCGTGGTCTACCCTCCTCCCGTGGTCATCACCTTCCCGGGGCCCATCCTCAGCTCCTGCCCCCAGGAGAGCATCGTGGGATCCTCGTTCCCACTGGGAATGGGAAATTCCTTCGGATCCGAAGGTGTCCAGAGCTCCTGTGAGCCTGGAGTCTCTTCTGGTGGCCGGAATTTCTCCTCCTCCTCCTGCAATTCGCGAAATTCCTACCCCTGCTATTCGAGAAATTCCTACCCCTGCTATTCCCGAAATTCCTCCTCCTATTCCCGAATTTCCTACCCCTGCTATACTCGACCTGCCAAGCCCAGCAAGGATTCCCTGGATGAGCAAATCCAGCAGAAAAAGGAGCAAATTCGCAAATTGTGAGTGAGTGGAGAGCTCTGAGAGGGGCTGGGGCTGCTCCTCATCCCAGGAATGTTTCCCTCTGGATCTGATCTCAGCTCGCAATTCCCATTGATTCTGCTGTAAATATGCCTGAATTCCTCTGTAATTCCCTCTGAATTCCCCCTGAATTCCCTCTAAATTCTCCTGTAATGCCTCTGAATTCCCCTGGAATTCCCTCTGAATTTCCCCAGAATTCCCTCTTAATTTCCCTGGAATTCCCAACGGCACTGCTGTCATGGAATTAATCCCATTTATCTGCACCAATAAAATCCTTTCTGCATCATGATTTGGAGTTTTCCTCTTCTGTTTGGGTGGGATGAACTCTTGAAACAGCTCTGGAATGGCTGTTTGATTTTTCATGGTAATTTTTTCCCAAGGACTGGGCAGTTCCATCCCACCTGGTTCCCTGGGAAGGTGAAGTGGGAATTTTTTGATGGGTGAATCCATAAAAACATTCCCTGGGAGAGCCAAACCCTCCTCCCAAGATCTCTGGGATAAGGGCACAGTTTGGTTCCATGGGTTTGAAAAGGTTTTGTTAAAAAAAGAAGAAATCCAAGGAATTTGAATGCAAACACAGGAGTTTATTGGGATAAAAGTGGAAAGACACAAGGTGCTTTTGATCTAAATTAATAATCCAGATAATTAATCAAAACAAATAATTTTCATCACATTTTTCCTGCTTGGGTCACATTTCAAAGATCCAAGGTGAGACTCCTCCTGTCAGACATGGAGGTGTCCAAGGAAAAACCCACAAATGGACAAAATGCCCAATCCCAAACAAACCCATCCACGGACAAATTGCCTGGAATTCTGTGCCCGGGCAGTGAGGAACGGGTGGGCTGTGAGCAACAAATTCAGGTTTTGAGGAAGTAAAAGGCAAATTTGGAGAAAATCTACATTAAAAACAAGAAGGGGGAGAGGAGGAACAGCTCCCAGAGGTGCTGAAGAGATTCCAGGGGTGCTGAGGAGATTTCAGGGGTGCTGAGGAGATTCCAGGGGTGCTGAGGGGTTTCCATGGATTCTGAGCATTTCCCGTGAATTCTGAGCAGTTCTCATGGATCCTGAACATTTCTCATGGGTTTTGAACATCTTCCATGAATCATGAACATTCCCCATGGATTCTGAGCAGTTCCCATGGGTTCTGAACATTTCTCATGGATCATGAACATCTTCCATGGATCATGAACATTCCCCATGGGTTCTGAGCATCTCCCAGGCTCCCCCAACCCCACAGAGCCACATCCCTGGCTCATCTCCTGCTCCAGCTCCCTCTGGTCCCCTCAGATTTCCCCTCCTCTCATTTTTCCAAGATTCACCAGGGTCCACAGCCCCCAGTGCGCTGGCTCCAGACATTCCTGGAGGAGGAGGAGAAGCAGCCTCCATACACCAGGGAGCCCTGCAGGCCCATGGGGCGCTGGGTTCCCTGCGGGAATGCAGAGCCCACGATGCTCTCCTGGGGGCAGGAGCTGAGGATGGGCCCTGGGAAGGTGATGACCACGGGAGGAGGGTAAACCACAGCTCGTGAGTCCCCGCAGGAGGTGACACAGGGCTGGCTCCAGGCATCAGCACAGGGCTGGGGACAGGACACCTCGCAGGGTGCGGAGCAGCGGGAGCTGAGCTGGCTGGAGAAGGACATGGTGCGAGGAAAGAGGTGGAACTGCTTGGGGAAGGGGAGGGAGAAGAGGAAAAGGGGTTAGAAATCAGGACAGCAGAGCCCCTGCTCGTATTTTTCTCTCTTTCCCTTCCCCCTCATTCTCTCCTTCCTTCCTTCCCTCCAAAAACTTTCTAAAATCTCACATTTTTCTCTTTCTCTCTTCTCCCTGTCCCTCTGTCCTCCTCCCTCCTTCCCTCCTTCTTTCCTGCCTTTCCTCCTTTCAAAAACTCTCCTAAATCTCACATTTTTCTCTTTATCTCTTCTCCCTCTCCCTCTCTCCTCCCTCCATCCCTCACTCCCATGCAGTTCCTCTGGAAAAACTCAGATTTTTTTCTCTTTTTCCCCTTGTCCCTGTTCCTCTCCTTCTCTCTCCCTGCCTCCTTCCCTCCCTTCCAGGCACCTCCTCTCAAAAACTCAGATTTTTTCTCTTTTTCCCCTTCTTCCTGTCCCTCTCTCCTCCCTCCTTTCTTCCCAGTCACCTGCTCTGGAAAAACTCAGAGTTTTTTTTCCTCTTTCACTTTTCCTTCTCTTTTCCTCCCTCCTTCCCAAACAGCTCCTGTCCAAAACCTCAAATTTTTCTCTGTTTTCCCCTTCTCCAGTTCCTCCCTCCCTCCTTCCAAGTAGCCCCCTCTCAAAAAACTCCGATATTTCTCTTTTTCCCTTCTCCTTCTCCCTCTACTCCTCCTTCCCTGCCTTCCTCCCCAAAGAGTGACTCCCACCCCGGCCACCCCCACGGCGCCCCCCAGACTCACTCAAATCCCGAAGAGGAGAAGCCCGAGGAGCTGAAATCTCAGGAATCCGGAGCTGGGATGGCAGGAATTGGGAGCCAGGAGCCTTTTATCCCATCCCGGGATCGCCCGCGGGGGCTGAGACATGCCCAGGGTTTCCCAACCCTCGGCGGGGCCATCCCGATTGTTTTATCCCTCGGGACAATTATCAGTTTCTCCCAACACCCTCCGGTTTCTTCCTTGAGGATTTTTTTTTTTTTTTTTTTGGATGCGGTTTCGCTTCCTGCAGCGTTCTGCTGATTTTGCCAAGTTGGTAAAAATGTTGGGGAATCTTTTTTTTTTTTTTTTTTTTTTTTTTTTTTTTTTTTTTTTTTGTGACACTTCCAGGAGTGGAGAATCCATGGAATTCCCTGGGCCAGGCTCTCACAGAGAACAATTCCTGCCCAAATTCCCCCTCTGTGGCCCCTGATGCCATTCCCTGTATCCTGTCCCTGCAATCCCTTAGGAAAAGTCCCTCTCCAGTTTCCCTGGAGATCCTGGCAGGGGCTCTGGGGTCTCCATATTCCCAACATTCCCAACATTTCCAGTCTGGATCCACATGGGGTGGGCTCCAGCCCCCTGAGCAGCTTCATGGCTTGGGGACACCAGAATTTGGCACAGAATTCCTGGTGGGATCTCACCAGAGCAGAGCAGAGGAGGAGAATTAAACACCAGCACCCAAAAGTAAGAAATTTTAGGGTTTATTTGGGTTGATCCCACTGGGTTTCTCCTTTTGCCCTTTCAGGAGAGCCCAGAGGTTGGCACAGAGGTGATTCCCAAGGATTTTGGGATTCACTGTCAGGATGTGGCACCTCTGTCACCGTTCGGTGCCTCATAAAGTGAAACCAGGTGTGGTCGGGGCAGGAGCAGCTCCCGGAGTTTTGGGGTTGTGGCCCCACAATTTCTCCTCCCCTGATTTTTCCTAATCCTGATTTTGGTTGAGGTGAATCTTCTTGACTGAAAATTTCAGGGGTTCGGGAAACTCAGGGAAACCCAAGAAAAGGTACCCTGAGAGTTACCAATGGAAAAAAAACCAGAATAAAATTGACATTTTTGAAAAGAATTCTCAGGGCTACTCAAAACCCCACTGTTCAGTTTATAACTCCATAAAGTGGAGGGATTTTGGAAGGGAAAAGCTCATTTTTTGAGGAAATTTGGGAATAGTGTTTGGTATGGAAAATGTGGAGACTCAACAGGAAATTTAATCCGTGACTGGATGAAGAGGGAGGAATCTGGACAATAAATCTGCTGAAGTTGCATCCAGACCTCTGCATCAGCTGGAGCTGCCTCTGGACATTCCCAGGTTTTCCAGGGATGATGCACAGATCCCCTCCCTGACCTGGCTCACCCCAAACCATGAATCCTCCTCACTCAGCAGCACTGATCCCATGGACTCCCTAAAAAGTGGACGTGGATTTCTCCTGGAAAACTCCCAGGTTACTTCACCTGGACATTTCATGAAGCTGGGAGTGTTTCCTTGGCCGGGAGGATGGGAAGGAGCTCTTCCCATTCCCAAATTCCATAGGAAGGCGCCTGTGGATGAACATGCCTTGTATCGGAGTCACGGGAGTCACTGTGGGTCAATAATGGGAGAAATTGCACAATTCCCTTTTCCTTGGAAAAAGCGGGGTGGGATCTGAGCTATGTCAGCACCTCGTGTTGACGGATCAAGCTCTGAGCAATCCGTGAGGCAATCCCAGAAGTAGGAAAAAAAGCAATAATAAAAGCAGAAAAAAAAATAAATCATTACTGTGCCTGAGTAATGGCGGGGATGTAACAACAACAGCAATAATTGCTGAGCGAAATAATCACTTTATCTGGGGCAGTGGCAGGTGGAGAGAATTTTTGTTGGATCATTCATCGGCCGTGGATGTTTCAACTCCAGCTGATTGCCCAAGAAAAGGGATAAAAACCCTCTTGGCTCTGGGCTTCTCCAGACAATTCTCCGACTTGTTCCGAGCTCCACAGGGGTAAGAATTGTTCCTGGAACTCTCGGGATCTGAACTGAGCTTTGCTCGTACCCAGAACTGCAGGGGAAGCAGGATCAGGGCAGGGATTGGGGTTTACTGTTCATTTTGGAGTTACTGTCAATTTTGGGGTTCCTCTTAATTTTGGCATTACTCTTTATTTTGAGGTTTGCTGTTAATTTTGGGATTTACTACTCATTTTGGGGTTACTGCTAGTTTTGGGGGTTCATTTAGGAGTTTATTGTTCATTTTGGGGTTACCGTTGATTTGGGTGCTACTGGTAATTTTGGGGTTTATTTTCCATTTTGGAGTTACTGTTAATTTTAAGGTTTACTTTCCATTTTGAGTTTTACTGTTCATTTGGGTTCATTTTAGGGTTACTGTTAATTTGACGTTACTGTTCATTTTGGGGTTTACTGTATATTTTGGGGTTTGCTATTCATTTTGGAGTTACTGTTCATTTTAGTTTACTGTTCATTTGGGTGTTACTGTTCCTTTTGGGGTTACTGTTCATTTTGGGGTTTACTATTAATTTTGGGGTTACTCTTCATTTTGGGCAGTATTTTTGTGTCAAATTGACTCCACAATTAAGAGTTGGGAGAAATGGGAGACAAGGGCATGAGAAGATGGTAAAAGCTGAATTTTGAGCCTCTTGGCCATCTTTTTGTCCCATTCTCTCTCTTCCCAGCCCAAACCCCACCAAATCCAATTTCTGACCTTCCTGCTGCCTCGGCTTCGTGCATTCCGCATTCCCAGAAGATGTTTGCCTACGGAAGGAACTCCAGCTCTCGCTGCCTGGCTCCCTGCGGGATCTCCTGCCCCCAGCCCGTGGCCAGCACCTGGAACGAGCCCTGTGTCACCTCCTGCGGGGACTCCAGGGCTGTCATCTACCCCCCGCCCGTGGTCATGACCTTCCCTGGCCCCATCCTCAGCTCCTGCCCTCAGGAGAGTGTCGTGGGATCCTCAGCACCCTCAAACTACCTGGGATCTGGGAACTTCCAGGGATCTGGAAATTTCCTGGGATCTGGGGGTTCCTACGGCTCCTACAATTACAGGAGGTCCTACTCGTCCTACGGATCCTCTGGGAGCTGCAGACCCTGCTAAATACCTGAGGAGTGAGAAGGAAGGAGCAGAGAGCCACCAACAGAGCCTCCAGCAATTCCCGCAGCATCCTCAGCCCCGATTTTATGGAAATTCCCTTTTCTGACTCTTTATTTTTCTTTTTATTCTGGGTGGCTCCTGCAAAAGTGAGCTCAGAATGGTCCTGTCCATCATCTCTGGCTGGCTGAAATTGGGATGAGGGCGTGTCACCTTGCCACGCCTGAAAACCCAGGAGTCACCCCTGTGGAATGGCCAACCCTGGAGCCACTCTTTCCTTCCTTTCCCCTGGTGCTTTCCATCCCCACCACAACATTCCCATTCCACCTTTCTCATTAAACCATTGTGCATCAAAATCCAGAGTTTCCCTGTGGTTTTAATCCATTGTTTTTGGGGGGCGGTTCTGCCATTCTGGCAGCTTTTGGTGCCTTTCCACACTGGGAAGTTGCCCAGGTCCTTTTGGCGGTGGCACAAAGTCATTCCATGAGGGATAAAGATGTTTTGGAACCCTTCCAATTCCATCGGGATCTTCCCTCAGGGCGGGCGTGGCTGTTCTGTGTTTCCAAAGAAAGTCAAACACGGGTGACTCGGATTATTTGTGTCTCAATGCCTGCCCCGGGCTGTGATTTAATTCCATCCCCACGCGGTGATTTTATGGTTTTTCTCAGTGTTTAAAAATAGCCCCTAGGGGGGAAAACTTCCCTTGGAAAACTTCCCTTGGAAATTCCCACAGGAATTTTTAACCGAAAGGCAAATTTTTGCTGGAATTCTGTTAGTTCCTTCAACTTTCCCATAAATAAATCCAATTAAATTAAATTAGAGTTGTTCAAGTGTTCCCTTCAGAGCAACCCACTTTCTGCTAGGACGCCCTGGTGCAGCTTTTCCAGGGAATTTCTGGCTGCCCCATCTCTGGAAGTGTCCAATGCCCTGGGATAGGGGAGGGAGTCCCTGCCCACAAATCGAATATTTTACAGTTCAATTTCAACCCAAATGATTTTCCAAAGGACAATTCCTTCACCTTTAATCCCCTAATTCTCCCTGGGCTTGAGGGGAAAGAGAGAAACACAGGGAAAAGAGCCAAAAACATCTCAAACTTTACAGAGTTTTCTCCTCCTTTTTCCATCTCTGCTCTGCAGCAGACACTGTTCCTTCGACCCCTGGTTATGGAGCCAATTTGATTTAAAAAATCATCATTTTCTGGCCACTGCAACACCGGGATATGTCCAAGTGTGACATTTCCTGAATTTCTCGGGCAAAATTTGAAGAGGAACGGGACAGAAAAATTCTGATGGCAGCAACTCAGGATCCCAATCCATTTGCCATGAAAACAGGGAATTCCTGGAAGCTGGAAGAGAACTCTCAGGATGAGAAAAACTCTTCTCCTGAACCCCAGAGGTCACTGCACCCTTGTCTTACCCTGTGTTCAGTCCCAGGACAAGGGAAGCTCTGTTAATTGAGATGTTAATCAACAGCTGACTCATTAAAGGCGTTGCAAACAGCCTTGAGCAGAATGCCAGATCACGATGGCAATTAAATCACTCATGTTTGATTTCCATACTTTATTTAATGGGTAAAATCTTTATTTAATGGTTTTTAGATGCTCTGGGTTACAAAATATTTATTTGATGGGTTTTTAGGTGCTCCTGGCTGGCAAAATTTTTGTTTAATGTTTAGGTGTTCCAGTCTGGCAAAATCTTTATTTGATGGTTTTGAGATGCTCCAGGTTGGAAAATTCTCTGCAGGCCCAGGGCCAGATTCCAGTGAGATTGGCAAAGGGAGAATTTGCCATTTTTATCATTTTGCAATTGGAGGAGCTGCACTTCATTTTTTTCAGGTTCTCTAAATGAAATTCTCCATCAGACACACTGAAGAAAAATCTCTTTAGCCCATTCCCTCCTTTTTTTTTATTTTGTTTTTAATTGAAACCCAAATAATTTAATAGGAATGTCTGGAATATTTGATTTTTTGCAATGTTCAAGGGGCTTTGAGCAACCTGATCTAATGGGGGGAAAACTTGAGGTGCTGGACGGGATGACCTTTGGAAACCCAAACCAATCCTTGATTCCATAATTCCTCTTAAAATAGAAAATAATAAAATATTTGTACCTGGTAAATTTCCTATGTCAATTTTGCCCATGGCCTTCTCCAACCTTAATGACTCTGGAATTCTGTTATTTTAATTTCTTTTTTTTTTTTTTTTTTAATTTTTTTTATTAACCTTCAAAGGATGAAATGCTGCTCCTGAGGAGTTTTATTGCAGAAACTTTTGGAAAATCAAGGAAACAGGCTGTGCTCCTTCTCAGGGAGGAGCTCCTGTGGACAGAGCAGTTGGAGAAGGGAAAATGGGGTGGAAAGGGGGAAAAAATAAAACCAGAAGGCTGCTGTACGATGCAAAGAATTTTTAATGAGCGCGAAATGCTGCTTTGCAAAGCTAGAGATCACAGAATGTGGAAAATCCATCCCCAGACAAAATCCATTCCTGGGAAAATCCATTCCTGGGTAAAATCCATTCCCGGAGAAAATCCATTCCTGGACAATTTCAGGGAAAATCATTCCCAGACAATTTTGGGGGAAGTCCAACCAAAGTCCCACTCCAAGATGTCCTCAGACAGCTTTTCCTGGTTGATGTCCAAGGATATTGGTCATTGTGGGTGAAATCCATAGGGAATGGTCTGTCCCATGCTGGTACAATAATTCAGGAGTGCTGGAACGGGGAATGGGCTGTCCCATGTCAGAGTAATAAACTGGGAATGCTGAAACAGGGAATTGGCTGTCTCACATTGGAGCAATAAACTGGGAATGCTGGAACAGGGAATGGCTGTTCCATGCCAGATAAATAAATCAGGAATTCTGTAACAGGCAGCGAGAGCGAACAACGAGGAGATGCTGAACAAGAATTAAGAGGATCAGGAATGTGGAGGGGCCCATGGAAATGTCGACCCCTCATCCTCGTGGCCATGGATTTGGGCATTCCCAGGAGGCTCCAGTGCTTTCAGCAGGGCCCACAGGAGCCACGGAAGAGGCGGCTGAAGCGGCGAGAAACTGAGGGGCCACAGGAGCCGCTGGCCAGCGCTGAGATCCCGTATCCAGAGCGAGCTCCGTATCCTGGGAAAACCCCAGAGCCGTAGACACCCCCATAACCCAGGGAGCCACCAAAGGCCGGGGCTCCAGTGGATCCCACCACGGCTTGCTGGGGGAAGGAGCTGAGGATGGGCCCGGGGAAGGTGACCACCACGGGGGGTGGCTGGATGAGGGCAGTGGAGTCCGGACACTGCCGGACACACGGCTCGTTGCAGCTGTTGGCCACTGGCTGCGGGCAGGCGATGCTGCTGGTGGTGGGGCTGAGGTCGTAGCAGGACATTTTCTAGCAGAGGTGGTTCCTGGAACACAGGGAAGAAGCTGCTGAAAAGCCATGGTCAGTGGAAGGGGAAGGTGGAGTTTTGGGGGAGTTGGAATGAGGGAAAACGTTCCCCAGGAGAAAAATTGGAGTGGGAGAGGAGTAATGTTTGGTGTTGGGAGAGGTGGGATGGGATACAATGGGATAGGATAATGGGATAGTGGGATAATGGGATGGTGGATGGTATAGGATGGGATGGGATGGGATGGGATGGGATGGGATGGGATGGGATGGGATGGGATGGGATGGGATGGGATGGGATGGGATGGGATGGGATGGGATGGGATGGGATGGGATGGGATGGGATGGCATGGCATGGCATGGCATGGCATGGGATGGCATGGCATGGCATGGCATGGCATGGCATGGCATGGCATGGCATGGCATGGCATGGCATAGGCATGGCATGGCAATGGGGTGGGCTGGAAATGGAATAGGGCGGATAAGATGGAGATGAAATGGGATGGAGATGGGGTAGGATGGAGGTTAAGTGGGATGGAGAGGGGATAGGATAAAGAATAAAAAGAAGAAAGGAAAAATAAAGTCCTGAAAAATCAATGCCATCACTGAGAACAGCAAGTGGAATAAAAATTTGAAAAGCAAAGGCATCCTGGAGCTGGGAGAGCAATGAAAAGGCATCAGACTTACCTGACAGAGAGGAGAAAAGCAGGAGAATGATGGAAAAGCTCCACAGAACTGCTGCTTTTATACAAACCCTGGGCTGCCCCAGGGCTGAACCACGCCGAGCCCGGGAGTCGCCACCTCCGACGAGCCCAAATCACTCCCCAAAAGTGACGAAACTCTGCTCGCTTGCAGTTTGCAAAACCACCCTGAATCTCTGCCCAGCACCATCGGCACATTCCAGCTCCCGGCTCCTTTTCATCTCGGAGCCTGATGGAGCAGCCCCATCCCACCCAGCGGGAATTAAATCCCATTTGCTGAGCATTTCCGTCATTAGCTTCCCCTTCATTAGCTTCATTAATGATTTTAATCGGAGTCAGAACCTGCTGCCGTGCACAGGTTTGGGTTTAAGGGCTCCGGATCACGGCTCTCATCACATCTGTTCCCCGATTTTGCAATGGAATGCTTGGAGAGGTGGAAGGAGCTTCCTGATGTTTTTTGTACCCGCAACCACAAATCTCAGGTCGTTGTGGGAATCGTGGATTTGCCCACTGGGATTGGGAGATTCCCAATCTTCCTCAATGCAGAAAACAATATTTTAGAACCTAAAACAGAAAACCTGTTGATTTAGAACCTAAATCAAAGATTTTTTTTTTTTTTCTGGAAGGATAGCAGCGTGTTTTTCACAGATGAACTTTGCCAGGTCTCATCTCATAACCCCTAATTTGCTGTGGATGGGTTATTAAATACACACACTTTTACCCAAGTTACACTGAAATTGGGAGGTTCTTTCCCCCAGACTTTGGGAAGGTCCCCAGGGGATTACGGGAATAACTCCCCCCAAAACATGTCCAAATATTTTTGGGGTGTGTTTTTAATCACTTCCCAAACCCTCCTTAAGAGTTTATGCATGAAATGGGGTGTGATTATTGCAATATAAATATGTGGTTCTGACAGCCCAGCATTTTGCAACGTAATTAGTCTTAAAATTAATATTAAAAATAAAACATAGAAAAAAATAAATTATCCAAGTGAACTCCTCCTGTTCCCTTCACCAGCTGATGGTTTCTCACCTCAGGATTTCAGTGGGTTTTCTTATCTAAGTTTTCTTTTATTTGGGTGAGTTTCTCCTTCTGTGCTGATGTTTTAATTCACATTTTCTCTGTTTGTAACCTGAACATTTGGGAGACAAAACTCAGATCTGTAACTTCCTCTGAAAAGTGCTGGATGGTTTTGTCCAAATCCAAATTCTAACCACGTGCAAAAGCTCCTCATTTCACAAGGAAGACACTGAGGTTTTATTCAATTTTTTATCTACCACGGGTGAAGAAGAAAGGAAAAAAAATCTTGCACCTTCAAGCAGATGAAAATGATGATTAACACCTGAGCCAGCAGCATTATGTCAGCTAATGAGAGGTGAATAAATGAAGCAGCAGAATCCGCGCTGTCATTCCCAACGCGTTTCATGGAACGTTACCAGGCGTGAACCTCGGCCAATTAAAATGCTGAGATGAAAGAAATCTTTGGGTTGTAATTTGCGTTTCGTGCAGCGTCAGAATTTGAATCAACTCATAAACAGAAATATTGAGCAAAACTCTTTCGTCACTGCGAGGCGACCCGGGTGTGATAAAGGCGTTAATGGGAGCCTTGGGCTCTCCAGAAGCTCAGGATGTATCAAAAAGGCCCTCCTCGAAACCACCTGGAGTTTCACAGAACCCCCGGATTATTTAAGTTGGGAAAGAGCTCCAAGGTCACTGAGTCCAACATGGGGTCAATCTTCAGCTGGACATTCAGAATTCCCGGAATTCCTTGGACATCTCCAGGGGTGGTCACTCCAAACCTTCCCAAGCCCCTTCCAAGGCCTGGCTGCCCTTTCCAGGAGGAATTTCCCCAAATTTCCCACTTGAGCCTCCCCTGGCACAGCTTGAGGCTGTTCTCTCTTATCCTGTCCCATTCCCTGGGATTAGATCCCAAATCTCTCCTGGCATATCCCAAAATTCCCCCTGGATCCCTCTTTTCTCCAGACTGATCCCTTCCAGCTCCCTCAAGGTTCTCCACTCCTTTCTCCAGCTGCTCCAGCCCCTTTCCCATCCCTGGACATTCTCCAGCCCCTCCATGTCTCCCTTGCCATGAGAGCTGGACACCCAATTTTCCCATTTCCATCAGATTTCCAAGCTTTTCCCCTGGTCCCACAGAAGGTTCCGCTGGGTGATGGCCACACTCACGTCACCCAGTGACCATTACATTTCCTGATGACCAACTCATTAAATATTAATTTAAATAAATAAAGGATTGCCCTGACCCAAGGGTGGTGGCTCAGCCACCATCCAGTGTCATCACACGATCCTTTTTCCCTTCCCTGCAGAAGCACCTCGGGATCTCCGTTAGAGTCCAGCTTAAACCCTGCTTAAGGGCTCCTTTTGTAACCTGAGCTTTTCTTACCCTCATCTTCACTCCCCACAGGTTTTTCTGGCAGATTTTTCATGTTCTGGCAGGACACAGACAGATTTTCTGGCTGATTTTCAGGTCCTGGCAGGATGTGGAACATCTCCTCTGCCTATCATTTAGATACTGCTGGGGAAGCTCTGAGTTCTCCTGGGAGTCATTCAATTTTCCAGAGACAGTGAAACAAAACCCAGATTTTTCATGACTTTTTTCGGTAATCAACACTAGAATTTACCTGTCCTCTTACAGAGAGAGGAGCTGGGAACTGCAGCAGCTTTTGCCTTTTTTTAATTCACATTTTCCCTTCAGTTTCTCAACAGTTCTCTAAACGTGGTGTTGTTCAACAAATTTTTTTACTGCAGGAGAAATTGTACCACAAGATCTTTTGGCAGCTGAAGCAGATAAGGAAAATTCCTTGTGAGATAAGGATCTGCCTGACTCAGGAGGTGCCTTTGTGCTTTGCTGATGACATAAGAAGATAATGACATTTATGGTGCAGTGCTTTTGTTGGGTTTTAGGCTACTTATAAAACACGGGCACAATTTCTATTTCTATTTCATATAAAAACAGATTAAACAGAACCAACGCTGTCCCAAATGCTGGGGATACCAAGTGAAAGGCTGAGGGAATTGAGTTTTCAGCCTGGAAAAGTTTCTGGGGTGGCCCAAATGTGGCTTTCCAGGACCTAAAGGGGGCTGCAGTAAACAGGGGGAGAGACTTTTAGTGGGTCTGGAGTGACAGGACAAAAGGGAATGGCTTCAAATTGCCAGAAGGGAGGATTAGATTGGATATTGGGAAAGAAATGTTCCCTGTGAGGGTGGTGAGACCCTGGAACAGGTGATTCCATGGCTGCCCCAACCCTGGAATTGCCCAAGTCCTGGTTGAAGGTGTTCCACCCCATGGCCTTGACGATCTTCAAGGCTCTTCCAACCCAGTTCTAGGATTCCATGTCCACTCAAGAAGTCCCTGCTGTAGATTTGAGGAAATTGCTTCTGCACACAGAGCTCAACATGGAGAGGAAACTTCTGCTCACCTTTAGCCACCACACTGAAAATTCAGTAAATCAACTGAAATTGTAAATCCATGGGTAAACTAGCTCCATGGAAGGCTCTCCAGGGAGACTTTCCCCTTCTGGGCAGGGTTTGCTCAATGTTTTTGCAGCCTCCTGCACAGCAGGGAGCTTTACCCAGCAAGTTTGGCAAACTCAGAGGGTGGGTGAGGACACAAAAGCCCAACGCGAGGATTTTCAGTGATGCAACAGAGTTTTAATGAGAATGAAAAGAACACAAACAAGGTGGTAACATCAAGGTTGTAAATGCAAGGCAACAGAGCCTGAAAGACACTCCAGTCTGTCACTGCATTCAGCCACAGAAGTGGTAGAGAAGAACATAACAAGGAATCAAACCCATGGAGGTATCGGGAAATAATTTAAAGGGAAGAAAAATCTGCATTTTCTTTGCCCTTCTACATTATTCAGAGAGTTTTCTGTAGGGTTTAGCAGGACCCCCAGAAGCCGCGGCCGTAGCGGCCGTACCAGGAGGAGTAGGGGCTGCAATAGCCAGAGCCAAAGGCTCTGCCAGAGCCATACAGACCCCGGTACCCCCCACAGGAGCCCAGACCCCCATAGCCCCCATAGCCATAGAGACCCCCATAGCCCAGGGATCCGTAACCCCCATAGCCCCCATATCCATAACCCCCATAGCCCAGGGAGCCAAATCCCCCATAGCCCAGGGACCCGTAGCCCCCATAGCCCAGGGAGCCCCCAGAGGCTGCAAGGACGGGAGCTCCAGCCGATCCCACCACGGAATCCTGCGGGAAGGAGCTGAGGATGGGCCCGGGGAAGGTGACCACCACGGCGGGAGGCTGGATCACGGTGGTGGAGTCGGGGCACTGGCGGACGCACGGCTCGTTGCCGCTGTCAGCCAGGGGCTGGGGCCGCAGGACGCCGCAGGCAGAGGAGGGGTACAGGTCGTAGCAGGACATCTTGAAGGGATGGGAGGTCAGCAGACACTGAGGAGTGGGCAAAAGACAGAAATTCAAGGGTTAAAAGGTTTGGCAGTTGGTGGACATGTGGATGAAAATATTTGTTATGTCTCAAGACTTTTTTCCTTCCTTCTCATCGGTGTTTTTGCAAACTGTTCACACTCTGAGCTATCGTCTCTCCTGGGGTCTCAATCCTAATTTCTTCTCCTTCATTCCCATCTAAAAGCAGTTCTTTGCTCTGCCAAAACCACATAAAGCTCTCATCCAACCTCCGTACATTTCTTCCACCACATTTTGTGTCCTGTCCTACAACAATGGCCCTTCCCAGGGAGAAATTCCTCCTGTCTCCAACCTGAGCCTCCTGTCAGGGAGTTGTGGAGAGCCTAAAATTTCCCCTGAGCCTCCTTTTGTCCAGGCTGAGCCCCTCCATCTCCCTCAGCTTCTCCTCTTAGGACTAACTGACCCTTAAGCTTTTATCATACAAATACCAAGAACTTCCATGATATAACCCATAAAAATTTGTTGTTGGCCAAATAAACCTTCTGTAAGATTTTGGAAGCTTCTTTGGTAATTTTTCTAATTCCTACTGACAGGAAAGAATGATTTTACCAATCTTGCGGATTTCCAACAGCGAACAAAAATAAAACTAACACAAAATAATCTGATTATTAAGAAGTTTAGAATACTTACGGATGATCCCAACCTTGATGAAAACCAGCAGGAAAGAGAGACTGGAATTTTCTAAGAGAAAATTCCAAGGAAAGAGATCCCTTAGGATGGTGCTTACCTTTCTCACAGAGGTGAATGAAGCGAGGAAGGCGAAGTGAAGAGCCCTGGATTGGGAGAGCTTTTATACCATTCCCAAGATCCTGTGGATCATCTAAGGTGCAATTTGGGGATGTGGATAATTGGGGCAAACCCCAAATGAATGCGACACGTAGGTCCTCAAAGTTCTGCTGACTCTGTGTTTGTTTGCTGGTCCGAAATCTCGTGAAATGTGATGGGTGAGTTTCGTCACAGAGCCAGCCCTCTTTCATCTGGAATGGTGACAAGTCATCCTCATTCCTGTTATCATTCCATTCACAGCCCAGGCGTTCCAGCAGGAATTGTCTCGATGCTCTTTCGGAGCTTCTCTGTCATTAATGGCAAAACCTGTCTGCTCGCTTGGGGTCACTTGCTGCACAGAGTCTTTTTTTCATTTAAAAAACAGCCAAAAATGTGGAGATAAAATTATCTAGAGCAACTTCAGGGTGGTAATCTTTATCATTATCAGTCTCAACTCTTAATGTGAGAACAGTATGGAAGCCAAAGGAAGGCATGGAAAGCATCCCATGTTCCTTAAATGGCTTTTGGAATTATTTTGGAATTATTTGGGTTGGAAAAACCCTCCAAGACCATCGAGTCCAAGCTGTGACTGAACCTCAGCCGAGCTCATTCCCTATTTTCCTGCCCCTTCTTCCCTAGGAGCAGAGCCTGTGGTTGCCCCATCCATGGAATTGTTTTGGATAAAGTATGGCTCATGAAATTCCAGATTTTATTCAGAATGTTTTATTTCTAATTCTTTCTCACTAGGAAAAAACCAGAAGGGGCACAAACCCCCAGTATTCGCCCTTGAACTGATGAACCAAGGACACAAATATCTTGACTGAGGTGTTTGAATGTGAGGTCATTCCATAATTGTGAGGCACCTAAATCCAGCTCCGTGCCTTTAATCTACTGGATCATCTACAGTATTTGCATGGACTGCTCCCTGGAAGCTTGAAAAGATTATTGTCCAAACCCCCCCTGCCCCCCAAAGGCTGAGAACCCCACCTCACCATTTAGAGATCACGTGTGGCTTGGAGTCTGCAATATTAAAATGGCCCATCCATAAACGAGGCAAGAAGGAGCCTTTGCATCACACATTCCAAATTCCTGATGGTTCCCTCATCCCAGAAACTTCCAGCTCAGCCCTTTATGGATTTATTACTTGTGTATCACAGGAGCTTGTGGATTCCTAAGAACCCGAGGCAATAATTCAAAGCACTTCCGTCACATTTTGACTTTTGCACCTGAGGATCCATTTTTCCTAAAAAATCCAAAGTTTCCTCAGGCCTGCTCTATGTTCCCAGGGATAATCTTTGGACCATCAACACCTGGGAAAAGTCTTTTCAGGACCTCCAATCCCACAGTGGCTTTAGATAACTTTATGAATTCATTCGGTGTTTATCTCCTGAACCCAAAAAAGCCTCAGAAAGACAAAGGCTCGTCTCTGTCTCCTCCATGGAACCCTGTGGACTTGGCCAAAATTCAGGATTCTACTGTTTTTCCTGCTCAGGATAAAATTTCGGTGCAATTTTTGATTCCGATAAACCCATGAGCCATTCTCCATCTGTTCAGTTAATACCAAGAGGAGTTGGCTTGGTGATTTCTGATGTAATTCCAAGGAAGTGACAGGAATAACTCCAGGTATTAATTTCCCCCCAAGCCATCACAAGATGAAAGAATTCTCTATAATCTCAGGTGATGTTTAGATCATTACTGCAAACAAATTTGAAAGGCCTCATAAACGCCAATAATGAACCCAACAATTTCATCACCCTGGTGGTTGCATGAGTTTGAAATTGGGGCGGGCAAGAGATGCTGATCTGGTACCTCCAACTGATATAAAAGCTCCTCTGTCTCCTCGCTCCTCCAAACACTTCTCTTGACCTGTTGGAGACTTTGGTAAGTCCGAATATTCTCTGTTGCTCTCGGTGTGCTTTTTATTCTTGGCTTCAACTTGAGTTGATGTCCAACATCCTCCCATTTGGGTGAATCTGTGTGGACTTGGGAAAGATTGAGGACTTTTCTGTCTCTGGGGTGGCGGACAAAATTTTTTGTTGTGTGGAGACCTGTGGAGTTCCTGGTGTCAGGAACATCAGACCTTGGAGTGTGATCTGAGTCTGCCAAGGTGACAGGAGCCCATTCCCTGTGGATCCAGGCTGGGAATGCTGAGACTTTGGAGACCCCAGAGCCCTTCTCAGGATCTGCAGGGGCTCCAGGGACTTTTCCTCAGGAACTGTAGGGACAGGACACAGGGAATGGGGTCAGGGCCATGGAGGAGGAATTTAGGTTGAATATTGGGAAGAAGTATTTCCCTGGGAAAGCGGGAAGGCCCCGGCACTGGGTATTCCATGGATTCTCCATCCCTGTGAGTGTCCAGAGTCAGTTGGGATGGGGCTTGGAGCAGCCTGGAATAGTGGGAGTGCCCCTGCCCATGTCGGGGGGTGGAACTGGATGGGATTTAAGATCTCTTCCAAGCCAGGCAATTCCAAGGTCCTCTGTTTTCATCCTAAATAATCCTGCAAAGAGCAGGGGGTTGAACTTGAGCCTTTTGAGTCGCTTCCACCTTGAGGAAGCCTGTGAGTCTCAGATGTCACTTTGATACATTTAACCAACTTCAAGGTTTGCATAAAAGGTTCGAGGTTTGACAAGGGTGTCACCCCTGCAGCCGTCCACACGTGACAAATTCATTTGTGTTTCCTGCTACTGAAAAATCCTCAGACTCTTCTTCATCTTCTCGCTTTCAAGTTCCTCCTCAAAACTGTTAAGGATTAACAGAACATCATTAGAGATTTGTTCTTTATTGTCTTGTCAGATGATTTTCTGGGAAAACCAGGCACTCACAATCCTATAATCTGTTGTTCCCTTGACTCTCAGCAAAATTGGGATGAGTGGGAAGATGAAGCTACTGTAATTAAGTTCTCTATAAGCTCCATCTCATGCAAACCTGCTGAACCCAAATCCGAGTTTTCCTAATGACTCATCAAATGACCTTGGACAAAGTCACTTTGCTCTCACTTCTTTTTCTTCCCAGTTTTCAGTTTAATGTTGAGAAATAAGTCTTAGTTCTTTGCAGGGTGTTACGAGGGACAAGGTTTTCAGAACATTTCCCACTTCTTCTTGTGTGTGGACACACGTTGGAGAATTTTTGGAGAAAAACACTTTTTGGAAAACGAGAGCGCTGAGGTTACAAAGTGGGGGATACTCAGAACACTCTACTTGTTATTTTAATGTAAACTGCTGAATTTTTTAAGCCCTCATCTTATTTTTCAGCCTCTGTCGACCTCCCATCCCTACAAGATGTCCTGCTACGACCTGTACCCCTCCTCTGCCTGCGGCGTCCTGCGGCCCCAGCCCCTGGCTGACAGCGGCAACGAGCCGTGCGTCCGCCAGTGCCCCGACTCCACCACCGTGATCCAGCCTCCCGCCGTGGTGGTCACCTTCCCCGGGCCCATCCTCAGTTCCTTCCCGCAGGATTCCGTGGTGGGATCGGCTGGAGCTCCCGTCCTTGCAGCCTCTGGAGCTTCCCTGGGTTATGGGGGCTACGGGTCCCTGGGTTATGGGGGATTTGGCTCCCTGGGCTATGGGGGTTATGGATATGGGGGCTATGGGGGTTATGGATCCCTGGGCTATGGGGGTCTCTATGGCTATGGGGGCTATGGGGGTCTGGGCTCCTGTGGGGGGTACCGGGGTCTGTATGGCTCTGGCAGAGCCTTTGGCTCTGGCTATTGCAGCCCCTACTCCTCCTGGTACGGCCGCTACGGCCGCGGCTTCTGGGGATCCTGCTAAACCCTACGGAAATATCCTGGAATAAGGAACAACTGGCAACAGGGAGATCCAGTCCTGGCCCCAGAGGAGATGTTGTGACCACAGCCATCCCACAACTCCTCCTTGATTCATTCACCTTCAGCTTGTTGTCTTCTGGGCTTCTTTTTTCCTATCTGTGTGTGTGTGTATGTAATACGTGGGATAAAGCAATAATTTATATTCTTCTGGAATGCAACTTCACCCTCCAGCTGGAGAAGAGCAACCACGGAAGAAGTCGCCTGTGACTTGATGTTCTTCATTTTCTGCAATGCTTTTCTGTGAATGCTTTTTTTCTCATTAAAATGATTCTGTTCTGCAAAAACAAAACCAAAGAAGTTTTAGTTTTAATTTCTCTGTTTTTTGGCTTGCAACACTTCTTTCTGTATGGGGGGTGGAAATTTATATTCTTACAATAGGCTGAGGTTCAGACTTCGAAATCGCTTGAAATATCCCAGCTGGGGTGAAATCAATCACTGTTCCTTAGTCCAAATTTGGGAGCAGGAATCCTCCTCCTCAACTGCCCTGGGCCACGATAAAAACATTACAGAGTCATGGACTTCTGGAATGTGTTGGATTGAAAGAACCCTTAAGATATTCTCTTTCCACACCCCCACCATGGGCAGGGACACCTCCCATGACACCTGGCATTGGGGCAGGGACCATAAATTCCCTGGAAAACCCGTGTCAGGTTATCCACCCTCACAGGGAAAGATTTATTTCCAATATCCAACCTAAATTTGCCCTCTGCCATTTTGAATTCATTCTCCCTTGTCCTGTCACTCCAGTTCCCAAGGAAAAATCTCTCTCCAGCTTCTCTGTAGATCCTGGAAGGTGGAATCTCACCAGAGCAAAGAAGAAGGGGGGCTTTGCTCACAGGTTAAGATATTTTCTACCTCCTAATTTTTCCAGGTACCATTTCCCCAGGTTCTCACTGTTCCAGTTTTTCTCACTGGTGTGAATAAATCCTTCAAGGAGTTGCTTTTTCTGTCAAAAACCTTCCAACACTTTACCTTTCATGATTATTCAGAAATATTTCAGATTTCAAAGTTTCCCTCTGTGGCCCAGAAAACTTCATTTAAAGATTTCATAGGAAATTGATTTCACTTCCTGCTGAGGTTATTCCTGAGGACAGAGTTTAAACATTTGACTGAGGAAATATTTGAACCTGAAGCCCAAAGAGATGAAAGCTTTATCTTGAAGAAATTCATACTGTTATCTAATCTTCCCTGTCTTTTTTTGGGCAGGGCATTAGTCTCCATAGTTTAGGGACAGGTTGGATTAAGCTCTGAGCAACTTGGGCCAGTGAGAGGTGTTCCTACCCATGGCAAGGCGTGGAATGAGATGAGCTCTAAAATCCCTCCCAACCCAAACCATTCCATGATTCCAGGGTATTTTAGGCTGTTACTGACACCTGCAATGGTGAGGGTTCTCCAAAGGCAAATAACAATGGTGAAAACAGGAGAAAAGAACACCAGAACATGGCAACTTTGATGCAACAAATTTTTAATGAACAGCAAGCAAAGTAATGCATTTGCAGAGTTTCCAAGAAGCAAGAAACTATTCTCCAGCCAGAGGCACATTCACATGGGATTGATTCATGTTCTCTTCCAAATCCCAGCTGTTGATGTGAACAAACAGGGCCCATTTTGAGCCCTTTTGTTCCATATTTGTCTCAGGCTACACAGAAATGGGGCGGGAGAAGCTTTAAGGCAGAAGCTGAAAGCGGAGCATTTCAAAAGGGGCTGAACAGCTACAAATCCATGGTCTTGGGATGGAGTAGCAGTGGTTCCAAGCTCCTTGGCTGTGAAACCATCACATTCCATCTGTTGGCGATGACCTCACTTGGGATTTTTCCCTGGGGTTTAGCAGGAGCCGCAGCTGCCGCGGCTGTAGCGGCTGTAGCGGGAGGACCAAGGGCTGCAATAGCCAGAGCCAAAGGATCTCCCAGAGCCATACAGACCCCGGTACCCCCCACAGGAGCCCAGACCCCCATAGCCCAGGGAGGAGCCCCCATATCCACAGAGACCCCCATAACCCAGGGATCCAAATCCCCCATAGCCCCCATAGCCAAATCCCCCATATCCGCCAGATCCAAATCCCCCATATCCGCCAGATCCAAATCCCCCATATCCGCCAGATCCAAATCCCCCATAGCCCAGGGAGCCGTAGCCCCCATAGCCCAGGGAGCCCCCAGAGGCTGCAAGGACGGGAGCTCCAGCCGATCCCACCACGGAATCCTGCGGGAAGGAGCTGAGGATGGGCCCGGGGAAGGTGACCACCACGGCGGGAGGCTGGATCACGGTGGTGGAGTCGGGGCACTGGCGGACGCACGGCTCGTTGCCGCTGTCAGCCAGGGGCTGGGGCCGCAGGACGCCGGAGCCAGTGGTGGAGCACAGGTCGTAGCAGGACATCTTGTAGGGATTGGAGTTGATCTGTAGGTGTTAATTTATAATAATTTTTAAGTAATAGCGAACTTTTGGCTGTGCAGAAGCAGTCCAAGGACATCGATAATAAACCTGGGAAGTAAATCTATTTCCTATTCCTATTTTTCCTATCAATGTGATCTCCTGACTGCTCTTGACTTCAGTCCAACACAGTCTGCACACTTCTGTTGTATCTTTGAATTTCCAGGATGGATAATTTCTTCAGCATTAAATTACTCTTAGCTGATTATTTCCACTCAGATTTTATCTTTCCTGTTACAAACTCAGCAAAACTCTACCAAACATAGCCACATATGCAGGTTATTCTTTATCTCTTAAAATACAGAGGAGGAATCCTTTGTAGTGCTAAAATAATAAAGTTTGGAGTTCAACACCACTCAATGAACCTCTCTCCTACAAGATCTAGAGATGAAAGAGAAATGAAACACCAAATACCCTACAGAGAGCAGTGGCAGCCTGACCACCAACAGATATCTTCACAGGAAGTTCAGTGTCAAGACGTTTGAGAGAAAAGTGACTTACCTGGCTCACGAAGGCAGAACAGGTGAGAGAAGTGGATGGAAGGACCTGAAGCAGACACCTTTTATAGAGCTCCCTGCTTGCCCAGAGGGCACGGGGCACCTGATGCGCCAGTTCGTAATTAGGTCCCAACCCCAAATTGCAGGACACATAATTCCTCAAAGTGCTGAAATTGTCATTGCTTATTGCTGGTGCTCTTCAAACCCACACATAGCGTGAGCTGCACATTCCGCCTCAGACCTCTATTGTCTCCTGGCTTTATGTGGGGAATTATTTTTTATGATCCCATTGCTTTCCTTAGCGTTAGGGGAGGAAATGAAGCTGACTTGATTTATTTACGAGTCCTTGATAATTGGGATGATTGGAGGACACTCATGGTTTTGCCCAGGTAAAGATACTTGAGTGTGATCAACAGGAGACATGGAGTTTCTTTTATGAAGTCGAATGAGGACTGAGGACAAATAACAGGGGAAAAACATTGGTTCTGCAGGCTCAGCATTTCTCCCTCCACCTACTCAAGGCAAGGCAAATGCAATCAACAGGAGCACCTTTGAATGGATATCATATCAGTTCTTGAGGACTGATTTGGGTTGAAAAAGACCTTAAAGATCATCCAGTGGCACCCCATGACATGGGCAGGGACACCTTGTCCATCCTGGCCTCATTTATCCTGGACTTGGACACTTCCAGGGATGGGGAATCACCTGTGCCAGGGCCTCCCCCTCTCACAGGGAATGATTCCTCCCCAGTATCCCCCGCTAAACCTCCTCTCTCTCAGTTTTAATCCATCCCCTCTTTTCCTGCCGGTTCATCCCGTAGAAGAAGTCTCCATGTTAATTTTTAAATTCTCCTGGTTCTCTTTCAGTCCCTGGAAACTGAGAAACATTTCGCCTGGCAGCCACAATTCTGTGGAAATTGGGTTTTCTGAGTTGTTTCACTGAGCTTTCCTTTCCTTTCTTATGTTTTCTCCTCCTACTTTAACAGGTTACAAACACAAAATTCTGCGTTTTAAATAAAAGTGACAAATATATTTTATTCTTAAGGTCAAAGACAGGAAGGTCAAAGTTACAAATCAAGAGCTGATTATGGGAAAAACCCAAGTGGCCTCAATTTACCCATTTTAATGTGATAATCTCTTGTAATTGTGGGGTGTTTACATCCAGGCACAGGTTTTATATAACTCTGACACAGAAGGAACAAGTCAGTAATGGTTGTTCAGAAGGCTCTCAAAAATCCCTTGGAATGTTCTTGTAAAATTTGACATGACTTTTTTTTTTTTTTTCTTCCCAGGATAATGGCTCAGGAAATCCTCATATGTATCTCTGGGCTTGGAAAAGCTCATAATTCATAAATAATGCATGGTGTGAAGACAACCACGTGGGTGATTATGATAACGATGATAATGATAGAGTAGCACAATTGTGGTGTAAACAAAGAGAGAAACCTCAGCAAATCCAACATTTGCTTTTCCCAGCAGATTCCCACCTTATAATTGCTCCGTGCTGAAAGATGTCGTCAAGGATGGGATTAGCTGCAAGATCCTGTCTAAAAGCAAAAGGCTTTTACTTCCACTACAGCTAAATTTGGGTATCATGGAATGGTTTAAAATTGTTCAAAAACCATCTTGTTTCACATCCTGCCATGGACAGGGACACCTTCCACTGTCCCAGGTTGATCCAAACTGACCTTGAACACTTCCAGAGATGAAGCCAGCTCAATAAAACTTGAATTCAATTATTAATTCAATGTACACTCTGATTATTTTGAGCTTTCCTTTCTAATCCTTAAAATCTTAAGTATCTCTCCCCTTAGAACTAAGTTTGGGTTTATGCTGTAGCTTAAGGGACGGAAAAAACATAAGACTTTTCTGGATATTTGTGTGCCCAGAGCATTCTAAGATTTTTATAATTTCTGTGAATGTCTGAACATAATTTTCTTATAAGACAGGACAAGGATATTTGTGCATGAACAGCTCAGTACATGGTGCCTCTTCAGAAAATTGAAACTTATTCGTGAATCATGTTTTAGGATGAAAGATACACTAATTTCACCCATCAATGTTTCAGATCAAAGGACCTTGCATGACGTGACGCGATAATTGAAATCAAGAATAAACACAAACAGAAAGAGCAACAATTTCATCACTTTGAGGAGCAATCAATACAAAAAAAATGTTCTGTGTCAACTAATGAGCTCCTCTGAGCCCTCAGGCAAGTCTGAACTGTATAAAAGCTGTCTCCACTTGGGGTTCTCTCAAACATCTTCCCTTCACTCGTTCTTCTCAACAACTTGGTAAGTGTGGAGCTGCTCTTTGCTGCTTTTGGAATTGCTCTTTGCTGCTTTTGAAACGATGTTTTTGCTGCCTTTGGAATCTCTCTTTGCTGTTAAATTCATCTGGGGCGCTCTCTTCCATCAGGAGCTCGTGGGCAAAATTTTAGGTGGAGAGATAAACCTTACAAAAGCCTCACAGAAGGCTGCTCTCTGCTTTTGAGGTTCGTGTTCTGTTCCAAACCAAACTGAAAGGTTTTTCTGTCAGAAAATTCTGTTGGATATTGGGTTGCCTTCACCTGTTGTGTCCATTATGGGACAGGTTCAGTGTTTATTCCTACCCTCTGCTTGGTTAAATGGGTGACTGGAAATTGTTGGAAAGTTTAAATCTTCCTGTTCGCAGGGAAATGTTGAATTTAGAGGCAAACCTGCCTTTAGATCCAAATATTACAAATCACCCCAAATGCTTTTAATTCAAGATAAATGGGCATGAGCACCCCCAGAGATCAGGCTTGGAGCAGGACACAGAGAATAATTGAGAATTGTTCGAAACACTCTGTAAGAGATTTATTTAAGATTAAAAGGGATCCTGGAGGAAATTTAAGGAGCTGAAATGTGAAGTGCTGGGTTTTTTCCAAGTAAACGAGGGCAAGAAGTTTGGTGTGAGAATTTTTCAAAAGAGTTCAGAGCTCAAAATCTAAATGCCGGGGAGTTAAGCTCATTGTAGGGATCTCAAAGCCCTGATTCAATGTTTGGAAATTTGGGACAATCGTCTCTGCAATTTCCTTGTAATGGTCTCATCCAAGAAGCTCCATCTGAACAGACAATGAGTTATAATCCCTGTTTTGACAAGGATCAGCACAAAGAAGATCAGTGGGAATGAAGAGCCAGAGTCATGAAATCCTGAGTAACAACGCACTCGACTCTTGGAGCAAAGCCCCACTCATTGTTGATCCCCTGACTCACCAAAATGCTCCAGAAAATCATTTGGGCTGTTCTCATTCAATTTTCATCTTTAAGAGACGTGGGGAAATTCCGGTGCTTCAAAGCGCTCCTGTCTGGGGAAAGGCAGCCAACTCCAGAGCTCTTTTCTGGAGGTGAATAATATCTTGTACTTGCTCTTGTAGATCAACCTCCAATCCCTACAAGATGTCCTGCTACGACCTGTGCTCCACCGCTGGCTCCGGCGTCCTGCGGCCCCAGCCCCTGGCTGACAGCGGCAACGAGCCGTGCGTCCGCCAGTGCCCCGACTCCACCACCGTGATCCAGCCTCCCGCCGTGGTGGTCACCTTCCCCGGGCCCATCCTCAGCTCCTTCCCGCAGGATTCCGTGGTGGGATCGGCTGGAGCTCCCGTCCTTGCAGCCTCTGGGGGCTCCCTGGGCTATGGGGGCTACGGGTCCCTGGGCTATGGGGGATTTGGATCTGGCGGATATGGGGGATTTGGATCTGGCGGATATGGGGGATTTGGCTATGGGGGCTATGGGGGATTTGGATCCCTGGGCTATGGGGGTCTCTGTGGATATGGGGGCTCCTCCCTGGGCTATGGGGGTCTGGGCTCCTGTGGGGGGTACCGGGGTCTGTATGGCTCTGGGAGATCCTTTGGCTCTGGCTATTGCAGCCCTTGGTCCTCCCGCTACAGCCGCTACGGCCGCGGCAGCTGCGGCTCCTGCTAAACCCCAGGGGAAAATCCCTCGACTCGGCAAATGGCACAGTTGGATCCTCTCCTGAGCTCCTGAGGAAGGAGCACAGCATCAGACTTCACTTCTGACCGTGGAGCCAAAACCCCTCTAGAAATTCTCCTTTTTGTTTCCTCCTCCCTTTGTTCGGTTTCCTCTTCCCTGTCCCTTCCAGTGGCCAAATGTGTGGCTCCACTATCCCCTGGCTTCTCCCGGACACTGCTGCCTCCTGCCACAGGGTTGAGGAAGCAGCTTTCCTGAGGGACAAACTGCCTGTCTTTGCCTCACGTGTCCTCATCCAGTGGGGCCTTCCCTGCCCTTGCAATAAAAAAATCCTGCATCCAACACCTGCCTTTGTTTTTTCCTGTTAAGCCCCATTGTGGCATATGGGGCTCCCTTTCCTCCCCATCAGAACCAGGCTGAGATGCTTTGGCAGCTGAGAGTTCTCTTTCACTAATTATTACAAATTATTCCAGTTATCAGACTTCCAGAAGTTATTCCAATTATTTCCATCCCGTTTGGCACTGTAACATGGGACAATCACATCCCCAAGGCAGCCAGAGCTCAAGGACAACACTCTCAGGCACAGGGTGGGATTCTTGGGGTGCCTGTGCAAGTCCAGGGTATAGACTCATTCCCTGCATGGCCCTTCCAACCCAGGATATTCCATGGTTCTCTTTTTTAAGTTGTTAATTTAGTGCTGGAATTCCTTTTAATTTTACATCTTCCAGGCAATGTATTAGAAATCATCCAACTGCCTTCAAAGACAAAGCTAAAAAATACTGCCTGAAGTTCTGGTAAAGCATGTTCTGTGAAGGAATGATAGGAGGAAGATGAACAAAGGGAAACAATTTTTGAGATTGGTATCTGATGAGCAAAGATGAGGCACTACCTTCTCTTTTTTCGTTAATCATTGCCATGATAAAGTTGCCTCAGGGAAGGTTTGGCTGAACCTGTCAGCAGGTGAGGTAAAAAGAACATGAACTGATGCATTAGAGAGGATTTACCTCTTCCTTCACCTAGGACTCTTTCAAAGAAAATGTCTTGATCAGTGTCAAAGAACAGCAAATCTTATTTTCACTGGTAATTTCAATATTCTTCCTCGTGTGGGACAGTATCTGTCAGATGGCCACAAGTAATAAATAGAAATGGAAATTAGTGCATGGTACCTGTGAGTACTGCTTTTATTTTCAGAAAACAAGACTTCATTTTTATGGGCAAACAAACATTTATCTGAGAATATATTGATTTTAAAAACCACAGAATTGTGTAGGTTGGAAAAGATTTTTGAGACGATCCAGGCTGTGCCTGATGCCCACCTGGTCACCCAGGCCAACATCCAGAAATTCCCTGGACATCTCAAGGGATGGGAATTCCAAACCTTCCTGAGCCCCTTTTTGAGGCCTTACCACCCTTTCCAGGAGGATCTTTTGCATCTCCAAAATCTCTCCCCTGACAGGTTCTTGTCTCTCTCCCTGCTCCATCCTCCTTGTCTCTTCTTTCCTCTCACCCAGGGCAGTTTTGGGACATCTTTACAAAACGCTGATGCCTTTCCCTCTTTTCTCTTCTGATCTTTGCTTCCACCCTCAGCCTCCAAGAGGTGCTGGGTGAAAATCATGAGCCCAGCTGAATGCTTGAGCTGCGACTGCCAAATTTCACAGCTCTCAGCGAGGCAGTGCCAGGCAGGTACCAGTCTAATTAGGTGTTGTGTCAGACAAGTGCTCTGCCCAAGATAACACCCCTGGAGAGAGCCAGTAACACCAAGGGAACAACAATTACACAGCTTTAATTTGGGCTGGATGCCTGCTCTGAGTGATCTCATGTCTGATTGCAAAATCCAGCTAAGGGCTGACCTTTGTCTCGGTGTCTATGGGGTGGAGGGAGTTTCCTCCATTCCTTACTCTAGGATCCGTCCCCAAAAAACCTCTAATTATTCATTTGCGTTCCTGGCATTGGCACATCTTTTGGGAGCCCTGATAACAGAAAGCTGAGTGGCACTGAGCAGGAGGGAATGAGAGTATCTGACTGGAAAAACGAGGTGGCTGAGCTGCTGGGAGCAGCAGGAATGGAGTGACCATCATGGGATGGGGCAGAGCCGGGTTCCTGCTGACTATGGGGAAAGGAGTGGCACAATGGCAAGGAAACTTTCCTGTCCCACCTTCCAGGAGCCACCTCAGAATCATAGGAATGAGGAAAACATCACCAACATCACCACCCCAAGACCAATCCCCACGTTGCCAACCAGCCCAGAGTGCTGAGGGTCACATCCAGTTGAACCATTTGAGCCAAGACCTCTGGTTCCAATGACCTCTGCTTGAGTCCCCACAGCTCTTGCACTCACAGTAACACAAGGATTCCTTTCTGACTCAAGCCCAGGTTTTCCAAACAGAGCCTCAGACCCCTGGATCCTTTAAATTATTTAATCATGGTGCAAAAACAGAGTAACAACAAAAGATGGTGCTGCCAAGGAGGGACAAACAAAGGGATTATATACCCTCAAAGCCTGGGGACATCAGCTCCTGCTGTGACTGTGGGAGTCCAGTCAAGTGGCAGGGCCAGAGGTCCCTGTGCCCTTTAAATGCTCTGAAGTAAATAACCTGAAAATGCAAAATATCAGAGTGTCGTGGTAATATAAACTGAACCTTTAACCAATGGAAAGAGCACACCCAATTCCCTTTCACTGCAAACAAGTCCCTGCGTGTCTCACAGACAGGGTGAATCCAGGAAAAGTGAATGGAACAAATCCTGACTAAACCAAAATGTAGAAAATGAAGTGATACAAACAAAACATAAATCATCATAACTCTCGAAAGAGGAAAAAGAGCAAGTCATGCCCTGCTGAAAAACAGAGTGATCAGAATCTACCCTCCAGCTGTAGAGGTAACAGAACTCCAGAAAAACAGACAGAGACACAAGAACTGGATGCAGGAAAACTTTATTGTTCCAAGAAGGGCAGGAGGGACCAGGAGAGGGATAGTGGGCAGGCCCCAGGCAAGGCGGGCACTGGGGCAGCTTGAGCCGAGCTCAACTGCTCCATGCTGGGCTAAGGTGACTGTGGGACATTGGGCTGGGCTGTGGTGGCTCTAGCAGGGTCCGCAGGTGTCCCAGAACTTCTTGCTGTAGCGGGGCAGGGCGCAGGGGCTGTAGGCAGGAGCAGGGCAGGCTCTGCCAAAGGTGCAGAGGCCTCCCGTGGCCTGGGTGGCGCCGGCGCCGTAGAGGCCGCCCAGCCCCAGGGAGCCGCCAAAGGCCGGGGCTCCGGTGGATCCCACCACGGCTTGCTGGGGGAAGGAGCTGAGGATGGGCCCGGGGAAGGTGACCACAACTGGTGGTGGCTGGATCAAGGCCGAGGAGTCGGGGCACTGGCGGGCGCACAGCTCGTTGCAGCTCTCAGCGATGGGCTGGGGCACGGCCACGCCGGTTCTGGGGGCGCACAGCTCAGAGCTGCTCCTGGGTGGGCACAGATCGTAGCAGGACATCTTGTTGTGTGAGAGGTGAGGCTGAAAGAAAAGGCAGAAAAAGAGGTGTTAGAAGAGCCATGGGGCTGTCACCATTAAGTAGTGCCCTGTTCCCTGCCCTGCCACAGACCCTGATTAGGCAAAGCCACACAGCCTTGCCCACACTGTCCAGCACTGGCAGTGTGCCCACCAGCCCCCTCAGAGCCCCAATCCCCCCATCCCCAGAGCTCACAAACCCTGCCCAAATCCCTGTGCCGAGCCTGGCTCTGTCTGTCCCAGCCAAGGGGCTCCTTCCTTGCTCTCCTAAGCAGGCTGAGCCAGGCCTGGACAAGCCAGGCCAGCATGGCTGCTGCCCCGCCAGCTCTGGTGGCCACAGAGAGCCCCTGGACACGCAGGCAGATCTCTGCAGGACCCACCTGTCCTTGGGCTGAGCAGAGCAAGGCTGCAGCAGTGGATGCAGCCCTGGGCCAGCACAGGGCTTTTATGGGTGGCCACAGAGGTGGAGCAGGAGCTGCCCATGCAGAGGCCACGTGTGTGGGGGCAAGGCCTGACTTCAGCCCTGCTACCACAGGGCTATTCTGCTGACTCCTGCCTTTCCTGGCCAGCCCCAAGATGCACCATCAGCCCCTGCAATTATCCCGCTGGGACACAGCCAGTGACACCTCTTGGCCCACAGCAGCCCCAGCAGGTACCTACCATGTGCCATCCACTGTCCCTGATGGGCACAGGGCAGAGCTGGCCCAGGGCCCAGTCAAAGGAAGCTCCTGTGGGACCCTGCATGCTCAGCACCATGATGCACTGACCAGTCCAGCAGAGCTGGGCTCCATCTGTCCCCCAGGCACGGCTAGGGAGCTGTGTGACACAGGGGACAAAGAGGACTCATGCCAGGCCTGACATACACAAGGATCAGAAATCCCCTCTAAAAGCACAACACTGATTAGAGTTCTTTCAGCCCAGCCTAGAGACCTTCCAAGCCCTCACATGTGACCCTGGAGCCAAATTCCTGGGTGCCATCCTGGCTATCAAGTATCTGACGTGGCAGGAAGGACAAGATGGCTTGGGCAGCGGGAGGTGCTGGAGTGGCACCTGGGGGATGCTGACTCAGGGAGGGGCAGGGGCTGCACAGCCCTGGTGTCAGCAGCAGCAGCAGCAGGGAGTGTCCCCTGTGCAGATTGGCCCAGCTGGTGCTGAGCAATGCTGGGGCTGCTATAAAAGCCCAGCCTGGGCCAGACTGGGCCAAGCACTGGCCTGGCCACCTTCTCCTCCTCCTCAGGGACAAGGGTAAGTGTGCGAGTGCCTCTGCTCACTGCCCCTGTGGTGGCTCCAGCCCCGGCCCCTGTGGCTCGGGCGCTGCCTCTGCCACTCTCCTGCCATGGCTGCCTTCTCTTGCAGAGCACCCTCGGATCCCTTGCCAAGATGTCCTGCTATGATCTGTGCCCACCCAGGAGCAGCTCTGAGCTGTGCGCCCCCAGAACCGGCGTGGCCGTGCCCCAGCCCATCGCTGAGAGCTGCAACGAGCTGTGCGCCCGCCAGTGCCCCGACTCCTCGGCCTTGATCCAGCCACCACCAGTTGTGGTCACCTTCCCCGGGCCCATCCTCAGCTCCTTCCCCCAGCAAGCCGTGGTGGGATCCACCGGAGCCCCGGCCTTTGGCGGCTCCCTGGGGCTGGGCGGCCTCTACGGCGCCGGCGCCACCCAGGCCACGGGAGGCCTCTGCACCTTTGGCAGAGCCTGCCCTGCTCCTGCCTACAGCCCCTGCGCCCTGCCCCGCTACAGCAAGAAGTTCTGGGACACCTGTGGGCCCTGCTAGAGCCACCACAGCCAGCATGGAGCAGTTGATCACGGCTCAAGCTGCCTTGGCCTCCTGCAGGCTGTGTCACCCAGTCTGCCTGGGGCCTCCCTAGCATCTCTCTTCCAGCCTCTCATACCCTTCTTGGAACAATAAAGTTTTTCTGCATGTAATTCCTGTCTCTTTGCTTCCTTTTCCTAAATAATGAAAACTCCAGGGATGGGGCTTTCCAAGAATGGGAGGGGAAATGGTGGTTCTGGGAGAACTGTAAATTGAAGCAGAAGGAAATGGTAAAATTGTAGAAGGAAGGGGACAATGGAGGTTAAAGTGCAGAAGAAAATGTAATCAAAGGGAAAATGGGAGGATATGAAGGAGAGCAAAGTGAATGAGTCAGGGAAGGAGGAGAAGGAGAAGGAGAAGGAGAAGGAGAAGGAGAAGGAGAAGGAGAAGGAGAAGGAGAAGGAGAAGGAGAAGGAGAAGGAGAAGGAGAAGGAGAAGGAGAAGGAGAAGGAGAAGGAGAAGGAGAAGGAGAAGGAGAAGGAGAAGGAGAAGGAGAAGGAGAAGGAGAAGGAGAAGGAGAAGGAGAAGGAGAAGGAGAAGGAGAAGGAGAAGGAGAAGGAGAAGGAGAAGGAGCTCCAAGCACTTGGCCTGAAGACAGACAGATCCCTTGGCTGCCAGACATGAAACCAGAACCTTTTATAGACTTGCAGCCATGTTGGCAATGAGTGGGGCTGGCCCCAGAGCTGGGAGCCATCCAGAGGTAAAGGCTACCAGAACTCCAGGCCCTCTGTGCCACCATGGCTGTGCTAAAGGTCCAGGGACAGAAACCAGACAGACACTTCACATTCACTGTGCCCTGTACATTAAATATCATTGTCATCAATTTCTTCTCTTTCCTTTTCTATGTCTTAGTCTTTCTTCTTTATCGTTCTCATTTCTCATTTGTTATCTTCTCTTTCCTCTTCTTCTTCTCTTTCATCTTGTCCTTCTTGTTCTCCTTCCTCGTCTTATCCACATTCTCCTCTTTCCTCTTTTCCTCATTCTCTTCAGCCTATTTCTCCTCCTCGATCTCCTTCTCCTCCTCACCAAAAATCTTCCCAACATTCTCTATCTTTTGATACAGTTTCCATTTCGATTTCATTTATTTTCTGCATAAGCCTCCTCTCTCCCATTCCCTCTTCTGTTTTATTTCCCCTTTCTCCTTCAATTTTCCATTCTGACTGGCCCTGCATCACTATTTCCCCTCCGACTCTTGCAACTCTTACATACCCCTGGACTTTGAGATATGGGAAAAGATGGCAAAGAGACAAGAATTAGATGCAGAAAAACTTTATTGTTCCAAGAAGGGCAGGAGAGGCTGGAAGAGAGATGCTAGGAAGGCCCCAGGCATGCCGGGTGTCACAGCCTGCAGGAGGCCAGGGCAGATTGAGCCGTGATCAACTTCTCCATGCTGGGCTGTGGAGGCTCTAGCAGGGCCCACAGGTGTCCCAGAACTTCTTGCTGTAGCGGGGCAGGGCGCAGGGGCTGTAGGCAGGAGCAGGGCAGGCTCTGCCAAAGGTGCAGAGGCCTCCCGTGGCCTGGGTGGCGCCGGCGCCGTAGAGGCCGCCCAGCCCCAGGGAGCCGCCAAAGGCCGGGGCTCCGGTGGATCCCACCACGGCTTGCTGGGGGAAGGAGCTGAGGATGGGCCCGGGGAAGGTGACCACAACTGGTGGTGGCTGGATCAAGGCCGAGGAGTCGGGGCACTGGCGGGCGCACAGCTCGTTGCAGCTCTCAGCGATGGGCTGGGGCACGGCCACGCCGGTTCTGGGGGCGCACAGCTCAGAGCTGCTCCTGGGTGGGCACAGATCGTAGCAGGACATCTTGGCGAGGGATCCGAGGGTGCTCTGCAAGAGAAGGCAGCCATGGCAGGAGAGTGGCAGAGGCAGCGCCCGAGCCACAGGGGCCGGGGCTGGAGCCACCACAGGGGCAGTGAGCAGAGGCACTCGCACACTTACCCTTGTCCCTGAGGAGGAGGAGAAGGTGGCCAGGCCAGTGCTTGGCCCAGTCTGGCCCAGGCTGGGCTTTTATAGCAGCCCCAGCATTGCTCAGCACCAGCTGGGCCAATCTGCACAGGGGACACTCCCTGCTGCTGCTGCTGCTGACACCAGGGCTGTGCAGCCCCTGCCCCTCCCTGAGTCAGCATCCCCCAGGTGCCACCCCAGCACCTCCCGCTGCCCAAGCCATCTTGTCCTTCCTGCCACGTCAGATACTTGATAGCCAGGATGGCACCCAGGAATTTGGCTCCAGGGTCACATGTGAGGGCTTGGAAGGTCTCTAGGCTGGGCTGAAAGAACTCTAATCAGTGTTGTGCTTTTAGAGGGGATTTCTGATCCTTGTGTATGTCAGGCCTGGCATGAGTCCTCTTTGTCCCCTGTGTCACACAGGTCCCTAGCCGTGCCTGGGGGACAGATGGAGCCCAGCTCTGCTGGACTGGTCAGTGCATCATGGTGCTGAACAGGCAGGGTCCCACAGGAGCTTCCTTTGACTGGGCCCTGGGCCAGCTGCACCCTGTGCCCATCAGGGACAATGGATGGCACATGGTAGGTACCTGCTGGGGCTGCTGTGGGCCAAGAGGTGTCACTGGCTGTGTCCCAGCGGGATAATTGCAGGGGCTGATGGTGCATCTTGGGGCTGGCCAGGAAAGGCAGGAGTCAGCAGAATAGCCCTGTGGTAGCAGGGCTGAAGTCAGGCCTTGCCCCCACACACGTGGCCCCTGCATGGGCAGCTCCTGCTCCACCTCTGTGGCCACCCATAAAAGCCCTGTGCTGGCCCAGGGCTGCATCCACTGCTGCAGCCTTGCTCTGCTCATCCCAAGGACAGGTGGGTCCTGCAGAGATCTGCCTGCGTGTCCAGGGGCTGCCCAGGGCCCTCTGTGGCCACCAGAGATGCTGGTGCAGTGGCCATGCTGGCACCAGCCTGGCTTGGCCAGGAGAGCAAGGAAGGAGCCCCTTGGCTGGGACAGACAGAGCCAAGCTGGGCCCAGGGAATCAGGCAGGTCTTGTGAGCTCTGGGGTGTGGGGCTCAGGGCTCTGAGGGGGCTGCAGGACACAAGGCCAGTGCTGGGCAGTGTGGGCGAGGCATTGCTGAATGGGGAGAACCCCATGGCTCTTCTAACGCCTGTTTTTCTGTTTCAGCCTCATCTCTCACACACCAAGATGTCCTGCTACGATCTGTGCCCACCCAGGAGCAGCTCTGAGCTGTGCGCCCCCAGAACCGGCGTGGCCGTGCCCCAGCCCATCGCTGAGAGCTGCAACGAGCTGTGCGCCCGCCAGTGCCCCGACTCCTCGGCCTTGATCCAGCCACCACCAGTTGTGGTCACCTTCCCCGGGCCCATCCTCAGCTCCTTCCCCCAGCAAGCCATGGTGGGATCCACCGGAGCCCCGGCCTTTGGCGGCTTCCTGGGGCTGGGCGGCCTCTACGGCGCCGGCGCCACCCAGGCCACGGGAGGCCTCTGCACCTTTGGCAGAGCCTGCCCTGCTCCTGCCTACAGCCCCTGCGCCCTGCCCCGCTACAGCAAGAAGTTCTGGGACACCTGCGGGCCCTGCTAGACTCAAATGCAATGCCTTTATTACCTGTTGTCAGTGGAAAAGTCTAGAATTTGGTCATCCCAATTGTTGCCGCCATAACTCTCTACTTCAAGCCTTTTCCTACACTTAGTATTTTACTTATTCTGCAGTTTTTTGTTTTCTTTTGTAAATTTATTGTGCATAACTATTTCACTTTTTTTTCTTTATCTTTGATCTTTATTGTTTTTGTCATTTATATAAACCTCATGTCCTATTTGCCTTTGTTTGCCTCTGCTTGTTGACAACTGTGCAAGTTAAAAATTTTAGCTTTATTTTTTTGATTCTTTTTGTATCTCTGTTCTCTCCATGCTTTCCTTCATACTGTGAGTGTGATTCGAAGTTGTTCCTTCAATAAATCTTTTTTGCATAAAATTTTTATGTTGCTTTTGTTCCTTTTTATTTTTAATTATGCTAAGCATTCACTTGTGGTCTTACCTGCTCATAACAGAACTGTTCAACTTGACCATGTCTGGTTGCTCAAATCTCTGGAGAGCCACTGGAAAGGGCCTGGGATTGCTGGAGCCACTCTGGGAGGAGCAGCCTGCTCTGGATGACACAAAAGGGAAAGTAACAGCAGGGCAGGGCCCTGGCTGGCCAAACCCAGCGGCTATGAAGGATCTGATCAGGGCTCAGGCTCCTGGCAGCTCCTCTGTTACTCACCCTGGGATATGCAAGGTTCATTAAAACAACAAAACAGGGAGCAGAGAATATTACTTAATGCTCTCATGGCCCTTGTTCCTCATAGGCTCAAGAAAATCTGCACTTAGAGGGGCTTTTTCCTCACAGGAACCCTCCCCAAATAAATTTTGTAGTTCAGAGAGTGCTGAAATTGTGGTGTTTTTAATACAAAGTGGAGAGACGCTATCATAGAATAGCATAATGGTTTGGGTGGGATCTTAAAATCATCTTGTTCCACACCCTGTCATGGGCAGGAACATTCCCACCACCTCAGGTTGATAAAATTCCTGTCTAGGTTGGCCTTGGACCTGCCAGGGATGGGGAATGCATGGAATAATCCCTGCCCTACACTCACAGGGAGGAATTCCTTCCCAAAACTCCATCTAAAGCTCCTCTCTGTCAGTCTGAACCCAATCCCCATTGCCCTGGCTCTCCATCCCTTGGGAATTGTCTCTCCCTGTGTTCCTTGGAGCCCCTGCAGCTCCTGCCAGGCCACAGAGAGGTCACCCCTAAACTTCTGGAGGCTGAACAATGCCAGCTGTCCCAGCCTTTCCTCCATCCCATCCTGGAGCCTCCTCTGGGCTCTCTCCAGCAGCTCCAGCTCCTCCCCAGGCTGGGGCAGCTCTGCAGGTGGGGTCTCACCTGAGCAGGCAGAATCCCCCTTCCCCTGCTGCCCACGGGGATTTTGGTGCAGCCCAGGAGAAGCGGAGGGGTTGGATTTGAAAGGAGTTTGAGCCAAGGGTGAGGCACAATTTCCTCTGACTGTCAGATTTATGTAAAATATAAATCAAGGCATAGAAATTCCTCCCCACGCTGGGAGATGTGGGGACCACTCAACCTCTTTCTGTACTTGGAGAATCTTTTTTGTTTTTCCTTCCCTTGCAGTGAATACAAGGAAATTTGTTGGGGCAACAAGCAAAACACAAAGCTAAGCCCAAATCCTTTATCACCTGCAGAGAAAATGAAAATATTGGGGTGAACCTGGACCACAACCAATCTTTAGTGTAGGAATTGAGAGCAGATATTTAACCTTTGGGGAATTTTTCAGGAATGACAAGAAGGGTGTGCAAAATGCACTGGATAGAGGTGAAAACCTAAAAGTTGTGCTCTTAAAAATCACATTAAAAAAGTAAGTAATCACAAATATTTATTTTTTATAAAAAGTATAGTTTGAAATGAGACAACTACAGCAAAGGTGGGATCTTAGAGTCACAGAGTATTCAACTGCAGATATGGATTTTTTTTTTTTTAAGAAAGAAAAGAAGAGCTGCATTACTTATTAACCCTTGACTTCCAATGGCACAAATAGTGATTTAATTAAAGTAATGGCAGGCACCACCTTGTTTCCTGCACATTCAAGTAGTTGGGATTGTGTAAGAGTGAAATGTCTAAATCACTCATGTCATACAACACCGAACATTAGCTGGGTTGAGCAGCAGATAATGAATGTTTGTGAAATCATTACAAAGTATTTTTCTCAAGAAGGGCCAGAACATTGTTGATAAGAGATTACACCCACGACAATAAAGAAAAACTTTGATCTGCCTCTTTGATTTTTCCTCAAATTGGGAATCACAGGATTCGATATGGGAACATTAAGCACCGCCAACGCTTTTAAAACTGAATTTCATTTCTCACTAAAACTTCTTTAGTTAAACAAAGTGATTTTATTCAGGATTGTTTCCAAATCTTCCTCTCAATAGAAAACTATTGGGGAATTGCTGAGTGTCCTGGATGATCTCAGCAGATATTCATGACCTCTTAAATCCATCTTGGCCCAAGAAGATCTCTTTAATTAGGGCTGGAAAAAACATTTATTCCTGGGTACTCCTGGAATAAGCTGGTTTCTGCTTCTAATTAATTTATCAGATAATTTTAAAGGGCTGTTAAGGAAAAATGTCCATGTCAGCCAAAGATGAGTCTTACAAAATCTTGCAGCAGGCAATCTCATGACAAGGTTGTAAAGGAAGAAGTAACATGTGGAGTCAGCTTAATGAACATAGTAATTCCAGTGAGGTCACTCTAATGATGCCAGGAGCTGCCAGGCCAATTAAGACCCAAGATTAAAGAAATCAAGATGGTGAAACTCTGACATAGCACGATAGGAGAATGTGAATGAAATCAGAACTGCCACAAACTCCAAACTTTCATGACTCAAAGCTGGTAAACAATTTCTTTTAGGCAGAACCCCCACCCCAAGCAAGATTCCAAGGCCTCAGGAATGTTGGGATCCTCTATATAAGCTCCAGTGCCTGGGTCCAGCCAGACACTTCTCGCAGCTCGCTCACCTTAGGAGCTTTGTGAGTATGAATTTTTAATTTCTTTCTATTTATTTAATCAGAGCAGAGCAATTGGGGAAGATTCCTTTAGGAATGCTGAGATTTAGATTAGCTTTACCTCATTTCTGTCTGGAATTGCTCTTAATTAAACATGTGGGAAATGTGGGATTTGGGAGGCTGAGTATGAGCCAGAAACTTTGAGAAATTGGAGTGTTCCAAGCTGGTTTTTAAAAGGCACAGATTAAGACATTTATTTCAGGTGATTGCTTTAGTACTTTATAAAATTCAAGACAAGAATTGAGACCTTTGTCAGTTGGGTTCAATGGCATTGCAAGACCCATAATAAACTTCCAATTTTAAGTAAACCCACAGATTCAGGGCTCTGTTGGCACTTAGGGGAAGTTTATGGGAGATGCAGTTGAGGTTTTTATATTGTTCTTCAAGGCAATTTCCAAAAGCTAAAAAACACAACAATGTGGGATTGGGTCATTCTGGGGATGGTTTCACACAGGCAAGAAATTTTTTGACCAAGGTGCTCAGCGAGCATTCACATCACTCAGGGCTGAACAGAAAACGCAACACAGCGATTTCACCCCTTTTGGAAATTCCTCTCACCAACTTCTTGCTTTTGACAGTTTTTACGCCTCCATCTGCTGCAAACCAACCTTCACCCTCACAAGATGTCCTGCTACGATCTGTGCCCACCCAGAACCGGCGTGGCCGTGCCCCAGCCCATCGCTGAGAGCTGCAACGAGCTGTGCGCCCGCCAGTGCCCCGACTCCTCGGCCTTGATCCAGCCACCACCAGTTGTGGTCACCTTCCCCGGGCCCATCCTCAGCTCCTTCCCCCAGCAAGCCGTGGTGGGATCCACCGGAGCCCCGGCCTTTGGCGGCTCCCTGGGGCTGGGCGGCCTCTACGGCGCCGGCGCCACCCAGGCCACGGGAGGCCTCTGCACCTTTGGCAGAGCCTGCCCTGCTCCTGCCTACAGCCCCTGCGCCCTGCCCCGCTACAGCAAGAAGTTCTGGGACACCTGTGGGCCCTGCTAGAGCCACCACAGCCAGCATGGAGAAGTTGATCTCGGCTCAAGCTGCCTTGGCCTCCTGCAGCCTGTGACACCCGGCATGCCTGGGCCCTGCCCATCGTCCCTCTCCCGGCCTCTCCTGTCCTTCTTGGTACAATAAAGTTTTCCAGCATCTAATTCCTGTCACTTTGCCTTCTTTTCTCAAATCAAGAAGACCCAAAGGCCTTGGCCAATTAAAGAAATTCAGGCCCCTCCTCCCTGCACGAGTGAATATTCCCCCCACAGATAAAAAATCAAAATCAAATAAAAACCAGAGAGCCTTTTGTGCAGCACAAACAGGGGTTTAATGATAGAGAGAAGATCAACAGCCAAGTGCAGGGAATCCAGGCGATACCAGGGGCAGCAGGGATGCGGGACTCGTGGTCTGGGAGCAGGGCTTGGCTTGGGACCAGGATACAGCCAGGGGATGGAGGGGTCAAGGCAATCCCAAGGGGATGGAGGGCTCAGGGCAATCCCAAGGGGATGGAGAGGTCAGGGCACGCCTGGGACCACTGGGCACACTCAGCTGCTGCTGCCAGCGGCTCCTGCCTGGTGTCCCCATGGCCCGGGCAGAGCTCCAGGGCCGCCACAGCCAGGGGGGCTTTAGAAAACCCCACAGCTCCCACGGCGGGACCTGCTCCATCTCTGGGAGCCGGGCAGGGAATAGCCCAGGCCACGCGAGGAGAAGCCAGAGCTGTAGGAGCGCCCGCAATTGCCAAAGGAGCCCCCATAATTGCCCCCGAGGGAGCTCCCATAGCCCCCAAAGGAGCCCCCATAATTGCCCCCACAGGAGCCCCCATAGCCCCCAAAGGAGCCCCCATAGCCTCCGAGGGAGCCCCCATAGCCCCCAAAGGAGCCCCCATAGCCAGTGTCACCTCCATAACCCAGGGAGCGGCCGTAGCCAAGGGAGCCCCAATTTCTAGGGGAGCCCCCATAGCCCCCAAAGTTTCCCAGGCCAAAGGAGCCCCCATAGCCCCGGGATCCCCCATATCCAAGGGAGCCCCCGTAGCCCTGGGAGCCCTCAAAACCCTGGGAGCCCCCATAAACTGAGAAACCCCCATAGCCAGAGGAGCCCCCATAACCTCCAGACCCAAAGGAGCCCCCATAGCCAGAGGAGCCCCCCAAGGCCAGGGGGCCCCCAGAAGCTCCCAGGCCAAAGTTGCCCCCGTAGCCCTCGGAGCTGCGGGAACTGAAGGAACGCCCCAGCCACGCTGGGCCCGACGATCCCACGACGCTCTCCTGGGGGAAGGTGCTGAGCACGGGGCCAGGGATGGTCACCACCACGGGCGGGGGCAGGATCAGGGCTCTGGACTCGGGGCACTGCTGCACACACGGCTCGTTGACGCTCTGGGCCACGGGCTGCGGGCAGCTCACGCCGCTCAGCTCGCTGGAGTAGGACATCCTTCTGTGCTGGGAGACTGCAACGCACCGTGCCACAAAGGTTTCACATCCACAACTTCCCACCTGACTCTGCCTCTGCTTTCCCGTGGGAAATGCGAGAGTCCAGAGCTCGTTGCTTTCCCATCCTGACCCTCATTCGAGCACAAAAATCGCATCCCAGACTCTGTCTGCTGTCCAGATCCTTCAGATGTCACACTCAGAAGAACACATCTGGTGTCACCTCTGGTGAGTCCCACTCTGTCACTATTCTGTGTTTATCTCCTCATAAATTCATTAAGAGCAGTTGAAATCTGACAAGGTATTTATAGGTAGTTAAGAAGTGTCAGATAAGAAGCAGCAATTTTTGTTGTTGCTTATCCTTTCCCAAGTAGCCCTCAGCTTCCAAACCAGAAAATTTACAAATATTTCCCCCTGGTGGGAATGATCTCTCACGTGTTTTCAAATGTTCATGCATTAGACCTAAAATGCCTGGGAAATGGTTATTCCAAGTGGCATGGTGAAAATTCACATTTTATTTTCTAACAGCTTTCTGAGCCCCACAGTTTTAAAATCTGCCAATCCGCAACATCAGCACATTGAATGGGAAAAAAAGAAGGATAGAGAAGGATAGAGGAGTTAAATCAGACTTACCCTGTTCACCAGGAATAACTCAGGTGATGTGGATGGAGATGTGGATAACTCGGAGTGGTGGCAGCTTTTATACATTTCCCAAAGTGCTTACAAGGACAAAACTCCCTCCGTGCCTCCAGTCCCACACAAAACAACCCTGGCATGGAGGGATTTAATTCTGCTGGCTTTGCACTGCCACTCCCCACGCGCAGAAACGGGCGTGAGGCGATGTCAGGACAGACTTGAGGACATCGAGCTGGTGAATGATGAGGTAATAATATCGTGAGCACTTCATTTAGGTTCGATGAGTTCAGATTAATTTACTCCGTCTTTTAGAACTGGTGGGGTTTTAGTGGATCCTGTGAAAATCCATGGAAGCTGCACTAAAAGAGGGAAAAGAGTGTAAAAAATGAAGAGAATATCAATTATATCCAAATGCTTTAGAAACATGTTAAGATCCGTGCTTGCAGCTCAAGCACCATTAATCACTCAACAGTTCCAAGATGGGTTCTGTTGCCCCATTTCCTGTTGGCTTTGGAATGTCACGGACCAAGGCAGTGACACTTTGGGGATGTTCCAGATCCTTCCAGGACTGTGAACACCCACTGGAAATTAATATTTGGTGTGTTAGACACAAACACAGAAATATCAGAACCCAAAGCCAAGACAGGAGTGCCAGTTCAGAGATGTGTGAGCTGAGGGCTCTGCATCATGAGACACAATTTCATGGTCAAAATATTTACAAAATACTTACAAAATAATTGCAGGTGACAGCCCAAGTGATTTTAGAACATCAATTTGAAACCCCTTTTTTTGCAGAACACTGATAGTTAAGCCTGAAAATTCAGATAACTTGCAATCAGTCTTTTATTTCTCCCCTAAAATTAAAGATATTTCAGCAAAAAACTGCCTCATAAATAAAGGAAAAGCTGCACTTGATTTGCCAGACAATGTATTTGTCATAATCATCCCAAACACATTAATACTTCATAAAATAAAGAATTTGATCTTGTGAATGAAAATCAAATCATTGCCAGCACTGAAATTCTTAATCAGAGGCTGATCAGGGAATCAAGAGGAATGACATTGATTGATATTTTTAAATGATGCTGTTTCACAAGAAGAGAGCTCCTAACTCAGAATAAATCCTCATAACTCCCGGCCTTCATTTAATAGGATAATAACAGAAATTGCAAGCACTGACAGATTATTAATGAGTATTTGTGAGGCAGATTAAAGTCATTATCCTCCAGGTACCTCTCATTATTATCAGCAAATCGTGATGACACTTCACAAGCAGAGCTATTTTACAATTTAGAGGTAATTTATTGCCTCTCTCTTGCAAGATTGTAAAATTAGAAAACAATTGCAAAAGGGAAGAAAAGAAATAACTGCGGGATGTCCCAAACTCGTCCCAATGAAATATATTTATATTTTATTACTACTTTATTAAATTCTCTCTTTTTCTGTTGTGGTCAGTACTTCGGGGGTGGGGGGAAGGAAAATTAAGATTTTTAATGTATTTCTAAGTGAACTTCAAGATTTCAATTGAATGTTTGGAATTAGCTTTAGGCTAAGGTCTCTTCTGGCTGTACCAATTTCTGCCTCTTTGGGGACAACTTTTACGGATCCCTACTCAGCTTCAAGGAGAGTTTGTGTCCTCTCAGAACCACAATTTTGGGTCTGGTTTGGTGACCTTCACCTGGAGAAGGTGCCACCACAAAGGGCTTCACACCATGGAAGTATTTGTGGCCAACTTTTTCTTTTCTTTGCCTTTGTCATAGTCAAAATTAAAACATGAAAGACAAAATTTTTGTGTTTCAACTCAGTTGTTTATTAGTTCTTATCTAGAGTACAGTGAGTTCTAAAATACCTTTTACTAACGACCTAAAATGACAAAACGAAGCTGTATCTCACATGTTACAAAGTCTTTTAAAGCCTAACTATCAAATTAAAAACTCACATTTGTATTATTTATACTTTTAACCCAACGACCAAACACCTGTAACTCACAGTACAGTACTTTCTATCCAACAAAAGACTACTACTTAAAACTAAAAAAAAGAACAAGGAAAAAAAACTTTAAAAAGGCCAAAACCTCTATCTTGTCCCATACCTATTACTATATTCTAAAACCCTATTTTTTATTCCAAAATTTTTAGTTTTTCAAACCCCTCACCATGTGATATCACACGCTTCTATTCAAACTGCACACCGGTAATTCCAACTCCATAATTCAAATTTAGAACCCTTCTTCAAGGCCTCGAATCAAAGGCGATGATCTTTTAGAAGTCAGTGCCAAAAAACCACAAAAATTTCAAAACTCGTAAGCTTCAGAGTTCCAACATGGAAGCATAACTATTAAATTAAAATTAAATTAATGTCCCAGTAGAGCAGGACAACATTAAAATTGGCCTAAACTGGTTTCAATCGATGGCTTCATGCCCACCCCTCAGCCCCAAGCTCCCCAAACCCCCTCGAGCCATCCTCAGAGGGAGCAGATTGCCATCAGTGGTTGTGTCACAGCCACGCGAGTTTGGGAGGAACAGTGCTGAGGTGACAGAATCGAGGCACCCACTGTGGCGTTGGTTTTGTAATAAACGAGGACGGGAGGCACCAAGGGTGGCTTTGAGCAGGATATAAAAGCTCAGATCACCCAGGGCCCTTCATCCACTTCTTTTGTTCCCACTCCTGCGGCGAACGAGGTAAGTGGTGCCATTTGTCCTCCTAAAATCTGAATTATTGCCTAAACTCATTGAGCCTTTCTTCCTCTTCCTCTTGGCTTCTTTCTTGCTGGTCTTACACCTCTGAGTGAACCTTTGCCACAGATTTCTCTATCCAGTATAGAATTTTTCTCTCCAGGACCATCATGGTGAGAGGGAGGTTAAAGGAGAAGTTGATACAATAATGAGATTTCTTTGATATCATCTTGGAATTATCTTATTTCCCTCTGCTATTTCAGATACAGAGATTAATTTTGATTATTCTAGGCCAGTTCAGCTTGAACATCCTTTCAGCTGTGCCTTGCTGATGTTATGGATTGGCAGATTTTAAAACTGTGGGGCTCAGAAAGCTGTTAGAAAATAAAATGTGAATTTTCACCATGCCACTTGGAATAACCATTTCCCAGGCATTTTAGGTCTAAGGTATGAACATTTGAAAAGATGTGAGAGATCATTCCCACCAGGGGGAAATATTTGTAAATTTTCTGGTTTGGAAGCTGAGGGCGACTTGGGAAAGGATAAGCAACAACAAAAATTGCTGCTTCTTATCTGACACTTCTTAACTTCCTATAAATACATTGCCTGATTTCAGCTGCTCTTAATGAATTTATGAGGAAATAAACACAGATTAGTGACAGAGTGGGACTCACCAGAGGTGACACCAGATGTGTTCTTCTGAGTGTGACATCTGGAGGATCTGGACAGCAGACAGAGTCTGGGATGCGATTTTTGTGCTCGAATGAGGGTCAGGATGGGAAAGCAATGAGCTCTGGGCTCTCGCATTTCCCATGGGAAAGCAGAGTCAGGTGGGAAGTTGTGGATGTGAAACCTTTGTGGCGCGGTGCGTTGCAGTCTCCCAGCACAGAAGGATGTCCTACTCCAGCGAGCTGAGCGGCGTGAGCTGCCCGCAGCCCGTGGCCCAGAGCGTCAACGAGCCGTGTGTGCAGCAGTGCCCCGAGTCCAGAGCCCTGATCCTGCCCCCGCCCGTGGTGGTGACCATCCCTGGCCCCGTGCTCAGCACCTGCCCCCAGGAGAGCGTCGTGGGATCGTCGGGCCCAGCGTGGCTGGGGCGTTCCTTCAGTTCCCGCAGCTCTGAGGGCTACGGGGGCAACTTTGGACTGGGAGCTTCTGGGGGCCCCCTGGCCTTGGGGGGCTCCTCTGGCTATGGGGGCTCCTTTGGGTCTGGAGGTTATGGGGGCTCCGGGAGAAATTTGGGATCCTTTGGGTGGGGACCTTATGAAGGTTCCCAGGGCTATGGGGGCTCGTTTGGGTTGGGCGGCTCCCGTGGTTATAGGGGCTCCTTTGGGTTAGGAAGTTATGGGGGGTCTGGTTTCTCAGGCTACGGGGGCTCCTCTGGCTATGGAGGTTTCTCAGGTTATGGGGGCTCCCAGGGTTTTGAGGGCTCCCAGGGCTACGGGGGCTCCCTTGGATATGGGGGATCCCGGGGCTATGGGGGCTCCTTTGGCCTGGGAAACTTTGGGGGCTATGGGGGCTCCCCTAGAAATTGGGGCTCCCTTGGCTACGGCCGCTCCCTGGGTTATGGAGGTGACACTGGCTATGGGGGCTCCTTTGGGGGCTATGGGGGCTCCCTCGGAGGCTATGGGGGCTCCTTTGGGGGCTATGGGGGCTCCTGTGGGGGCAATTATGGGGGCTCCTTTGGGGGCTATGGGAGCTCCCTCGGGGGCAATTATGGGGGCTCCTTTGGCAATTGCGGGCGCTCCTACAGCTCTGGCTTCTCCTCGCGTGGCCTGGGCTATTCCCTGCCCGGCTCCCAGAGATGGAGCAGGTCCCGCCGTGGGAGCTGTGGGGTTTTCTAAAGCCCCCCTGGCTGTGGCGGCCCTGGAGCTCTGCCCGGGCCATGGGGACACCAGGCAGGAGCCGCTGGCAGCAGCAGCTGAGTGTGCCCAGCGGTCCCAGGTGTGCCCTGACCCTTCCATCCCCTTGGGATTGCCCTGACCTCTCCATCCCCTTGGGATTGCCCTGACCCCTCCATCCCCTGGCTGTATCCTGGTCCCAAGCCAAGCCCTGCTCCCAGACCACGAGTCCCGCATCCCTGCTGTCCCTGGGATCTCCTGGATTCCCTGCACTTGGCTGTTGATCTTCTCTCTGACATTAAACCCCTGTTTGTGCTGCACAAAAGTCTCTCTGGTTTTCATTTGTCTTTGATTTTTTTCCCTCCGGGAGCAGAACTCCCCAGCGTATTCTTTATCTCACAGGATCTGCCCTGCTCCACGTCTTTAAAACGCGGAATGGGAGTTTAATTGGGGTATTTAACATGATGTTAGGAATGTTTGTTTAGCAAGTTACCCGAGGTTCATTATCTTCCCCGAGGTTCTGAGTAATTGTTCTTGCTCTGGTGACAAAGGTCCCTCAGTCACCACATCGTTTAGAAAGTAATTAAGACATAATTGCAGCGTTTCTAAGCTAGCAGGACAACACAGGAAGAGCGAGACCTAAGTTCTCATTTTGTTTGTTGGGTTTTAAGTGTTTAGCCTGGGTTTATTCAGCCTGAAGAAGAGAAGCTTCGGGGTGACCTCATTTCACCTTTCGGTGTCTGAGGGAGCCGAAAAATACGGGGAAAAATTATTTCCAAGGCAAGATATTTCCTGGAGAGTCGGGACAAGGGGGAACAGGTTCGAATTTATGGAGTGGAGGTTTAGATGAGATATTTGGAATAAATTAAATAAAGCTTTGTCTCTAAAGGAGCTTTAGCTTTCCCACCTCTTTCCCCGCATTTGTTGTTAGCAAGGAGTGATTATTTCACATTGTTCCTCCGGAAATAAGTTGAAGAAAAATATTCCCTTTAAAAAAAATTGATATTACTCATTGTATATATTTTTCTATGATTAATTCGTCAGTAACTAGCATGCTATAACTTAAATGCAGATCTGCTTGGTAAGCACTATTTATGCACAGGCAAATTTCCCCAGAGGAGGCTCCAAAGAGAAAGAGAGAGAAGGAACACTGCAAACCACAAATTGTGATGCACCAACGATTTAATGAGCAAGAAGTGGAATTTAAAAAAAAAAAAGCAGCGTCAGAAAGCAAAAGGGCTGAATACGGATTAAAATTGATCATCCATTTTTCAAGGCAGTGCTTTACAGCTGGACACCCAGCGACAATCGAGTGGCATTTTTCACCTCCCTGACAGCACAGAAAGGCATCAAACGGGAAAGGCCAAGCTCCAGAGCTCAGGGCAGAGGGTCAGCAAGCGGGTGGGCACGGGCTCAGTCCTGCATCCAGATCGCGCTTTCCATCTCCTGCTCCTTCCCTTCCCGACCCTTCCTCAGGGCCCGCAGCGGTTGGAGCGCCGGTAGGACCTTCCATAAAGCCCCCCCAAACCGGAGTACCCCAAAGAGCCAAGCCCCGAGGAGCTGCCCGAGTTGATGGGGACACCCCCGGCACTCAGAGCATCCCCGACGGCCGCGGATGCCGAGGATCCCACGGCGGTGTTCTGGGGGAAGGAGCTGAGGATAGGGCCAGGCAGGGTGACCACCACGGGCGAGGGCTGGATCACGTAGGTGGAATCCTGGCACTGTCTCACACAGGGCTCGTTGCAGCTGTTGGCCAGCGGGGTGGGGCCGCAGGACGTGGGGGCACAGAGGTCGTAGCAGGACATGGCTGTGGGGGTGAGTTCTGGAAGACAAGGAACGAGTTGTAATTAGTGGCGTAATGAAGCAGCTGTGGTGATGGAGAGCTGCATGAAGGGTGGAATGAAGGGTTGGTCTGCGCTTCACTCAAATTTCCTTTTAAACCCAGAGCTCTCCACAGAACCAAGGGCAGGTGCGCCTCCCCCTGAGCTCTCCCTTCCCCTCCTTTTTCTCCTGAAATATGTGGGGAAGTGAGGGACCAGGCAGTCAGAAAAACAAGGAAAAACTGAGCCCTAAAACAAAGGGAAAAAAAATAAAAAATTCCTCAGCAAGCAAAAACAAGAAGCATAAATTTCACCCTGAGGGTGGTGAGGCCTTGGCACAAGTTGCCCTGGGCGAGGGAGTTCAGGGAATCTCCCTCTGGAGATATTCAGATCCTCCTGCCCAGGATTGTCCCTCTCCGAAGTCATTCCAAACCCGCTTGGAGCCTTTCCAGTGTCACCTGCTCCAGGTGACTCTGGGGAGATCTCCAGAGATCCCTTCCGACCCCAAATATTTTGTGATTCTGCTCCAAGAGCCAAAAGCTCTGCACGGATTCCCCACATCCACTCCCAGCTGCTGGGCAACGCTCAGACAGGCATGGAATTTCTCAGAAGGGAATGGTTTGGGTGACAGAAATAAAGAAAATCTGGAATCAGCTGAAGAAGAACCTTCACCCTTCACAGAATGTCCCTCCCTGGAGAAAAAGCTGCTTCAAGGTCTCCTCAGAGATTTTAGAGAGCACAAACCTCGGAGCACTACAGACAAACAGCAGAAAAATAAAACACAATGACAGCAACAACCCAGGAAATTGAGAAGCTGATCAAGACTTACTCTTTTCTCCCAGGAGAATAAAGCAGGAGTGATTTTAGTTCCTCTGACCCGCCTGATTTTATACCCTGGTCCAGAGAGCCCGAGGACCTGGGACAAAAATTGTGCTTGTAGCTCATTAGCAGCCAATTGCTAATGATTCCTCATATGCAAAATATCCCTGGCTGGGGATTTGCTTTTCCTCTCTGTTTGTGTTTCTTGCCTGGATTTCATTTCCTCCCCTTAATGTATGCATTCCTCCACTGAGGTTTTCTTTTATCCTCAAATCTTACGAGCCCGGTTAATTCCTGGTCGGAGGCTGATTCATCTGAGTTACTCAGGAAATTCTTTTGCATCCCAAAGAACCATGACAAGATGGATGAAACCATTAGGAAAAGTGCAGTGAACTTCACTGTGTGATCCCTTTCCCTCTGCATAGACGGCACAAGATTTTGGCACGAAATTTTCCTATTTCTGCCTCAGAATTTCACCAAATTCCTCTCAAACAGAGGACAAAGACACAAAAAATTAATGAAACAAATTTGTTCTAAAGCATTTAGAGCTGATTGAGCCCCATCACTCTCAAAGGCACTGGTAAATGGATTCTTTGAGGGAACAGATTTTATTTTCTTGACTCAACAGAGAGCATCAAAGAGAATCAGCATCTGATCTATTCCTTTCTTATTAAACCACCACGCTCCCCTGATGGAATCTGAGACACAATTTGGGAACTGAGTGTCCAAGTCCTTCATCTCAGGAGTCTCCAGGCTGGGTTTTGTCCCTACATCAAACTCCAGGACAGTGACTGAGGTCAGCTGGAGGATGCCTGGGAATTTGGGGCTCAAAACCTTGCCCAAGCTCATCTTTGGGGTCATCAAAGACGCCAAACCCTTTTACATCTGCCACTAAATTATTACTTTCCCCTGCTGGGCCTCGCACCATTATGCAAAGTTGTTCCCCAAATTAATAGTTAATTAGAGTCATTTATAATGTTCCTGTTCCCTTTTTTTTCCTCTTTGAAAGCCAATTCTAGCTTTCACTTTGCACGTCTCAAAGAGCACCTCAGCGTGCAGCAATTCCAGTTCTTTTTCAAAGGCAATTTCCTGATTAAAAAGTAATTGCAGATGGTGCAGGAGCGGACTGGAGGGCAGGGCTGAGCATTCCAACCTCTCCTCATGTTTCATCTCCGAGGCAGAGACAGGCAAATCAGCCCTGAACTGTGAATATCGTCCCCAACATCTCCTGGGAAATAAAAGCTGGTTGGAGACTTCTGAAGAACAGAAATCTTCAAAGTTCCCAAAACGTTTCCCTCGACCACTCAGACATGCAAATGGGGGATGATCAGCAAAAAGGACTCTTTGAACATGACCAGGAGTTCAAAGGGATGGCCAAGGTTCCTGCTGGATTCCGGAAACTTCCCCACCAGCTCCAGTCTTTCCACCATGGCCTTGAAATACAAATCAGAATTTGCGCAATTCCAGCCGTGAGTCACTGGATGTCCCATCTTGGGATGACCTCCACCACAATGGGTGGAAACTCAACCTGTCCCTCAAGATTTGACTTTCCCAAAGCTATCTTTGCACACACAGAAATGTTTAAAAATATTTTAAAAATTAGAAAGTTGATCGTCCAGAGATGCTGTGGCTGCTCCTGAATCCCTGGAAGTGTCCAAGGGTTGGATGGGATTTGGAGCAACCTGAGATAGTGGAAGGTATCCCTGCCCATGGTTTAGATTACTTTTGAGGCCCCTCCCCACCCAAACCATTCCAAGATTCCCTGACTTTCCTTTACAACAAGAATTAATTGTTGACTCTAAAAGCAGGTTGTGGTTTCAAAGTCGACTCATCAAAAGCTGCAGAGAGGATAAAAAGAGACCAAATCCCACTTCTAAAGGTGATCCTAAGTCCAACTCGTCTGGCTGGCTCCATCTCCAGGAGCTGAAGGCTTTGGGATGTTGCTCACGGGAATATTACAGGGAACCACGATCTGAAATCTCCTGGGCACTTATCAAGGCTGGAATTGCACACTCAGGACTCCAATTAAAACTCTGGCTGCTCCCAGGTGCGTGCCCAAAAGGCCAGAAGTCCTAAACAAATCAGATTTTGACTCATGCCCACTTTGGGAGTTGGAGTCGGCGCGATGGAATCGGGAATATTTAATGGATGCAAACCCAGGAGATGAAAGCGACCTCGCGGGTTGTGGGTTTCACCCGCGGCCAGGATAAACCCATAATGAACACAAACTGTAAACAAACTCATTTCCCTGCTGGGAACCCAGCCAAATGCAAAGCAAACCCAACAATTCCTGCAGGGATTTGGTAACAAAAGGTGCAGGAATGCCTCGGATCCTCCAGGCAGCCCCAAAAATCCACAAAAGCTCTCCAGAGCCTTTCTACCTCTTCCCTTCTCCTGTAAATCCAGGAGATGCTGCAGCTCTTTTTGCAGAATTCAGCTCTGAAAGGGATTTTCACTGACAACAACTATTTCCAGAAAAAAAACCAAAAACGTGGTATTTTTTATTTCTATGGGACCAAGTTGATGCAGGTTTTCAGAAGAAATGTGAAAAACATTTCCGTCTTACAATATTCCCACTCATTTTCTGCAGCAGCAAATAAATCACTTTCTAGCTGACTGCAAACCCACCCAGATTTCCATTTTTCCCTCAGAATTGTGCTTTACTTGTTGTCACAGCAAGTTTTCACCCAAAAAGTCCATTTGGGACAGGAAAAAAGGGGGAGTGATGCTTGACCTAAATTTCTGAATGCTTGGAGGAAACATCACAGCTTTGAGGGGACTCTTTGACCAAGATGGGAAGGGGCTTGGTTTAAATAATGAGAAGGGAATTACAAGGGTAAGGAAATTAATTTTGTCATGAGGAATATCCACCTGAACCTGTCTACAGCAGCTCTCAGCAGTGCCTCAGTCACAGCCCTTTGGAGCCATTGGACTTTTTGGAATTCATCACCTTTGATCGGGGAATAGCTTCAGTTGAGATGGCAAAAAACCCCATTAAATTAAACATTTAATCCAGACCAAGCTCCTCTTGTAATAGAACATCAAACTTCCAGCTTTCCACTGTCTTCTGGTGTTTATTAAGAAAACCTCCTCCTTAAAATCATTAATTCTTTCATTTACCTCCTTTAATTTCATTCCACTAATGACTGCAGTCAGCACAACCTCATCAGCATCTTTAATTACAGTTCAGTCTCATTCTGGACAGGCAGACAAAGACTCCAAGTGAGACTTTTCAGAGATATCAGGAGTTTTAGGGGCTGACAGGAGGTTGAGTCACCCGGAGCCTTCAGGGGAAGTTTTCTAAGCCTTCTTCCTTCAGGGAGTAAAGCTGCAGTGTCTAAACATCACCTTCATCCCAATCCAGGAGGAGCAAAGCCTGATAAAGCTCAGCTCTGCCAGACACAATGGCTTCAAACACCCAAAGAAAGGGCTAGAACTAAAAATTCTTTAAACTTTGCTCCTTTAATCTCTTTGTCCCAGACTCACTTCCCCAACCCAGCAAATTCTAAAGGGAGAAACGTTTCCCATCCTTCTGTGCTTCCCCTTCCAGACTCAGCTGCCAGGAGATGTTGCACCCCAAAAGCTCCAGGCTGTGCCCAAAGGATGCCCCAACTTCTGCTTCTCTCCCTCCACATCTCCCTGAGGAATCTTCTTCTAAAAGACTTTTCCTGTTTACCGCATCTTTAAAATTTCCCTGTTAGTATTGCAGCAGGAGGGACCCCATGCAAGGTCCCTTTCTGCCTTTGGAAAGGGAGTCTCAGTCTTGGTTTTAAAAGTTTTCCACCACTGAAATCTGACTTGTTCTCCTTTGAAATTATTTGTGTGGTGTTTTCTGGAAGTGGGGACTTCCAAAGGCACTGGGAAAGGGGCTGGGAGAGCAAAGAAGGCCAGGCAGACTCGGGGAGTGATGCAGCACGAGTTTAATGGGTTGAGGAAGGGAAGGAAGCAATGTAAAAGTCAGGAATACATTTCCATGGTTCAGTAAGGACAGAACCCGCTCATCCCTCTCACAGTGACACACTCAGCAAGTGGAAATCTCCCTTCTTCGTTGATGAATGACCTGTGCTAATCCAGCCATGCAGAACAATAGCCAACAATTAATATTTTGCCTATTATCAAATACAAAAAAAAAAAACAAAACGAAAAAAGCAGGACAAGATGTTTGGTCAGAAATACGAAGTAAAGCGCAATAAAAGGCAAGCAAAGGCTTGGTTTGGGGAAATGCCAAACTCCCACAGCTCCTTGAACTCCAGGCTGGGGGTGTCTCATGTGGCATCCAAAAACTGCAGCCGTGAGCTCAGTCCTGCTCCAGGGACGGGTCGGGATTCAGCATTCCTGGTCTTCTCCTCCTGGTTGCTCCTCCCACCTCAGCAGGGCCCGTAGAAGCCGCTGCGGGATGGGTTGTAGCGCCGGTAGGGCCGGCTGTAGCCACTGCCCAGCCCGGAGTAGCCAAAACCCCCAAACCCCAAGGAGGAACTCCCCGAATTAATGGGGACACCCCCTGCACTCAGAGCGTTCCCCACTGCCGCGGATGCCGAGGATCCCACGGTGGTGTTCTGGGGGAAGGAGCTGAGGATAGGCCCGGGCAGGGTGACCACCACGGGCGAGGGCTGGATGACCACGGTGGAGTCCTGGCACTGCCGGACACAGGGCTCGTTGCAGCTGTTGGCCAGCGGGGTGGGGCCACAGGACGTGGGGGCACAGAGATCGTAGCAGGACATGGTCACGGCCAGAGGGAATTCTGGAATACAGGAGCTATGTTACACCCACATTTATCAGCATTTATCAGCAGCTTTCCAGAGGTCCATTGGGAATTGGGAAGGAAAGCAGATTTTTAGTGCTCTTCGTGTTCTGGCCTTAGGTGAATTCTCTGCTTGGGCTTTGGTGGGATGCGGTCATGCGATTCCGAACAGGCCCAAGAATTCACCACTGATATTTAAGGCACAACCTTAAAACTTCCTTGGATCCCAAAAGTGAATAAACAACCCATTTAATAAATAACCCATTTAATAAATAACCCATAGTCATTTCGCTAACATGGCAAATTAATGATTTGTATGACACCCCACCGACACAAAAGTCCCTCTTTGGTATAAAACCCCTTCCTTCCTCTGAGAAAAATCTGCAACAGGAGTGAGGGAAAAACTACAAAATCAAGGCAAAAGTTGGTTGTATGAGGAGAATAAAGAGGTTCAAACTCACCTTATTCACGATGGCAAAGGAAAGAAGAGAAGTGGCTGGGAGAGTTGGAGTTGCTCAGGTTTTTATACTGAGTTTTGAGTTGCCCAACGACCTGGGCCACTCTTTGTGCAAGAAGTGATTTATGGGCCACGACTGATTAGAGGCTTTTTTTGCCTCAGTATTTGTGTTTTTTTACTGCTTCACTTCCTTATCTTGTGGTTTGTCTATCTGACCACAAGGTGCTTTCATCTTAAAATATTCCGGGCTGGGTTCATTCCTGGGAACACTACAGTGATTAATTCAGCAGGATTTATTCAGCCTTCAAACCCCTTTGGGATCTGTTTGGTGTCATTAAAAGAGATTAGGCCTCATTTGCATAATTGGGTGCCCTCCTCTGCAAGGTAAATTCTGGGGGAATTCACGGAGAATTGTAAATTTTGGAAGTCAAGCCATGAGTATTTGGAGATGTTTTTTCACAGAATCCCAGGACCCCTGGGGTTGGGAAAGACCTCCAGGATCATCGAGCTCAAGCTGTTCCCAATCCCAGCCTTGTCACCATCCCTTCCTCGGATGTCTCCAGGGGTGGAGAGGCTCTCTAGAAAAGCAGGAAGGAATTTTTCCGTGGAAGAGGCTGCTCAGGTGGGTTTGGAGTCCCCATCCCTGGAAGTGTGCCAGGAACATGGGAGCTGATCAACCATATGTTTGGGTTGATGATTCTGAAGCTCTTTTCCGACCCCAAATCCACTCAGGAGCACTCCTGGGTATGGGGATTAACCCCGAGGTTCTCACTCTCCTGGCACATCCACTCCCGAGACATGGAAATCAGATTTAAATCAGGGCTGTCTCTGTGGGGATCCCCCAGGAACAGAAACTCGTTTGGCTTGGGCAGAGCCTCCTGAGGACTTCAAAGTTTATCAGCAGCTTTATTCGAGGGCCACCATGCAAATGTCCCATCCTGGGCACATTTCAGATCCCTGACCTAGATATGAATTCCTGTGTTTTATTTAATAATACGTTTGGAAGATTTGGGGGTGCAAGCAATAATTGGGCTGTGAAATTGATGCCATTGTTTCTCTCTGCAGGAATTATAGCTGCTTTATTTTAAATCAAAAAGAAAAGTTCAAGGTTTGGTTTGAGCCATCTCATATTTCAGGAGGATTCTCCAAAAAAAAAAAAATTCCTTGGCTGTTTTTAGCTGTGTGTTCCTCACTATATGTCCAGATTTTAAGGAATTAGCAGCTATTTCAAAAAATATTTCCTTTCTAGGAGTTAGTTGAGGAATTAATTTGTGTAACACCATCCACAGGTTTTTTTTCTCATATTTTTAAAAATTTTCCTCATTCTTTTTATCCCTCCTTCATCCAAGCTTTGCTTGGAAAACACAAAACACTTTAAAAATCCAGCTGTGAATTTAAAAACAGATCTGGCAACATTTTCAGGGCTGTTTGGAACCTTCCTTGTAAATAATTACAATAAATATTGTTCCAACTCCAGCCTTTATTTTACTGTATGCTCAGAATGACTTAATTGCCTGATTTTGAGGTTAATTAAAGCAAGTGAATTAAGAGTTCACAGATTTTTGTCATCAAGACCAGACGTAAATATTCAGATTATAATTAAGACTTCTTGCATAATGTAAGAACACCCTCCTGAGACACCTGCGAGTGTCTGAACATCTGAAAAAAAAAGCGATTTTTAATCAAAATGGAACTGGGAGGTTACTCACTGTCATCCCTGAGTAAAGTGTCCAGGCAGAGAAGTGACCCCAAAATCCATGGAGAAGCAGGGGGAATTTCCCTGGCGAGAGCAGCATCTGCAATTCATTTTGGATTGTAATTAATTAGCTCTTTATGAAGAATTAGTTCCTCAAAGGCTTGGAGCCTCTATAAAATTCTTGCAGCTCCTGAGTTCCCTCCTCTGCTGAGTTTTGCTTTTCTCTCAGCAATTCTGGGCTGAGCTTGTGGGGGGACCTCATGGAGACATTTGAGGTTCTCATGATAATCCAGTTCCGGAGCAGGACACGATTCCAGAACAGGACAAGATTCCAGAATTGGACACAATTCCAGAGCAGGACACAATTTCAGTGCTGGACATGATTTCAGAGCTAGACACAATTCTGGGTTGAATCTCCCCAGAGCAGAGCCAAGGGGCAGAATGCCCTCCCTGGATTCTCAGGATTGCCCCAGTCTGGGTTTAGGGTTTGCCCTTGGGTTTGGTCCAGTCCCACCTGTCCAGTTCCCCCTAGATTGGGAATTGTGTGAACCTGAAGAGTTCCTGAGGTTTAAGATGCTTAATTCAATCCCTCTGGCCATGTCTGCCTGGAATTTGGGGGTTTTGCAGTCCCCCTCACTCCTGGGTGGAATTTGCTGCCCAGCTCAGGCAAAGTTGTGGATATGTGATCTGAGGTAGTTTTTGGCACAGGGAGATGTGAAATCCTCCATTTTCACACCTGACTGGAGCTCATTCTGTTGTTAATTTTATTCAGATTCTGTCACGAACAACTTTAAAATCCCTCATGTTTGATGTTTGCTTTGACATCTTACTCTGGGCTAATAAACTTAAACAATTTCTCTCCTGATTTCTGGTTTTGTCCAAAAATTAATGTCACTCATTCCTGGATGGACCTGCAGAGAATTCCTGCAAGGACTGGTGTACTGTAGAATTCCCATCTGGAATTCTGCTGGGAACAGCAGAAAACTGTACCAAAAATTAATTCACACTCAAGGGGAGAAATTATTTACTCACCAGAAGCTCTGCAAAACAACACACCCAGAAAGGGAGGGTTTTGTTTGGTTTTCAGACCTGTTTTTCACCAGCTTTAAGACGCAGATTTTAATTAGGTTTCAAATTGGATGAGTGCAATTAGCTCTGCCCTGGGTGCCGGCTCCACCTTCCTCACAGAACAGCGCTTGGTGCCACCAAGGCTGGTGAATGTGGGATTCTGATCCATCCCCTGGGAGCCAGGATTTGCCTGGAATAATTGGGATGAACGTCTTGCACAAAACATTTATTTTCCATGAGGAGCCCCTCACTTCAGTTTTGCTGCCATCACATCCCAGATCCCTGATTTTCCTTTTCTTTCCTTCACTCATTCGGCAAGGAAAAGATTCTGGCGAGCTTGTTTGGAGCTGGAGAGCCAGGATTAAACATATTCCTGGAAAACTTTTCCTTCTTAGGATAAATGAGGAAGAATTCCATGCTCAAATTAAACTTGGGCAAGAATTCAGCCTGTCCTTTGACTCTGGAGATCATGGAATTGTTTGGCTTGGAGGGGATATTAAATATCATCTGGACCATGGACAGACACACCTCCCACCACCCCAGGTTGCTCCAAGCCCCATCCACTCTGGTCTTGGACACTTCCAGGAATAGGAAATCCATGAAATAACCTGAGCCAGAGACTCCCCACCCTCACAGGGAACAATTCCTTCCCAAAATCCCATCTAAAACTCCTCCCTGTCAATTTGAACCCATTCCCCCTCATCCTCTCCCTCCCTGCCCTTTCCCAAAGTCCCTCTCCGTGTTTTTTGTTCGCTCCTTCAGATTCTGAAAGGTTCCAGTTAGGCCATCCTAAAGATTCTCCTCTCCAGGTAAATTCCTTCAATCTCTGCCTTTCACTGCGTAAAACAGAGGAACAGCAAGAAATTCTTGCAAAAAACAAAATTAGCTTTGTGCTCAAAGTTTTCCAAAAAACAGCAGGAGATTTGGAATGTGATGCAGTGTGACTTTAATGAGAGCAAAACAGCAGAATAAAAAAAGTACAAAGGGTAAGGAAATATTTTTAGGATTCAACAAGAAGTGTTAAGGATTTTCATCCTGGCATTCTTCTCTCAGAGTCACTGTGGACTGAGACAACAAAGAGACAGGAAATAAAAATATTTCACCAGAAATATCAAAGAATAAGACAAGCAAAGGCCTGGTTTGAGGAGCTCCCACAGCTCCATGAACCTTGGGTAGGGTTGTGGGTGTCTCCCACCACATCTGGAGCAGGATTGGGTGGTGCTCCAGCATTCCCAGGGGTTTTATCCCTCATTTCCCTTAGCACGGTTCCCCGGGGCGGGAGCTGTAGCGGCGGGAGGGCCGGCTGTACCCAAATCCCCCAAATCCCCCAAATCCCCCAAATCCCCCAAATCCCCCAAATCCCCCCAATCCTGAGGAGGAACTCCCCGAGTTGATGGGGATCCCCTCCTCGCTGAGGGTGCTGCCCACGGCGGCGGAGGTGGAGGATCCCACGGCGGTGTTCTGGGGGAAGGAGCTGAGGATAGGGCCAGGCAGGGTGACCACCACGGGCGAGGGCTGGATCACGTAGGTGGAATCCTGGCACTGCCGGACACAGGGCTCGTTGCAGCTGTTGGCCAGCGGGGTGGGGCCGCAGGACGTGGGGGCACAGAGGTCGTAGCAGGACATGGCTGTGGGGGTGAGTTCTGGAAGACAAGGAACGAGTTGTAATTAGTGGCGTAATGAAGCTGTTGTGGTGATGGAGAGCTGCATGAAGGGTTGGTCTGGGCTTGAAAGGAGATTTGAGTGAAGTTCAGACCTCCCCACACCACCAAGGGCAGCTGTGCCTCCTCCTGAGTGCTCCTGTCCCACTATTATCAGTTACATTCTGTCTAAGATCAACAAATGGAACTCAACCAACCACCATAAACAGCAATGGGAGCACGGAATGGTAGAATAACTTTTTTTCCTTCCTCTGACCCAGCTGAGTCACTTTCCCATAGCACTTTTCCCCCTGGCATGCATGAGATGTGATTTTATGAGGGTAATGAGGCCCTTATTTTATAAGGTTTTACCTATATTCAACAAAATCTCAATTTCAAAGCTTCAACCATTTTCTAAAATTCATCCAGGTGGGTGAGAAATGCCCAAGCACCCACAGAAGGTGGGAGAAAGTTCACCACTCATCAGATCCAACACTGTCCACCCTCTGCCAGCCATGAAAAGCCTGTTTGGGAGTGAATGTGGATTAATGGAGACTGGGAAAGGATCTTCGGAGTATTTATTTAGGATTTCTCTTCCAAGCACCTCCTGATTGCTGGGCTTTTAAATCCACCACCAGGAAATCCAGGCAGGTTTGAGTTCCTGGAGCAGATGTTGCTGCAGGATGAAGTAGCTTTTTTTGGAGACATTCTCAGTATCCTCCAAGTCATGTCACCTTCTGCTTTACAAGTAAATAAAGCCTTTTCTTTGGGTGGAAAGAAACCTTTCTAATTTCTCTTTAAGGTAAAACAAAACAAAACAAAACAAAAATCAAAACAAAAAAGCAAACAAAACAAACAAACAGAAAAAAAAAAAACCCCAAACAATAAAAAAAAACCCCACTTAGAAATATTTATAAAGGACTAAGAACTCCCAACATTAGCAACAAAAAATATAATAAAAGCAGCCATCAAAGTGGCACTTTAGCAATTAAAACGAGGTTCAGACTCACCTGTTCCTGGAGAGAATGAGGCAGGAGAAGTGGATGGAAAAAGTTTCTGTCCCAAGGCTTTTATAGCACCATCAGAGCCCTCTCCTACGCATGGAATTCCATCATCATCCCTCCTTTTGCATGCAAAACCCCCCGAACCGATCAGCTCCTGCTGGTTGTGCATTTTGAAATCTCCCCTTGGAATTGCTCCCTTTTCCTGCCCCCTTTCCCATTCCAGAGCTTTCATCTTCACTCCTCTGCTCCCAATTAATTGCTGGGGAAGCTGTGGCGACTCGACTGAATTACAGCATTAATTAAGTCACCTCCCCAGGCCAGTGGACATTTTAGGCTTGGTTTTTAGTCATTAAGACACTGCTCCAGGGATGTGTTGTGATGTTTAGTCCTCATTCAAGACTTCACTCCTTTAGGTGAATAATCTCTTTTTTAAAATTTATTTCTTTTCTGACGTGGATCCTCAACGTTACATTCCAAGCTTTACCACAAGATGTGTGGTAGATATTCCCAAGTTTCCTACTTCCCATAGCTGAGAGGGGCAGCACCTTTCCCCTGAGGATTGCAAAGCTGGAAGAAAATTAAACCCAGAAATGCTGAGCAAGAAAACACATTCTGAAATTGCTTTAGCCAAGCCACAGCCAACCTAAACAAACCACAATCCTGAATCCCTTTACCCAAACATGAAATTTAATATCATTTCCATTCCCGAGTCACCCCCAAAATCCCAGGAAGTCGCCAGGATGTGCAGCAATTTTCACGACAAATTAAGCATGAAGCTGGATGTTGGAGATAATTCAAATTTTGGGGTTTAGAGGCTGTGCAGTGTCTGAGTCTGATGACAGCATCATACATTGTGCCCAGCTCTCCATACCATTTATCAGAGCTTGATTTGTCCCTGATGGAAATTCCTGCATGGAAAGGATGCAAAAAAACTGGGATGGAGACCAGTCAGCAAAAGAGAGGAATGAGCTCCAAATGAAAGGGATTTGTACAAAGTCTGGGCTCGAAGGACTTCAAAGTTCCCAACTCTTCTCACTAATGGCTCAAATATGCAAAATTTTGGCTCCCCAAGGTAGTGTGGAGATCTCAGCGCCCACATGCCCTGGGTTAGAACTTCAATCAAAGTTGATGAGTCAGGAGCACTCAAAGGACTTCACCTAATTCAAGATGAAACTTCAGTTATTTTATTAAAACTTCATATAATCCATCTTGAAAAAAACCCAGCAAAATTTTAATCTCCTTAAAATCCTTTAACTCCTCCTATTTTCTCGGCAAGAAAATGCTCTTATTTTTAGAGTGTTTTCTGCAAAAAGGTTTTTCTACAAAAAGGTTTTTCTATGAAAGGTTTTTCTATAAAAGATTTTCCTATAAAAGAAAGTCTTTCTCCTCCCTCTACTCAAAATCCCTACAACCCAATAGCCCGTAATCTTTTTAGATATGTCACAAAGCAAACTTCTTCTAGTAGAAATCACTCCCAAGAAAAAAATCTCTTCCCTTTCATCCATAAAACTGAGATAACCCAGGAATGCTTCTTCCTCCTCCTCCTCCTCATCCTCCCCTCCAGGCACAGAAACTGCTGCTCTTGGAGGGGAGATCCCATTTGGGGAAGAGCCTCATGGACAACCTGTCAGGGTTTCCTTAACTAACACCCAGAGTTCATCCAAGAGGTTGGGAGCCCTTGGCTGGGAACAGGAGGAGTCCTGTTGGTGGGGTTAATTTTCCACACTCAATTAACACAGCGCGGAGCTCCCGGGACAGGTGAGGCACCAGCGAGTTGACAAATTACTGCGTGAATTGAAATTTGTTAGCGTCGTGTTGGCTCCGGAGCCCTGGGTGTGATGGAACAAAGGACTGGAATGAACCCCAGGTCCCGGAGATGAAAGAAGCTTTCAGGGAGGTTTTTCATCTCACGCCAGGCTGGTGCATAAACTAAGAGGAATTTAACTCCCAGCTCAACCTGCAGCAGATGTTATTTGTATAACTGAGTTATTGGAATGTCCCAAACCATCCCAACAAGAGAGTTTCTTCCTTTTTTTCCCCCCAAAACTGACTGGTTTAGTGCCTTCAGTGGCTTTTCAATTCTAAATAAGATCCTGGAGGTGCTCTGAGTTCACCACACTACAGGTTGGACATTCCCAACATTCCCAATTCCCCCAGACTATTGATGATCTACTCAGTGATAAAGTTTCAAATAAGAAGAGGAGGGGAGAGAAAAGAACATCAGGAGACTCGGGAGATTATGATAAAATTATCATTTTATTAATCCCAACGAGAGGATTAAAGCCCTGCAAAGCACCAGGGGTCAGTGTGGGGGAAAAGGCTCAGCTGAGGAGGACATGTCCCACAGGCAGAGGTCTTCTTCCACTTCCAAAATTTAAACCTTTACACCAGGTAGTACCAAATACACCGAGCAGCAGAGCTACAAACCGGATCAGGAACATACGGGAGTAAAACAGGAGCAGTGGTCTTGTGCCAGGGGCTGATTGACCCTGTCCAGGCAGAGCTGTGGGGATCTGGCATCACTTTGGGAACTGGGAGCTCAGTCCTGCTCCAGAGATGGGTCGGGATTCAGCATTCCTGGTTCCTTCTCCTGTTTTCCCCTCCCACCTCAGCAGGGCCCGTAGAAGCCGCTGCGGGATGGGTTGTAGCGCCGGTAGGGCCGGCTGTAGCCACTGCCCAGCCCGGAGTAGCCAAAACCCCCAAACCCCAAGGAGGAACTCCCCGAATTGATGGGGACACCCTCAGCACTCAGAACATTCCCCACGGCCGCGGACGCCGAGGATCCCACGGTGGTGTTCTGGGGGAAGGAGCTGAGGATAGGGCCGGGCAGGGTGACCACCACGGGCGAGGGCTGGATGACCACGGTGGAGTCCTGGCACTGCCGGACACAGGGCTCGTTGCAGCTGTTGGCCAGCGGGGTGGGGCCACAGGACGTGGGGGCACATCGCTCGTAGCAGGACATGGCTCGGGATGAGGTCTGGAATACAGGAGCACACCTGAGTGCAAAGTGGGAGCTGTGTCACACCTGAGTTCACTCAATTCAATTATCAGGATGGCGACTTCCCAAGGAGCCTCTTAGGAGCTGAGGAGGAAACCAAACTCTTAAATAAAGAGAGTCAGAGGGTGAAATGTCCTGGCTGTCGGTGATCCAGGGAAGAACTGGCAGCAGAACAAAAGAAACAAACCTGTATCATTAATTTAATTGTAGGATTTTGACTGCACGTCTGGAGAGAACAGTGAGGAGGGAAACCCAACCACAAATGTGCCTGTGGAGAGGGAGAGTTGGAAAAATGAAAGGGAGGATTCCTTTGGAGGCTCCAGCTTTGCCTACAAAGAGGTACAAATTTCAATTTGTCATTAAGCAGCCTTGGAGAGGAGATCTTTGAAATCATTCCTGAAATCCTTCCCAGCCAATTCGTCCCTGGATGTAAGGAAAGGCAGGAATTCCATGCACGCTGCTGGGTTTTATCTGCACCACAGCAATAAAGCCAAAATTCTCCAGTTTCTAGGAAAATCTCCTCCTTTTCCCTTTCTTTGCCTTCACTCCCACAATCCCTGATCTCGCTTCCCAACATTCCAGGAGATGTCATTGCATTCCAGAACAATGACTCTGCTGACATTCCAGGATGGAAAAGACCCTCCAAGATAGAAAATGCTGCTGTAATATAACTGAGCTCCTGGATTTTCTGTTTTAACAAATAGTTGGAGTTTAAAAGGACCTTTTAAAGATCCCAGTTCCAAACCTTTGCACAGTTATTCCACCCATCCTTAATCTTTATTTGTTCTCATATTTCTACGTCGTTTAACGTGTTTGAAATCCCACTTTTGAATAAGTTTCTCTCACCAATTAAAGGAAATCTATAACCAAGCCAGGACTCCAGAAATTCCACAATTCCAACAGCAAATCCCAACTTTTTAAAACAGAAAAAGTCTCCCTGCTCCCTGTCCAAAGAATCCAGCAACCAGCAGAAGTCTGTGGGGAAAAATGCAGGTTATTAAAAGGCAAGAACTCAGCAAACAGAGAAAGAGAAGTGGATTTGAACTGACCTTGCTCACAAAAGAGGAAAGAGGGAAGAGAAGTGGTAGGAAGGAGTTGGGTTGAGTTGGTTTTTATACCTCAGCCCTGATGGCCTGGGGACCACAGACAGCCTTTGTACCTGGAATTAATTCCCAACTAGTATGTCCTGAATGTCAAATGTTCCACCTGATTAAATGTCTTTTCCTCACTGCTTATTTACTTTGTTTTTATTTCCTTATCTTCTGACAGACAGATTCCGTCCTGCAGGTTTCTCTCATCTCGGGAATTAGGGACCAAATTTATTCCAGGGCCACCTTTCAGTCACAACAAAATCCAGACTCCAGCGTATGTTTGACTTTAGTCATAAAGAAAAATACTAAGAATGTCTATAATGTATAATTCATCATTCCAAGGAGTTCTTTTATTAAGGGTATGAGTGTAAATCCTTAATAAATTCCTGTCTCCACCAATGCTCACTGGGTTCTGCCTCCAGTCAGATGTCAGAACAATCTCAATTCTGGGTTTAGAGAAAGCCCTGCCTAAAGAGCCCTGAAATCCCACAGAACCCAGGCAGGAAGTGCCAGAATTGTGGAATTCAGAGACAAATGATGACTTTATCACACCAAATTCAGGTGGTTTGATGGTTTTACATTTGGGTGACACACTTTGGGGCACAGCTGGAAGAACAAGGGGACGTTTAATCCTGATTTGTCAGATCTTTTGCAAAGAGAACCTCTAAACCCCTTCTGTGTCATCCCCGCTCACAAATGGCAGTGAGAATCACGGAATTATGGAATTGTTTGTGTGGGAAAGGACCTTAAAGCTCATCCTGTGCCAATCCAGGGGCAGGGACACCTCCAACTATCCCAGGTTGCTCCAAGCTCTGTCCAACCTGGCCTGGGACACTTCCAGGAATGGGGAATCCATGGAATTACCTGTGCCAGGGGCTCGCCACCCCCACAGGGAGAATTCTTCCCCAAATTGCACCTGAATCTCCCCTCTTTCAGCCTGATTCCTTCCCCCCTTGTCCTGTCACTCCAGGCCCTTGGAAATCCTCTCCCCATGTTTCTCCTTGGCTCCTTCAGGTCCTGGAAGGCCACAATTAGGTCACTCCAAAGCTTCTCCAAGCTTGGGAAGGTCCTCAAAGATTTTAATTTTTTTTTCTTTTTGGAGATGTGGACAATTTAATTGGCAATTGTTTGTAACTGGGTCATATTGGGAATGGCACTCAAAGAGTTTTGGCTCCTCTTGGATTTGATCTCAGATCCCAAGGCAGCCACAAGTGAACAAATTGCTGAGGAGCTGGAAAAAAAAATTGTCATTATTAGACTGTGCTTGAAGTAATTTCACGTTGACATTATTAGAGTCGGTCTAAAAGTGCCAGAAATTAAAAGTACCCATGAATTGGGAAGATGAAAGGATTTTTAATGGGTGGATGATGCTTCTCACGCAACGCCAGTCTGAACCTAGACTGAGAAACAAAAGCAGGACAATTCCTTTATCAAGGAAAGGTTCCACTAGCAAAAATATGTGTGGGAACTAATTAATGCAAAAAAGAAGGTGCTTCAATAACGCCACAAAGTCAAAAAAATCTGCAGAGTTATCGCACCTCTTTTTCCACCTGAACATCCAAAGGGGATAGGGATTCCAAATCATGCTCACATTTTTCAAAAATTGTCTCTCTAGTGATTTTCAGGCCCTTAAAGGTAAAATATTCTGCTTAAAATAGAACTGAGCATCTCCACTTATTAAAAACTTCAACATCTTGCATGGCCCCCCTGCCATGCTGGTCTGAGAATGTTCCAGAAAATTACTTTTTCCCCTTTAGATCAGCAAGGGAAAATTTTGGGGTTTATCTCCCCTTACCCAGACGCTTCACTCTCCCAAACTTCCCTCCACTACCCTTCGTGCTCTGTATCCATCTGCATCATGGGATTAATAGATAAATAGATAAAATAATTGACAAAATAGATTAAGTAGATTAAATAGATTAAATGGTCTGTTGGTGGTAAATACAGAATACATGTTTTCAAACCCCATACATATGTTTGAATAAAAATAGATTTAAACTGATTTTTAAGCACCATACTTTTTAATTGGTATTACATCAATTTGACACCATAATAAAATTGTTACAGCATAGAAACCTTCTTTGTGACGTTTTTATCAGCAAGTGCCATATCTGGGGTGTCACTTCAGCTGACCATACCTGGTTTTGTATTTTAAAAACTAGAAAAAATCACAAATGTAACTGCAGCAGTCCTGCCGCGCTGAGCGCCTGGTGATTCCTGGCGGATCCCAGGAAAAACTCATCCCACCTGTCCCTCTGATTATTTGCTCGGAAAATTTGCCCATGGAAATGTCTTTCCAAGCCCAGTCTGGGCTGGAATTCTCAATCCTCTCAGTCTGGGACATTTCCATTTGCCATCTTTCGTTTTTTGGCGTTTCTGCCTTGAGCCACTGACAGAATGGGAACCTGGCAGAGGGGCAGCCACGATCTCTGCTGGGAAGGGTTGAAGCTGTGCCTGAGAACTTTGGGCTGGATGTTTGTGGAAATTTTTTTCCCCCAGAGGGTGCTGGGCACTGCCCAGGCTCCCCAGGGAATGGCCACGGGCCCAGCACTGCCACAACTCCAGGAGTGTGGACAACGCTCCAAGGGACATTTTGGGATTTGGGATTTCCTTTCCTGTGCAGGAGTAGGAGCTGGCTTAGATGACCCTTGAGAGTCCCTTCCCATGAGGATATACCAGTATTCTATCCCACTGCTTTGCAAAACTCTTCTCACAAATTAATGAATTTGCAAGCAAATGATTTTTAATAAACTTTAAACAGAGGCATAAAATGTTTTAAAAGAGAACGCCACCTCTTTTGCCTGTTCTGTGGACATTTGGATGGGCTCCATGCCGGAATGCCAGGAGCTTTCCCTCAATCTCCTCAAATATTTATATCTCAGCTCCAGGATGATTTAATTTACAAATAATCTTTTTTTTTTCTTCATGGCTTTATTTTTCTTGGATCTCCTTTGGTTGCCACACTGGCAAGTGTTTCTTCTGCCATATTCATATTCATTCCAATTCTCAAGAGTTTAAAAGATGCCAAATAGGGGGAAGTTTTAAAGTCTCTCAAGCTTAAACACCATAACTGTACTTTTAAATACAGTAGTCAGATTAAAAATTGGGGGGAATAATCCTAGAAAGAGAAGTATACTTGTGAAACTGTTCAGTGATTCTCAAGAGCTTAAAAACCAACAAAATTAATTTTATCAGGGATGTTTTGGTGACTTTTGGATGCACATTTTCCTCTGTGAAATGGCTGCATAGATTTTCACATAAGTCTGCCCTGAGGGGAGGTAAAAAGGAAAGAAGAACCACAATGAAACGCAAAATCAGATGCAACATCAGTTTAATGATAAAAAGTCAAGTAGCATTCAGCAAAAATAAAGAAAAAATATTTTTTTATGAAGGGAAAAGAAGCCACTGAAAACATTTCAACTGAAAGACAGCATGCAAGACTTCCACCTTTCCTTAATTCCTGAGTAAAACATCTCCACTGACTGCTAGCTAATACAGCATTAAACCACATCAGCGTGAAATGCAAACTCAGAGACCAAGAAATTCTTCAAAAGCAGAACTTTCAAGAATGAAATAGATTGGCCATGTGTCCAGGCAGCACATGGCTCCCTCCCTCCTTGTCAGGAGGGGGCCCAAGGCCTGTGGAAACGCTGGCCAGCAGCTGCAGCCTCAGTCGGGCCCCTGGGCTGGGGCTTCCTGGGGGAGGCACTCGCTGGACGTGCGGCCCGGCTCTAGCAGGGCAGGCACCTGCGGCCGCAGTAGCGGCCACCAAGGCCAGAGAGCCCCGAGAGCCCAAAGCCCCCCGAGTTGATGGGCACTCCCTCCTCACTCAGGATGCTGCCCACGGCGGCGGAGGTGGAGGATCCCACGGCGGTGTTCTGGGGGAAGGAGCTGAGGATGGGCCCGGGCAGGGTGACCACCACGGGCGAGGGCTGGATGACCACGCGGGAGTCCTGGCACTGCCGCACACAGGGCTCGTTGCAGCTGTTGGCCAGCGGGGTGGGGCCGCAGGGCCGGCACAGGTCGTAGCAGGACATGGCTGTGGCTGCAGGAACACCTGGGGACAGGGCAGGGAAAGCAGTGAGAGGCACAGGGAGAGACGCTGCTCGCAGGAGAAAGAGCAGAGCCCACGGAGAAGGGACAGACTGGAGAGGGAGGAAAGGGAGATCCAACAGCCCTGAGCCCAAAGAGTCCCCTGCAAAGAAATCCCAACATCTCCTACCTCTTTTTTGGATAAAAAACAACCACAAAACCCCCGTGAGAGCAAGATCAAGAAGAAAGCACTGGGGAGGCGCAGAGATTCCAATGAGGAGCAAGGAAAAAGAGAAGAGGAAGAGCAGAGTGAGGCCCTTGGAGCTCACCTGTGTCACCGAGGAGAAGAAGGCAGGAGAGCTGGATGAGGGATCCTGCTCTTGCTCTGCCTTTTATACTGCCACACACAGCCCCAGGCCCACGGGCACCCTCAGTACATGGAACGTGTTTACCAAGCTCCTCTCGCATGCAAAACATTCCCATTAGAGAAATGGGGACACTGCAATGCTGCTTTTTCATTTCCCTATGCAGGACATGCTCAGTCAGCCTCCCAGGCTCCTTTCAAGTGCCAGGATTAGAGGCCAAAATGTGTCTGGGGGTGATGCCACGTCAGCAGGGCTGGGTGGTGCAGCCATGGCTGGGGAGTGTCCGACATCCCAAAGAATTCCAGGCCTGGCCCTCCAGGGCAGGACTTTAAAGTGTTTCCTGATCATGGTGCCAGGCTCCCCAGGGCCCTGAGGCTCCAGCCTGGCCATTCCCCTGCTAGGGTCAGTTCTGTTTTTTACCCTCTCTGGGCTGGACACTACTGCTGTATCCTTGGCAGGTTTGGGGTCACCATCCCTGGAGGTGTCCAAGGGTAAATTGGACGTGATACTCAGTGCTCAGGGCTGTGTGACAAAATGGGGATTGGTCACAAGCTGAACTCGATGTTCTGGGAGAGCTTTTCCAATTTTTGGGATCCCTTCAGAGGAGGGACAGTCTCCAATTCAGTCCCATGGTGACAATGTCCAGTAGGGGACACAAGTCTGCCCCTGCACATGGAAGTCATGCCCTGCAGGGGCAGGAATGGCCCCAGATGGTCAGTGGAACAGTCCCCAGCCCTGGATGCATCACCCAGCCCTGCTGACAAATCATTTTCCCCTGGAAATGTTTGGGCCTCTAATCCTGGCACTTGAAAGGAGCCTGAGAGGCTGACTGGGCACGTCCTGCACAGGGAAATGAAAAGGCAGTGTTGCAGGGCAAAAATAAAAACACTAATTTTTGTAATTGGGATGTTTTGCATGCAAGATGAGCTTGGTAAACACATTCTGTGAGCTAAGACTGTCCCTGGGCCTGGGGCTGTGTGGGACAGTATAAAAGGCAGAGCACAAGTGCAGGTCCCTCATTCACCTCTCCTGCCTTCTCCTGCTCAGTGAAACAGGTGAGTTCCTTCCTCTGTTTCTATTTCTTCTCTGTCTCTTCTGGCTTCCATTGGGAATTTGCTTCAGTTATGTTTTGATGGGATACTTGGTGATCATCTCCATTCTCTGTGCCACACTGGAGGGAGGTGAAAGAAGGTCTTTTCAGGTTTTTGGGGCTCTCTTTGGGACTGCAATTCCTCCTCCTTCCCATCTCCCTCTCCAGTCTGTCCCTTCTCTGCGGGTTCTGCTCTTTCTCCTGCGAGCAGCGTCTCTCCCTGTGCCTCTCACTGCTTTCCCTGCCCTGTCCCCAGGTGTTCCTGCAGCCACAGCCATGTCCTGCTACGACCTGTGCCGGCCCTGCGGCCCCACCCCGCTGGCCAACAGCTGCAACGAGCCCTGTGTGCGGCAGTGCCAGGACTCCCGCGTGGTCATCCAGCCCTCGCCCGTGGTGGTCACCCTGCCCGGGCCCATCCTCAGCTCCTTCCCCCAGAACACCGCCGTGGGATCCTCCACCTCCGCCGCCGTGGGCAGCATCCTCAGCGAGTCCGGGGTCCCCATCAACTCGGGGGGCTTTGGGCTCTCGGGGCTCTCTGGCCTTGGTGGCCGCTACTGCGGCCGCAGGTGCCTGCCCTGCTAGAGCCGGGCCGCACGTCCAGCGAGTGCCTCCCCCAGGAAGCCCCAGCCCAGGGGCCCGACTGAGGCTGCAGCTGCTGGCCAGCGTTTCCACAGGCCTTGGGCCCCCTTGAGGGAGGCAGACGTGGCCAGCTGAGCTTTCTGCCTGTCCTGCTTTCTTCTGCGCCTCCCCTGCTCTGCTGGCCCAGGGGCTCAGCCCCGAGCCTGGTGCAGGCAGACCACAGTGTGGCCACTGCTGGCCAGGGCAGCCTGGCCCAGGGCCCTGCCCACCCTCTGCTTTGTTTCTGTCTGCACACTCAATAAAGTTCACTTTGCATTGATCTGGAGCCTCCTGCAGTTCTTTCCATTTTGGGATCCAGCAAAAGCTGCTCCACAGGGCAGGGCACAAAATCACCATTTTTTGGTGTTGGAATGCACTTCCAGATATGTGGCCCAACCCTCTGCTCAGGTGGAACAACCTTGAGGGAGTTGCTTTAGATGTCAACAACTTCTCACTGTGTCCAGGGATGGACACCCCATAACCTCCCTGGTCCATGCCTTTCAGTGCTCCATGGAAAAATGTTTCCTGAACAGCTTCCATGCCTCGTGTCCTGCACAGGACATAATTCTAGGCAGTTGTCACCATTCACTTCTGCTGTCACAGCATCCCTTTTGCCCTCCTGTAGCTCCTGGAGGTGCCAAACATGCTCAGGTGTTCATAGGAGACGTTGGGGAGGGGGAGAGCATCACTTGAGGGTTGAGCTGTTGTGGGGTTGGTGATGCAGAGGAGGACAAGGTACTTCTGCTTCCTCCCGCATCTTCTGCTCCTTGACATTAAGGGAAAAACAGAATTGTGAGTAGCCAGGTTGGAAGGGTCCCACAAATCATCAAAACCCACTCCTGGCCCTGACAGCCCAAAATCCCACCCACCTAAAAACATTGTGCAAACACAAGAAGTGACCCTTGCTCTTCCTGGAGCAGGAGAATGGAGGGATCAGAGACCATTCCAAGGATGAATAAAACTTTGACAAGAAATATATATAACAGAAAGATCTTTGAATGTAGAATCTGAAGAAGGAATAGAAATGAAAGCAAGTTTTAATATAGAAGAAAAAAATTGCTGAGCCAGTTTTACTGGATAACTAATAAGGCAAAGGGTATGTGAGTTGGAAGGGGATTTTATAGCTCAGAGCAAAAGATAAATCCACCTCAAACAAAAGATGTTTCTACCAAGCAAAATGATTCTACAGGCAAACATGGCTGCCGATGTTGCAAGTAGAAAAAATTTCTCAGAATTTTTCACTGTAAGAAAACTGAAAAACAACTTCTAGCTTAACGGTAACACACTAACTTCTTGTGACTGGAAAATAGTAACATGAATATGGCAATGTTAGGCTTTCGCTTTGATAGGCTATAGGTAATAGTAAAGGTATTGATTGGTTGTTATGTATTAAAAAAAAAGTATATAATGCATTGTAACCAGAATTAGAGTTGGCTTCAGACAAACCTCCAGCTGTAGGCTGGGCTTTTGTCACCCAAAACCAGTGGATTGCTGTATCACCTGGATACAATAAACAGAATTTTAAAGAGCCATCTGGAGTCCTGGAGCCTTTGTTTCGACTCTTACAAGAGACCATTCCAGGGAGGCAATGGAGGGTTCAGAGATCATTCCAGGATGGAATTGGGGGTTCAGAGACCATTCCAGAATAGAATGAAAGGGTCAGAGACCTTTAGGGGCAGCCCCTTGGTGCCAACCACAGGACGAGGCCAGGCCAGTCGGACCCCACATGTCTGAGTGTGCCGACACAATGGAAGAGGAAGCGCTGATCTCGCTGTCTGCTCGCCTCCAGTTGTCCTGCTGACATTCCCAGAGCGTGTGTGGTTGGATACTACTGGGAACCAGGGAAAAAGCAGCCTTGAAGCCTTGAGTTTCTCAGGTTGGACAAGGACAAGAAATTATAACAATGATTGAACACCTGCAGGGTGCATGAGAGCCGTGTGAGTGTCTCGTGATATTTTGCAGAAAGCATGTTTTCAAAAAGGTGTTGCCTTCTTGGAGCAATGAGTCTTTTCTATTTTGTTTTTCACGTACTACCCTACATAAAGTGTAGTGTTTCTTTAGCTAACGCTCTGTCTCTCTCTTCTGCTTCTCCATTGCACAGGGAACTGTTGCATTATTCTCTGCACCACTCACCTCCAGCCTAAAACGCAGCAACCGCGCATCCTTCTCATGTGTTTGGACATCACCTTGGAGAGCTCTGCAGGGTCTTCCCACTCTCCCTGCTATGGAATTTGGGTGTGGGATCTAAGAAGGAGTTTGGAGATTTGGGAATGGAAGAGGGACAGTGGGAAAGACACAACACAGACACTTGGGGCTGGGTTGGGAGCAGAATCAGTGTTGGAGAGGACTTTCTGCTTTTCAAACACCCTCCTGTTGTCTCCAGAGTATTGGGGGCTCTACAGAAAGGCAAGGAAGGGCAGAGTACAAGTGGATTTGTCTGGATGTGGAATTCCTGATTCTTAGTGCCCAAGGTGACAAGGAAGTATCCACGCAGCTCTGAAGGAGCCGAGAATTTAGGTTACGTGGTGGATGAGGTGACTCTTGTCACAAAAACCACCTTTTTAAGCCTGGCTTGTAATTTTAGGACTGTAGAAAAAAAATACCCTGACCATTCTGGAAATCCTAAAGTGAGGCCCTGGAGGGCAAAGGGCCTGGTGTCCCCTGGTGAAATAGAACAGTCCCCTGCCCTGGCTGCACCACCGAGCCCTGCTGACGTGTCATCGCCCCCAGACACATTTTGGCCTCTAATCCTGGCACTTGAAAGGAGCCTGGGAGGCTGACTGGGCATGTCCTGCACAGGGAAATGAAAAAGCAGCATTGCAGTGTCCCCATTTCTCTAATGGGAATGTTTTGCATGTGAGAAGAGCTTGGTAAACATGTTCCATGTACTGAGGGTGCCCGTGGGCCTGGGGCTGTGTGTGGCAGTATAAAAGGCAGAGCAAGAGCAGGATCCCCCATCCAGCTCTCCTGCCTTCTTCTCCTCGGTGACACAGGTGAGCTCCAACCACCTTCACCTTCCTCTTGTCCTTCTCCTTCTCCTCTTTGTCTTGCCTTCATCTCTGCCCTTGCTACTCTGCAGCTTCTGCTGAGCATTTCTCTGCCAGACTCAGCTACCAGACTCTGCTCACAGGGAGGAGATGGGAGAATGTCTGGAGCTCTTTGGGGATGGGGATCCTGATCCTTTCTTCCTCCCCCATTCCCTGTCCCTCTCCCCTCTGCTCTTTCTCCTGCTCAGGCCGTGCCTCACGTTCTGCCCGTGCCTCTCCCCAGGTGTTCCTGCAGCCACAGCCATGTCCTGCTACGACCTGTGCCGGCCCTGCGGCCCCACCCCGCTGGCCAACAGCTGCAACGAGCCCTGTGTGCGGCAGTGCCAGGACTCGCGGGTCATCATCGAGCCCTCGCCCGTGGTGGTCACCCTGCCCGGGCCCATCCTCAGCTCCTTCCCCCAGAACACCGCCGTGGGATCCTCCACCTCCGCCGCCGTGGGCAGCATCCTCAGCGAGTCCGGGGTCCCCATCAACTCGGGGGGCTTTGGGCTCTCGGGGCTCTCTGGCCTTGGTGGCCGCTACTGCGGCCGCAGGTGCCTGCCCTGCTAGAGCCGGGCCGCACGTCCAGCGAGTGCCTCCCCCAGGAAGCCCCAGCCCAGGGGCCCGACTGAGGCTGCAGCTGCTGGCCAGCTTTTCCACAGGCCTTGGGCCCCCTCCAGCCCTCCTGACAAGGAGGGAGGCAGATGTGGCCAGCTGAGCCTTCTGCCTGTCCTGCTTTCTTCTGCGCCTCCCCTGCTCTGCTGGCCCAGGGGCTCAGCCCTGAGCCTGGTGCAGGCAGACCACAGTGTGGCCACTGCTGGCCAGGGCAGCCTGGCCCAGGGGCCCTGCCCACCCTCTGCTTTGTTTCTGTCTGCACACTCAATAAAGTTCACTCTGCATTGATCTGGAGCCTCCTGGAGTTCCTTCCACTTTGGGATCCACAGCTAAAGCTGCTCTATGGGGCTGTGATACCCTGGGGGATGGTTTGGGTGGTCCAGGGCCACTGATGGACCTTGCTCACACCTGGGCAAGGTGAGAACCGACAAGGGCCACTGGAATGCCATGGGGCAATGGAGGGACTGTGGCCTTGTGACAGTGTGACAGGGTGACCAGGAGGCAACCAGGAGGTGCCCCAGGGGCCACTGAGCCATGACACAGGTTGGGCAACTTCCAGCTGACAAGTCAAGCCACTGCCCTGACGGTTTCTGTGTCAGTTTCATCCACATGCCCAAGGCCATGGTTGTGTTTTACCTCTCCAGTTGCACCTTTGCCTTCCTTCCTTCCTCCAAGCACTTCTCCCAGCCCCTGGATGCTGAGGGAGCCCAAAACGAGTTGCAGGGACATTCAGTGCCAATGCCAAAGCCAAGGTGATGTCCAGTTTTCTTTTTCTTTTTCTGTGGAGTGTTTCTCCCTAGGGAATGGGGTGTGCCTGGCTCTGCAGCCTTCTTGGTACAGCCCACGGCTGCTCCTCTGCCCTATTTTGGGTGTCACTGTCTGAAATAAAGCAATCCTGCCAAGTTCCTCTGTCTCTTTTTCTGCTGTGGAAATGCCATGCTATGGTAGGTCTCACAGCTGCTCTGTGGTCCAGAGAGGGTTAATGAATAAGGTTGATTTATGAAAGGTATTTCTTACCAAGGCTGTTGGCCTGCAGACCAAGATGATAAGAAGGAGAAGGAGATAAGCGGGAAAGAAAATCTGCAGCTGCGAAAAGTATTTTTAGAAAAGTTCTGTGAAAAAGAGGTGGAGATGGTTTTACACCAATGAACATTGCGTTGATTTATTGTAACCATGGAATAAAATGTAAACTTTGTAGAGAGTATAAAAGACAGTGTGCTGTTGTAATAAACAGATTTTAGCCTTCTGAAATGCAGTGTGTCCTTTTGTACGTCTTGCCCACATCAACAGGGACACCCTCCCATCCCTGTCTGAGCCAGGAGGGGACATTGGCAGCAACAGGGTCAAAATGGAATCAGTAAAGGGAGGCAACACCCCCAGGACACTCCTGAGAGTGTGGGGTGGGTGAGGACAGTCAAGGCTTCATGCAGAGACTTGGTGGGAGGGCTGGGTCAGGGAGAAGGAAAGAGGGCTGGAAAAGCCTTTTCTTGTGGAAGAGATTTCAGTGAAAATGCGATGGATGGAAGAGTGGTGTGTGTTTTGAAGGAAATTTCTCTGCTGGATCTGTCCCGCTACATCTGGGGTTTCCTTCTGGATGTGTTTGTTTAGAGAAATTTCTCCTGCCAACCTGAGAGCTTCCTTCATTCTCCTGCATGCGAAGTCTGGCTTGGACCTGTGAGATTTAAGATTTTTCTGTCTCTGATGGATCCCCAGGCTCGCTGGGACAGGAGTTTTGACCCCTTCACCATGAGGGGTGTCAGGTGGTGCCCAAGCCTGGGTTTTACCACTTCTGGGGACACCAGCTCTTGTCCTGCCCCAGGAAATGCAGCTCAGAGCGTGGAATCCTTCCCTTGCCAGACATCTCTGGGGCAGTCCTGGTCCCTGCTGCTCCCCAGGCTGGGTTTGCTGGCACTGCCAGCCCTCAGGTGCTCCCTGTGTCCTGCTTGGAAATATTTGGGACAATGAGAAGGGTCTGGTCAGAGGCTGCGGGGAAGCAGAAGTGGAGGGATGGCCGTGAGGAATGGAAGAATGGAGAGTTCTGAAGTCAGATGTTCTCATTAGGGAGTGTTTTCTGCAAGATAATGACCCTGAGTAAGATTTGCTGCTGGGACAGCAGCGTCCTTCCTTCTGGAGCAGTCCTGTTCTGCTGACTGGAGAACTCCAGGCGATGCTGGAAGAGCTGAAAGGCAGAAGAAATGAGATAATTTCTTCTAAAGACAATGTGAGATCCCAAAGGAAGTTCAAAACCATCCCATGAAGTCTCTCTGCAGAATAAATGATGTCTAAGAAAGCTTGAAAGGCCTTGGAGTCACAGAGACCAATGTTGATGGCCAGTCCCCGCCAAAGCCAGCCCTTTAATCCTGGGTTTATAATAAAAAAACTGCATTTATTACTCCAAAGGCTCAGAGCTGCCTCAGGAGGGGAAGATGCTGACATCACCTGGAAATACGACACCACTCCACCCAGCTGGCTGAAACATCAGCCTGGTTCGGGCTGAAAAATACCCTAAAAACATTTTGGCCTCTAATGCTGGCACTTGAAAGGAGCCAGATTGGCTGAATGGGCACGTCTTGCACAGGGAAATGAAAAGGCAGCGTTGCAGGGAACATAAACAACCTCGAGTTTACTTAATTGGGGATGCTTTGCATAAAATATGAGCTTGTTGGTAAACACGTTCCCTGTGCAAAGGCGCGTCTGGGCCTGGGGCTGTGTGTGGCAGTATAAAAGGCAGAGCAAGAGCAGGATCCCTCATCCAGCTCTCCTGCCTTCTTCTCCTCGGTGACACAGGTGAGTTCCAAGGGCTCACTCTGCTCTTCCTCTTCTCTTTTTCCTTGCTCCTCATTGGAATCTCTGCGCCTCCCCAGTGCTTTCTCCTTGATCCTGCGCTCACGGGGGTTTTGTGGTTGTTTTTTACCCAAAAAAGAGGTGGGAGATGTTGGGATTTCTTTGCAGGGGACTCTTTGGGCTCAGGGCTGTTGGATCTCCCTTTCCTCCCTCTCCAGTCTGTCCCTTCTCCCCGGGTTCTGCTCTTTCTCCTGCGAGCAGCGTCTCTCCCTGTGCCTCTCACTGCTTTCCCTGCCCTGTCCCCAGGTGTTCCTGCAGCCACAGCCATGTCCTGCTACGACCTGTGCCGGCCCTGCGGCCCCACCCCGCTGGCCAACAGCTGCAACGAGCCCTGTGTGCGGCAGTGCCAGGACTCCCGCGTGGTCATCCAGCCCTCGCCCGTGGTGGTCACCCTGCCCGGGCCCATCCTCAGCTCCTTCCCCCAGAACACCGCCGTGGGATCCTCCACCTCCGCCGCCGTGGGCAGCATCCTGAGTGAGGAGGGAGTGCCCATCAACTCGGGGGGCTTTGGGCTCTCGGGGCTCTCTGGCCTTGGTGGCCGCTACTGCGGCCGCAGGTGCCTGCCCTGCTAGAGCCGGGCCGCACGTCCAGCGAGTGCCTCCCCCAGGAAGCCCCAGCCCAGGGGCCCAACTGAGGCTGCAGCTGCTGGCCAGCGTTTCCACAGGCCTTGGGCCCCCTCCAGCCCTCCTGACAAGGAGAGAGGCAGACGTGGCCAGCTGAGCCTTCTGCCTGTCCTGCTTTCTTCTGCGCCTCCCCTGCTCTGCTGGCCCAGGGGCTCAGCCCCGAGCCTGGTGCAGGCAGACCACAGTGTGGCCACTGCTGGCCTGGGCAGCCTGTCCAGGGGCCCTGCCCACCCTCTGCTTTGTTTCTGTCTGCACACTCAATAAAGTTCACTTTGCATTGATCTGGAGCCTCCTGCAGTTCCTTCCACTTTGGGATCCACAGCTAAAGCTGCTTCATGGGGCTGTGGTGCCCTGAGGGGAGGGTTAGGTGGGATTGGAGGGAGTGTGGCTTTGTTTGAGTCACCAGGAGATGTCCCAGGGGACATCTGAGCCCAGAGGGAGGTTGGATCTCGGGTTCCAGTTGTTGAGGCTAAACACTGACCTTCCAGAAGAGATTTCTGTGCAGATTTACAGACATCTTCCTAAAGCCTTAGTTGTGCATTTCCAGCTACAAGTGGTTGTTATCCTAGCCTCCATCCAAGCACAGCATCCAAACCCTGGAGCACAGGGACAATCCCCAGTGCTGAGGTGACATGTGGCACCCAGGGCAGGTGTGCAGAGAGAAATGTGAGTCCTGTGCCAGACACTGGCACAGTGGGAATGGACTGAGGATGGGTCACTCTTCTGGAGGAATCCCAGAACCCTCAAGGTTGGAAAAAAGTTCTGAAATCAAGTAGCACAGCACATTTCTGCAGGTCTGCTCCAGATTCCTGCTCCTTCAGGACATGGTGACACACAGAATGACTCCTCAGCAATTGATGTTTCTGACCACAGGACAGTTTTGGTGGGGGTAAGATGCTTCCACTGCTGCAGGAAATGGATTTGTAGAGAGTTCTCAGGGCCGGACACACAGCATGCAGCCGTGTGCAAACTTAGAGATAAGAAATCCTGACTTAAAAATGCCATGGAATAGGCAACACCTCTCATTTGCCCCCTCTCTTGGTCAGAAAAATATGGGAGGGGGCTTAATGGATAAGGTTTGTTTCTGAAAGGAATTTTATCAAGGCTGTTGGTACAGAGAACAAAAATAAAGAAAAAAAAATGTAAACAAAAAGATAGCTGGGAAAAGTATTTCCATAAATGTTTTGTGAAAAACAGAGGCGGAAATGGTTTTACATGAACGTTATGTTAATTTACTGCAACCAATTAATGAGGTGTAAACTTTGTAGAGAGTATAAAAAACATGTGCTCTTGTAATGAAAAAATATAAGCCCTCTGAAATGTAGTGTGACCTTTCATGTGTTGGGTGTGGCCCAACAGCAACAGAAAAAGGTAAAATCTGACACACTGCTCTCTTCTGGGCCTGGGTACCGTCCCAGGCGATGTCACAGTCAGTGCTGCTCACTCTCAGAGGTGGGATCACGGTCCCTGTGTGCCCATTCCTGTCCGAAATCCACGATACACCCACCCTCAGCATGTCCCCAACCTGTGTCATGGCTCAGTGGTCCCTGGGGAACCTCCTGGTTGCCTCCTGGTCACCCTGTCACACTGTCACAAGGCCACACTCCCTCCATTGCCCCATGTCATTCCAGTGGCCCTTGTCGGTTCTCACCTGGACCAGGTGTGAGCAAGGTCCATCAGTGGCCCTGGACCACCCAAACCCCCCCCAGGGCACCACAGCCCCATAGAGCAGCTTTAGCTGTGGATCCCAAAGTGGAATGAACTGCAGGAGGCTCCAGATCAATGCAAAGTGAACTTTATTGAGTGTGCAGACAGAAACAAAGCAGAGGGTGGGCAGGGCCCCTGGGCCAGGCTGCCCTGGCCAGCAGTGGCCACACTGTGGTCTGCCTGCACCAGGCTCGGGGCTGAGCCCCTGGGCCAGCAGAGCAGGGGAGGCGCAGAAGAAAGCAGGACAGGCAGAAGGCTCAGCTGGCCACGTCTGCCTCCCTCCTTGTCAGGAGGGCTGGAGGGGGCCCAAGGCCTGTGGAAACGCTGGCCAGCAGCTGCAGCCTCAGTCGGGCCCCTGGGCTGGGGCTTCCTGGGGGAGGCACTCGCTGGACGTGCGGCCCGGCTCTAGCAGGGCAGGCACCTGCGGCCGCAGTAGCGGCCACCAAGGCCAGAGAGCCCCGAGAGCCCAAAGCCCCCCGAGTTGATGGGGACCCCGGACTCGCTGAGGATGCTGCCCACGGCGGCGGAGGTGGAGGATCCCACGGCGGTGTTCTGGGGGAAGGAGCTGAGGATGGGCCCGGGCAGGGTGACCACCACGGGCGAGGGCTCGATGATGACCCGCGAGTCCTGGCACTGCCGCACACAGGGCTCGTTGCAGCTGTTGGCCAGCGGGGTGGGGCCGCAGGGCCGGCACAGGTCGTAGCAGGACATGGCTGTGGCTGCAGGAACACCTGGGGACAGGCACGGGCAGAACGTGAGGCACGGCCTGAGCAGGAGAAAGAGCAGAGGGGAGAGGGACAGGGAATGGGGGAGGAAGAAAGGATCAGGATCCCCATCCCCAAAAAGCCCCAGAGATTCTCCCATCTCCTCCCCGTGAGCAGAGTCTGGTAGCTGAGTCTGGGAGAGAAATGCTCAGCAGAAGCTGCAGAGTAGCAAGGGCAGAGATGAAGGCAAGACAAAGAGGAGAAGGAGAAGGACAAGAGGAAGGTGGAGGTGGCTGGAGCTCACCTGTGTCACCAAGGAGAAGAAGGCAGGAGAGTTGGATGGGGGATCCTGCGCTCACAGTGGGTTTTATACCGTGCTGGCCAGCCCTGGGGCCATCCTTTGCTCTCAGGATGTGTTTCCCAAGCTCATCCCGCATGGAAAACACTCCCTTCCAAATCCCAGCCTTTGATTTGGTGCTGCAACGCTCCTTCCCTGTTTCCTTGCTGGTGGCAATCCCCATTCCAGGCTGAAACCTCATTTTAGGCGACTTAATTAGAGATCAAACGCTTCTCATGACCGGCATTGTTGATTCAGGTAATTTAATTTATGGCCATCCATGTTTTTCCTCTGTCTGGCAGTTTAGTCACTGCCTCGTCTGTCTCATGGCCATTTCCAAATTAAAACGATGCCAGACTCATCCCAGATAGCTCCACATTCAAACAGCATTTACATGTTTTTGCATAAATGTAATTGCAGCTGTATTTCCCTGTGTTTTCAGATTGTGCCACATGTCTGGTTTGAATCGCTCATTGAGAATAAAATGCTTTTTTAGAAGAGAGCCTAATTAGGTCACAAACCCTGCATGGCACCAATTCTTTCAGTTTTTCAGTCAACATTCAGCATTTTATTCCAGAAACACCTTCATGGTTTATAGTTTATTGTCTCACCATCTTCAACTTGTGTAGAATCTCCAAGTCCATTTAATAACCAAAATCTGAATTTTTAAAAATGTGTTTTTTCCCAAGTCATCTTCATACTTGAATTCATTTTTGGGAATAATTCCTCCTTGACCCTCAGATCAGCTTCTGTAAAGTCTCCAGGAGTGGTTTTTCCTTCCTTTTTTCTGACCTGAACTCTGTTTCTCAGTGGAAATGAAACAATCAGCAGCTGGCATTGGATTTGGGCTACTGGGCAAGTTGCTTCCCTGGCCTAATTAGGGCTGGAATGTGCTCAGGTTTTATGTCCTGGCACCACAGTTTGGAGGCCAGGATGACCACAGGTAATATCCTGACAACTCTGCTGTAGGACAGGATGGAAGCAATTGGGAACCAGGGGTTGGTGGCATCCCTGCAATTGCTGGGACACCTAATTTCAGTTTATTTATGGCCATAACTAAAAAAGGCAAAGCCAGAACCCCAAATGCTTCACTCAGCTGGTGCAGCCAACATTTCTGCTCAACTCGGATAATTTGAGCGTGTAATTTTGGCTAACCAAGGGGAAGAAGTCTCCAGCTTCAATTTTTCCTCTCCAAAACATTTCTGAGAAGGGAAATGTTTCATTTAATTCATTAAAGCAGAGTGCATTGTGACTGCAGCAAAACAAGAATTAAACTGACAGTGAAGGGATAAAACTATTCAAGCAATAATTCATTCACTAGACTGAGGGTTTTATTTTTAGAATTACTTTAAGATTTCAGTTGAGTGAAGAACCAGATTAATTGGGAATGTGCAGGCTGTGATGACTGAGGCTGAAGAAATTATCAATTCCAGGATGTGATCCATTCCAGGCCAGGCTGGATGGGATATTGAGCAACTCAATCCAGTGGGAGGTGGCCCTGCCCATGGAAGGGGTTGGAATGAGCTGATCTTTCAGATCCCTTTCCACCCAAAACCATTCCATGATCCCAGAATTGGTGGGAATTTTTTACGAAGTATTTTATAAATCAAATAATAATGAAAAAAAGGACATTTCCCTCGAAGCTCCCTGCCAGCAGTATCAAAATCTCCATCTCTCATTTAGCTTCATCCCCATCCCAAAGCCTCCAAGGTGTCTGTCTGCAGCTCCCCGGGGCTGCACAACTGAAGCTTCAGCTTCTTGAAAGGGAGCAACTTCAAAGCCAATCCCAAATATTCATTAAATGCTTGAGACACACAAAGTGCATCAGCCATGGAAATATTGCAGCCACCATGCAAAATTGGAATGGTTTTGTCACTTGGGTAATAACGTCACCTGAAATTTGGTTACTCCTTGGGCAGACAACTTTTAACAGCGTCAGAACCCAGGGTTATTAATTTTTTTTCATTAAAAAAGTCATTTTGTGTGTCATAATAACATCCCACAGGGCCTCTGGAACAGATCCAGGGATGCTCAGGATTCTGGTGAGGATTTAATGCAGCAGCACAGGGAACAAAATGAGGTGGGGGGCTCAGGTGAGACCCCACCTGCAGAGCTGGGGAGGAGCTGGAGCTGCTGGAGAGAGCCCAGAGGGGGCTCCAGGATGGAATTCCATGGATGGATGAAAGGTTGGCAGGAAAGGCTGGGACAGCTGGCATTGTTCAGCCTCCAGAAACTTTAGGGTGACCTCTCTGTGGTCTGGCAGGAGCTGCAGGGACTCTGAGGAACATGGGGAGAGACAATTCCCAAGGGATGGAGGGCCAGGATGAGGGGCAATGGGTTCAGGCTGACAGGAAGGGGCTTTAGATGGGATTTTGGGGATGAATTCTTCCTTGTGAGTATAAGGAGGCACTAGCAGGGATTATTCCATCCCTGGATGTGTCCAAGGCCAAGCTGGAGCTCCCAGGGATGCTGGGAATGTCCCTGCCCTTTTTAAGATGAGTTTTAAGGCCCCTTCCATCCAAAAACATTCCATGATTTCCTGAGAGACACATGAGAAATCACCACAATAACACAAACACAGGGAATGGATTTGTGAAACCCAGGGAAAGGGTTTTGTCTCTCTCTGGATCCAGGTTATTCCATTAATTATAATGGAATTTATTCCATTAAATCTATTCCATTATTGGGATTTAATTAATTCCACCACTGGGATTTAATTTATTCCATTATTGGGATTTAATTTATTCCACCACTGGGATTTAATTTATTCCACCATTGGGATTTAATTTATTCCCTTATTGGGATTTAATAAAGATGCAGCGTAGGAAATAATAAAATTTTAAAAAGCCTTATGAGGCCAAGAATCCTGACCTGATTAGGAGCTGATTACTGGAATGACAGCTGAGCTTTGATCTGTTTATCTTTGAGGGCTTTTATTGCTCAACCCATGGGTGTCTGAAGCCAATTCCACACTCGGGATAATGACACAAGGGATGTGCAAACCATTAATTAATCAGCACCTGGGACATTTGGTGCAGGCAGGACGTGATCCGAGTCGCTGCCTCGGGGCTCTCCCCGTCACACCTCATCATTTGGAGGGATTTAAAGAGGAAAAAAATTAAAATTACTGCTCCATTAAAGCAGCAAACAAGGAGCAGGTAAACAACCGCGGGCAGGAAATTTGGCTGTAGGGAAGGGCAGAGCTCGGGGGACACACAGGGCACTTTCCCTGCCTCATTCAATGAGCTGAAATCTGCAGGTTTTGGTCAAACTGCACCAAAATGAGCATTTTTGTCAGCCTTTAATGGGGGGTGATGCTCAAAGCAGAGTTTCAGAGATTGAGTGCACAAATAGGGTGGAGAAATGTCGTTTTTTTAAAATAATAAGAACCAAAATCCCAATTTCTGCATGCGCGGAGTGATTTCCCTTCACCTTTCCTGCATCCCTCACATCCTCCCGGGGGCTCCAGGTTCTTCCCCAGGGTTTGGGAAATTGGGGGTTCTCTGCTGCAAAATTTCTTTTTTTTTTTTTTTTTTTTGCTCATTTGCTCCAGAAAATCTGTTCAGGAGGAGTCAATTTGCAGCAAAACCTCGTCATTCCTGCTTGGAAAATGTTTGGAAAAGGGAAAATTCCCTCCCTTCTTCCCCCAGCTGGGAAAGATAATAAATAATTGGAATATTCAGTTGAATATTCAATATTCGTTGGAATATTGGGAGATTTCAGTAGGAAAAGGGCTCATGCTTCACCCCCTTCCCCTGAATATGGTTTAATTTCCCCATTTTTATTCCTATTTCCGTTTCTTTACCAATTCATCCCATTTCTGGGGCTCTTCTCTGGAATCCTTGCTGCAAAAAATGGGTGACTCTGCAAAGTTCCCAATCCCCAGGAACAGCCCCGGGAAGTTTCACATTAAAGGATTTCAAAGTCCTTTGCAAACTCACATTAATGATTTATTCATGCAAAACGCTCATTAGCAGCTTTTAGGGATGCAGCAGGATTGCAGGATTGCAAAAAGAGTCACAAAGTCACTCTGAAGGACGTGGCAAGGTTGGTAATGGACATTCTTTGGTCATAAATAGGTATTTTAAATATGTATATTGAAATATATAAATACATATTTATATAATAGATATATAATACATAGTTTATAAAAATATATCAATAAAAATAAATATATAAATACATACATATAAAAATTACAGATATAAAAATACCCAGATACATAAATACACAAATATATTCATATATAAATACGTGAATAAATATAAATATAAACAAATAAAATAGAATATATGGGTAGATAAATGCACAAATATACGCAAATACACATGAATATATAAATAATAAATAAGTTAAAATATAAATATATAAATAGAAATATAAAAATATAAAAACTTGACATTTATTTTATTAGAATATAATGTAATAAACATAATAAAATGCGAATATTAATTATATTTGTCATAAATAATGCTATATTAGCAATATACTAAATTAAATATTGCAATCATAAGTGTTATTATAAATATAATATTAATAATTACAAATATTTTCTCTGGTTTGATTCTGATTTGAAAATTGGTTTTTTACTTCTGCCAGATTTCCCAGAACAGGTAAATGCTGGAATTTGTTGCAGAGAAAATCTGGACATTGGACAACACTGATTTCTCAGGAATTACAGCAGGGAACAATTATTAAATCAAAATGCTGAGATCATTCCTGGCTAATTTTGGATTTAGGGAAAGGGCTGAATTTTTCATATTGATAAAGGCATAAAAAAACAACACCTTTGATCAAGATTTAATAAAAGTTTGGAGGTTGTCAGGGCAAGGATTTCAGGAAAAACAATTGATTTTTCAGTTTAATTCTGAGCCTCACAATCCAAAAAAGAGAATTATTCTGGAATTCTGGGATTGAAAACATCCCTGAGGAAGGAACATGAGCAGAGTGGGAAGGTCAGAAAATACAAATGAAGCCAACGTGACCCACAAGGAAAGAATGCAGAACTCAGTCCTGAAAAATTAGCCTGGAACTAATTAGAACCTCACACACACACACAAAAGGCTTTGTTAATATTTCAATCAATTGAAGAAAATTCCCATTGTTTCACCTTCCTGTCTTTATTATTATTATTATTATTTATTTGCTTGGTTTTCCCCCCTCTTTAACTGTTAAAAAGATGATAAACCCACACTGACACGAGTATTCCTTGGGAGCCGAGCGTTTCCTAAGGGATGATTTTTGAGGCAGGATTTTCATTAAAAAGGAATTATTTTCTGACTGAGGATCATTACCCCATCGTGAGCAATTTGCAGGCCCCAGTAATTGCAGATTTCTTAAGTGGCAGCTTTAGGTTTCGAAAGACATAAACCAAGCCCAGGGTTTTAATTAGGGATTGGGCCTTGACGGCCTGAAGCAGTTTTGGAAAACTCCATGTGGATGATTTTTTTTTTTTTTTTTGTGGTGAGGGGGAAATCGAAAGAAATCAAAGTTTGCTGTTCATTCAGAGGGAAAAATTAGGAAAAAATGGTTCTGTGGGAGATTTTCCAGGGAATTGTGGATTCCCCATCCCTGCAAGTGTCTGAGGCCTGCTTGGCCAAGGCCTGGGCTCCTGGGAGGTGTCCCAGGGGTTGGAATTAAATTAATTTTTAAGTTCTTTCCCACCAAAACCACTCCTCAGCTCCATAAAACAGCACACTGGGACAACGTGAACTACACAGGGCACTTTTAGAGTAATTTATTAAAATAAAACCAAGGTTGTGTTTGCTGGAGGATATTTCCAGGCCCGAGCTGGAAAAGCCATTTCAGGACACTCCAAAAGTGCTGCCAACCCTTCCCTTCCTCCCTGGCAGATCTTGGAGCTCCCATTGCTTCATTTCCCATCTTGAGCAGCTCATCCCTGGCTGTGGGGGCTTCTCCTTCCCCCCCAGATCCCACAGAACCGCGGCCAAGGCCTCGAGGAGCCGCCGGAATTCAAATCTTTGGGAATGGGATAAACGGGAGCTGCTCCCGGGGTGACCTCTGACAATTCATTTGCCTCCCGTGCTCTCCCTGCTAAACCCAGATAATAACTGGAATTAAAATCTGCCAAAGGCAACGGAAAATCCGGTTCTGAGGGAGGGGCCGAGGAGTTTTTTAATAGAGGACACAAAAATGCAGAGAGAGCAGAAATCACCGGGAGTGGCAAAATGTTCTGCAGCACAAGAGGCTGGAAAAAGGGAATTAAATGAGCATAGAGCAGAAATCCCCACAAATCCCAAAAAGTTCTGCAGCACAAGGGGCTGGAAAAGGGGAATGGAATGGGCACAGAGCAGAAATCTCCATAAATTCTAAAAAGTTCCGCAGCACAAGGGGCTGGAAAAGGGGAATGGAATGAGCATAGAGCAGAAATCCCCACAAATCCCAAAAAGTTCTGCAGCACAAGGAGCTGGAAAAGGGGAATGGAATGAGCACAGAGCAGAAATCCCCACAAATCCCAAAAAGTTCTGCAGCACAAGGGGCTGGAAGAAAGGGAATGGAATGGGCACAGAGCAGAAATCTCCATAAATCCCAAAAAGTTCCGCAGCACAAGGGGCTGGAAAAAGGGAATGGAAGGAGCATGGAGCACTGATGGATAAACCTTCAGATTTATCTTCACTTGGCAGCACATTGTGTCAATTTTATGTAGATAAAATTGATTATTGTCTTTTTAAAAGAGTGTTAAGTGGTTAAATATCAAGAAGCAAATCTTAATATGTGAATTCTGGAAGAAAATAAAATACAAAATATAAAATACCAAAAAAAGAAACCCCAAATATGGAAATGCAGAAATAAAAAATTATGGAAATACAGAAATATATAATATAAAAATTTTAAAATATAAAATATCTATTTTAAAATATATATATATAAAACTATATACATATAAAACCATATACATATATACATATATACATATATACGTATACATATATACATATAAACATATATAAATATATAAACATATAAACATAGAATATAAATATATAGGTACGTATAGATACATATATACATATATAAAATAGAAATATATAGAAATATAGGAATATATAAATAAAATACAAAATATAAAAATGCAAAAATTAATATAAAATATAAAAATACGCATTAGTGTCCCTTTATCTCTTCATAAATGACATTTCAGCTGGGTGAATCCTGCCGAACTGCTTTCATATAACCTTAGGCAGGTTAATTAGATTTAAATCTTGGGACATTCCCACCTGCCTTGGACACTTCCAGGGATGGGATATCCACAATTCTCATTCCTCTTTCCCAGGATTCATATTCCAGGCAAACTCCCAGGAAGCTGAGCTGCCTCTCTTTGTTCCTAATTATTATTTACTCTCAATTTTCCTTCTCAGCATAAATTATCTGCAGCCTGAGAGGGGTCCTAAGGCAAAAGCGTTTGTGGGCAGCTGGGAACAAAAGGGCTGGGGTTATCCCAAGTGATTTATGCAGATTTGGGCATTAGGGACACACCTCGGAGGTGGAATTGTGCTTTTAAGGATGTCCCCAAATATTTAAGTGAGCCCCATCCCGGTATTCCAATAGGATTTAAATTAAGGACATCTTTCATGTAGTAAAGAAATAAAATTAGCTGGGGACTGTTATCCCCAAACGTTCCTGGGGGCTCCCTCAGAAATCTCTTTCTGTGAGAACCCTGATTATCTCTTTATTGTGGTTTTTTTTTTTTTTGTCATTGATTTCGTCTTTAAAATCTTAATAAAAGCATCCTAAATCCATGTCTGACTTGCTCAAAAATGTTAATAAACTACCCACCCCCCTTTTCTCCAATATTTTAATGTCTTCATATTAAACTCACATCTCTTATTTGTGTTAAATTAAGTTTTCATCAGAACAGAGCAATTTCTTACAAATACTTTTTCCCCTCTTAATTCTGCCCCAAGAAAACCTGGATACTTCCAACCTTCCCTTTCCCACAGTTTTGTCTTTTCCAACCCAATAAACTTGGGGGGAAAAGGGGGGAAAAAAAGCCCCAGCAAATGAAACCAAGTCCGTGTGAGGCTCACTAACTTCACCTTGAGTCAAGAGCCAGGAGTTGTGGGTGGGATTTGGGATTTGCTTTTAATTGCACCGGGGTCAAACCCTGCAGAGCCCAGGAGCAAAGTCCAGCTGCTCCACTTGGACCCCATCCCAGGATTTGTAAGGCCGAGCTTTCTCCACGAGGTCAGCCCCTTTTGGAGGTGTTAATTGAAATTTAAGTTTTATTGAAAATTCACGGGATTCATTGAGAGTTGTGGAATTATAAATTCATTTTTGCTCCTTGCCCGTGGATGCCTAGCTGGTACAATTAATATCCCTGGGAGTGGTTTTGGAATTAAAAAATCCCATCTGCATTGGGAAATTACAAAAATAATACTGATCCCCCATTGGAAATTATGCCACTGCAGCTCCCTTTCCCAGAACCTGAGAGGGAAAACCCAATGCTAATAAAAGAACCCTTGATCAGGCCCCGAAATAACTGAAATGTGGTTAATTAGCTGCAGATCGAGCCCTTTTTTTGGCCCTTGAAAGGGCAAAGTGAATCCTGCCCGGCGGGCGTAGCACGCTCTGGGAAACTCCGGGAGGGAACAAACACAAACAGGGAGCAAAACAGTTTCATTACTCGCAGAAGTTATGCAGGCAGCAAAGTTTGTTTTGCAACTAATTAAGACTTCATGCAAAGAGGGTGTCACATCCTCCAGGCGCTCTGGGGACGTGTATAAAAGCATTTGCTACGTAGAAGCTTCCCTAATCACTTTTCTTTTACTCTCCTCCTTGGATGATCCGGGTAAGTCAATTTTGAATCAATTATTGAATTTTAAATCAATTATTGTTGTTATTATTATTATTGCTATCTGAATATCAAATGACAGGGTGAGCTCGTGAAAGGACAAGGGGGTGTTTTTCCAGAAAGAGCCTTTCTATTGTCCTTTAGTTTGGAGTTAATTGAAGTTTTACACTTCAGAGGGGAGAGCCCGGCTCGTGGAAACCAGGGAGGGCACAGAAAACTCCCTCTGAGTCCTAAAGAGTCTCAAAAATTCCACTGCACTCTCTTCATATTCGAAAGACTCGGTGTCATTAAAGAAATTATAATTTAAATTTTAATTTCTATGATGTTCTCACCCTCAGCTGTCTTCCAGGAGCCTCCAGTGTCTTTTAAGTTGGAGAACTCACCCTAAATATTTTCCCAATCCTGCAGAACACAGATTTTTCTTACTCAAAATCCACTTTATTACTGGCTTGGGTTAAAATATATTCATAGGTCTGAATTCCAAATGTAGAAGGCACATCCAAGTGCTCCTTTTCCACCTCCTTTCAGGAGTTCTGGGAGGAGCTTTTCCAAATTGTGTGGAATCACTTGAAGATCCCAACCCTCAGACCAACCTTCTTTTCCCAAAGCCAAAATCAGCCAGTCCAGATCCATCTCTTCAGACAGAAAAATACTCCGTGCTTGCCTTTTCCTCACCTTCAAGTCTAAGGAGATTGGAATTGAATCAACTGGGAAAAAAAAAAATCAGAATTCTCTAAGGCCCGGGAAGGTTAAAATGGGATGTTCAGGTGGAGACAGGAGAAATCCTCCCTGGATTTTGTCTCCCCTAAAGATTTTTGGGGTGAAATGGGGATTTGTTTAGGAAACTACTTCAAGTCTCTCTTTTTTCCTCCCTTAATTTCTCCTGCAGCAGCTTCACAGAGATAAAACGAGGGAAATTATCCCTTCTCCCTGTGTTTTCCTTGCCCAATCCGTGTGGGCACAACTCAGGGCAAGCATGGCCTTCAATTAATTAATTAAACAATGCAATTAAACAATGCCCAGGAAAATTCTGGCCTCGATACCAGGCTGGGTTTAAAGTGCTCTGAGATTTCAAACATCCAGCTGGTTCCCTAATGAGACCCATAAAAGATGGGTGGATCTCCAGCCTGGATCTCACTGCTCCACCTGGAACCAGTTGGGAGGAGCTCCAGCCTCCACATTTGGGATTTAGAAGAGGATTAAAACCTGAGTTTAAAATCTGGGGTTGAGTTGAGAGTTGTGGTTTTCCACTGGCAATAAAAGTGGAATGGACACAGTGAAAATCCTGGGAGGAGAAGCGATAGGATGAAAGTTTTTGGGGTTAAAATGGTGATGGTGTTAAAAATACCATTATATTGAGAACCGGGAAGTTCAGGAAGAAAAAGAACCAGAAAGGAAAATAATTTCTGGTTGGAAAACTAAACTGGACAAATCTGACTCCTACCTGAGCTCTTCCCAATCCAAATTTAGCGAAAATCCCCAATAATGGTGTTACCAAAATTTCATAATACTGAACGCGCATTTCCCGCCTCACCGAGGATTTTTTTTTTTTTCCCTGATTTTCCCTCTTTTCCTGCTCACTTCCAGCTCTTCCCCTCCCCATGTCTCCCTTCCACGAGTGCTGCCTGCCCCCGGGCCTGGCGTGCCCCGAGCCCTTCGCCGTGACCCGCAACGAAACCTGCGTCATCAAATACCCCGACACCGTGGTGGACATCGTGGAGCCCGATTTGCCACCCTACTCCGTCATCTACCCCGGGCCCACCCTGACCACCTTCCCCCAGCAGACCCTGGTGGGCTCCACGGCCCTGCTGGACATCAGGAACCTGCTGGGCCCGCGGGGATTCCCTGGGTTTGGGGGTACGTGTGCTCTGGGGTCTTTGTGGGGCGCGGGGAGTTGGAGTCCTTTAGGCGTTGACTTACGGCGGCTGTTTTGTTGTGGAACTTGCAGGCCAACCTAAACCTTGCCTGGATATCTGTGGATAGACCGGGAAGCAGAGCTGAGCCCCGACTAAAGGTTGTTGGATAATGGATTGTAGAAGTGCCGAGCTCCCGAGGTTCCTATGGAGTCCAAAAATCACGGGATTCCTGTTCCGTGGAGTCCAAAAATCCAAAGATTCCTGTCCCCAACAGAGGCCATAAATCCAAGGATTTCTGATCCCATGGAGTCCATAAATCCAAAGATTCCTTTTCCCATGAAGTCCATAAATCCAAGGATTTCTGATCCCATGGAGTCCATAAATCCAAAGATTCCTGTTCCGTGGAGTCCAAAAATCCAAAGATTCCTGTTCCCATGGAGTCCATAAATCCAAAGATTTCTGATCCCATGGAGTCCAAAAATCCAAAGATTCCTTTTCCCATGAAGTCCGTAAATCCAAGGATTTCTGATCCCATGGAGTCCATAAATCCAAGGATTTCTGATCCCATGGAGTCCATAAATCCAAAGATTCCTTTTCCCATGGAGTCCATAAATCCAAAGATTTCTGATCCCATGGAGTCCATAAATCCAAAGATTCCTTTTCCCATGGAGTCCATAAATCCAAAGATTTCTGATCCCATGGAGTCCATAAATCCAAAAATTCCTTTTCCCATGGAGTCCATAAATCCAAAGATTCCTTTTCCCATGGAGTCCATAAATCCAAGGATTTCTGTTCTCATGGCGTCCATAAATCCAAGGATTCCTGTTCCCATGGAGTCCATAAATCCAAGGATTCCTGGCACTAGACCTGCCCAAGGACTAGAATTTCCAGCCTATGGAAAAACCATAATTTCTCTATTGACCTCATTCCAATTAGGATGAACCAAAACTCAGAATTTTCCAAGAAACCAGATTTAAAAATTACATTTATCTCCTTTTTTTTTTTTTTTTTTTTTTGGTTTGCTAAAAGCTTTGTGTCAATAAATTCATTTTTATGCCAATATGGACGTTTTATTATCAATTTCTCTCAAAAAAAAAAAAAAAAAAAGCATAAAATCCCCCCAAACAATATGACTGAAAAATCTTGGGTTCATAATTGTAAATTTTGCTGAATCAGCATTGAAAAAGAAACAAATAAAATCAGCTCTACTTGGCATTTCTGAAAATTAGGAATTTGTAGCTTCTTGCTGTTCTTTACTCCTGCTTAACTCCACCATGTAACGCTCTCCCAGCTTCTTTTCCTGTCTTTATCTCATTTAATGCAAATCAAGGGGGGCAGGAAAAAAAAAAATATTTACAATTGTAAAATCAAATCTCTTTGCAAAATCCTTCTGCTAAAATCTATTAAAATCATGGGAGTGGGGATTTGTTGTAGACCCTCCTGGAATTCTTTGATTTTTTTTTTCCTTTCCAGCGAGTTTTGTAAATCGAGCTTCTCGTACCCATTAAATGCTGTCATGCAGATGCACTTTTGGGTTTTGCTTTTTTAGGATGGTTTGGGGTAAAAGGGACCCCAAAAATCATCCAGTGCCACGCCCTGCCATGGGCAGGGACATTCCCACCATCCCCAGGTGGATCCAACCAGGGATGGGGAATCCACGGAATCACCTGGAAACCTCCCAGAGAACAATTCCTGCCCAAATCCAACCCAAATTTCCCCTGTTTCAGTCTGAACTCACTCCCCTGTCCTGTCAGTCCACTTTTAATGGAAAACTTTCTCCTCTCCATTTTATTCCAAACTTTTGGGGGTCCCAGAACTGACTTTGGGATTTTTTCCTGAATTTCAACGCCTCCCCCGGTTCCAAATTGAGAAGATTTTGCATTTTCCCAGAGCTCAGCCAGCCTGGATTTTGGGGTGAAAAGTTGCTACCTACAGCAAAAAAAATGCAGATTTTGGGGTTTTTTTGTTTTGTTTAATTAATTGAAGCCCTGCATTGAATTTTCCAGTCGACTCACGAGGCTGTTCCCCAAAAAACAGGCCTAAAATTCTGGGCCAAGCGTGTTCAGGCAGGATCTGGGCACTGTCACCCTCCCTGGGGCACCAGGCTAGGACAAGTTGTGAAAGAAATAAATATAAATATTATAAATTATAGGCAAGGATAAGATGCAACATGTGAAGGAAATGAATATAAATATTACACATAATGGATAAGGACAACCTGCAAAGTGGGAAAGAAATAAATATAAATATTACATATTATGGGCAAGGACATTCTGCAGCATATTAAAGAAATAAATATAAGAAATAACTATAACTATATACATATATATGTGTGTATATATGTATATATAAAGTAACATATTATATATTACATTTTATACATTATATATTGTAAGCAAGCACAATCAGCAAGGTGGGGACATGCAGCTTAAAATGTGAAAGAAATAAATGCAAATATTATATAATATTTCTATTGGCCAATATTTGGTAATAGCTGGAAGTAATGAGTGATTAAGCTGAGAATTAACGAGGAATTAAATCCCCCCCACCGGAATTTCCAGGGAATCTCGTTTCCATCCCCCCCCCCCCCCCCCCCCCCCCCCTCCAGGGATTCCTTTCCACACCAATCCACTGAAATTCCTGTAATCCACAAAGGAAATCTGCAAATCTGCTTTTTCTACAAATCAACCCCTCAATGATCCTTCCCCTAATGACAGAGGGAACGCTCCACAAGCGTTAATTACATCATTAATTATCTACACAAGCCTTGCGCCACAGGAGTTTTGGGATTTGGACATCCAGATGTTGGGCAACAGCTGCATTTAGAAACACGAGCATGGGGATTGGCAGCAGCACCTTTCAGGACACTTATTTTGCTTTTTTTTTTTTTTCTTCTTCTTTTTAATTTGGTTGGCTGGTTGGTTTGGTGTTTTTTTTGTTTGTTTTGGGGGGATTTTTTTGTTTGTTTAGCGTTTTTTGTTTCATTTTTGCTTTTATTTTTGTGTTTGTGTTTGGTTTTGGGGAGGTTTTTTGTGTGCTTGGTTTTGGTTTTGGTTTTTTTGGTTTTGTTTTGTTTTTCTTTTCAGCTGTTTTGTATTTTTAGTGAATCAGCTCCTGCGCGCCCCAGGGCTTCGTGAAGAAATAGGAAGAAATTCCGAGGTGGTTGGAGCAAAAAACTTCTCCTCCCCTCAGGGGAAACCCTTCAGGAAAACCCCAAGATTTAGGATATTTGGGTGTTTTCTGGGCTGGAATCTGGGATATTCGGGTGTTTTCTGGACTGGAATCCGGGATATTTTGTGTGTTTGGAGTGTCCTGTGCAGCCCCATGCGCTGACTCTGGCAATTTGTTATTAAAATCAGATTTTATTCCACTTTTCCTCCCTCTCGCAGCTCCTGCGCTGCCTGAGGTTTGATTCTATCAGATTTTTCTAACCCCAAACCACCTCCAGCACGGGAAGTGCCTCTCCGAGAGGGACAAAATTATTCCCTGGGGAATCTCCAGGGATTCAAGGAAATAATTTCAGGCCCTTCCCGGCCTGGATTTCCAAAGCAAAGTGCCCGGGGTGGATTTTCCGGTGTGACCCCACTCAGGGATCAGCACTCTCCTCTCGGGCAGGGATGGGATGGAGCTGATCCAACCCTGGGATGTGCAAAGGGAATTTTCCAGGAGGGAAAATCTCCATCCCAAATCCTCCCCCCACATCCCTGCCCTTCCCTCTCCGTTTACATAGAGCGCAGGAGCAGCACCAATAAATCAAAGAATCCAATTAATCACGTTCTGATTCTTCTGTCCCTTCCGAAATCTGCAACTTCTTCCATTCTCTTCACAAGAAGTTTTTGGTTTGCCGTCTCCTGGCAGGAATATTTATCCGTATTTAAAAGAAACAAATCCCAAATCCTCATCTTTGCCCTATTTTTGCTTTGCCAACACTGAACATCCGAACAAAAAACCGCGATGAATCAAACCGCGTCTTATCAGACTCCAAATATTCAAATATCAGTGATAAAATCACTTAATTAAGCACAAATGCCCCCGAGCATTTGAATTTCCATTAAATTCAGCCCCCCCGGGGAAGATTGGTGGCCGGAATTTGTCACCTCGGAGCCACCCCTGGAGGACCAGGGTGACACCGAGCCACACCCAGAGGTTGCTAAAAATACTCACTCCTGCTCCCGCATCGTTTGTTTGCATTCCTGCGGTTTGTTCCCATTAAAAACTCCGCCTTTCCCTGCCCCAAACCCTCCGGAAAATGTGACGTTACCCCCGGGGGAAAGGGAAAATCCCAAAGGAGGGTGGGAAAAGTTCCAGAACTGAGTGGGAAAAATTTCAAATCTGAATGGGAATAATTCCAAAGCCATGTGGGGGGAAAAAAAAAAAAAATCCAGCGGGAATAATTCCAAAGTCATGGGGAATAATTCCGAAGGACTTTGGGCATAATTCCAAATCTGAGTGGGAAAAATTCCAAAACCTAGGGGGAATAATTTCAAAACCGAATGGGAATAATTCCAAACTGGAGTGGGAACAATTCCAAAGCCCAGGGGGGATAATTCCAAAACTGAGTGAGAAAAATTCCATAACCGAGTAAGAATTATTCTAAAGAACTTTGGCAATGATTCCAAAGCTAAGTGGGAAAATTCTCCCATCCCAGGCTGCTCCAAGCCCTGTCCAGCCTGACTGGGACACTTCCAGGGATGGGAAATCCATGGAATTCCCTGGGCCAGGCCCTCCCAGGGAACAATTCCTGCCCAAAATCCCACCCAAATTCCCGCTCCGTGCCCCGGACCCCATTCCCTGTCAAAGGGAAGGAAATTCCCTCTCCAGATTCCCTGGAGCCCTTCCCGGTGCCTTTTCCCGAGTCAGGGATTTTTACGGGACACAGGGAAAACCGGCGCCACATTTGTGCTGCAAAAGGAAGAATTTGGGGCGGCTGAGGGAGAGGGAAAAATCGCGGGCGTTGTGGGGAAACTGAGGCAGGTTTTGCAATCCCACCTGGGACAAGCAGGGGGAGACACGAAGTCACCGAAGGGACTCGGATCTGGCCCTGGGCTCCACCCAAAAACCATTAAAATTCATTGTTCATTAATTTTTTAAATTAAAAAAATAATAAAAAATATTCAAATATTTTAAATTAAAATACGTTCATTAAAAAAAAAATGGGAATGCAGAGCAGATTTATGTTGTTTATATAATTGAATTTATTCAATTTTTGTTGCCTCGACCAACCCAACATTTGAATTTTCTTGTAATTAAATATTAGTTTATCTATTTTATTTAAATAGATATAAATTGATTTTGTTTATATCATTATTTAAATATAAATATAAATATTATATATAATATATATATAAGCATTATTTATGCTTAACTTGTACCATTCACATAGATTTATATAACACTTATGTAATAATTATATTTATTTCTATAAGATTTACATTTATTTCTATAAGATTTAAATTTATTTCTAGAATCATATTTATTTCTAAAAGATTTATATTTATTTATGCAATATTTATATTTATTTAATATATTTCTCTATATTCTACACCTCAGCCCAGCTCTGGTTAGCAATTGTTAAGGGAGATATTTTTCTTCTCCCTCCTCCCTTCATTCCCTTTCCTTTTGTGTTCCTCCAACATTTAATTCCCTGAATTTATCTTTTTGTTTACCGACATCTTTTTGTTATTTTTCCAGGATTTAAAATCTGAACAAAAACAGAAATCCCACTGCATAATTTAGGGATTTTGGCTGCTGTGAAAAGACAAAAAAAATCCCAGTGAACCTCAATATCCTCAAACATTGACATCCTGACAAAGCTGGGTCATCCGAAATTAAAAATTCCTGTTGGGACCCTAAATCCTGGGAGTTTTGAATAAAAAAAAAAAAAAAGCTGCACTGTGGGTCAGGGATGTTTGGTCATTAGATCAAAAGTCAAAATAATTGAAGTTAGTTTTTAATTGGACTATTTTAACAAGTGAAATCCATCACCATTTCTTCCTTTTTAGTTTGTTAGCTGAAAGTGCTGTAAGACAAATAAGAATTAATAAACACGAAATTCCACCTCTCACGCATTTTAATCTCCCGACTCTAACTAAAGAAAAAAAAATTAAAAAAAAAAACAAAAAAGAAAGCAACAGAAAAAGCAATAAATTCCATTTTTAGCAACCAAAAAAACCCCAGAAAAGTGACCTGGCATATTTTTTTGAGAAGAGCCTCCCTGCATCAAATGCAGCTTTTCCTGATCCCGTGCTGCAGGAATTTGGGATCAGGGAGGATTTTTGGATGAGACACCCTGGGCGTGCTCCACAGCCCGGGCAGAGTTCCCAGAGCTCAGGAATCGCTTCCCTGGCAGATTTTGGGGATTTGTCCCCGCCTGTGGTGGTTTGGTTGCACCACTTAATTAATGGCTTGTCTTCATTTTCTTCTGCTTTCACTCAGGGTCAGGATTAAAAACCAGAAGGAGACGAATTTCTTGTTGGGACTCGGTTGTTTATTAAATCTTATCTAAAGTAAAGAGAGTTTTGTAAGACTTTTAGCTGCCAGTAAATGCGAGCAAAATGGAGCTGGATGGAGTTTGTTAAAAGGTGTTTTAAAGCTAAACAGTCCAAGAGAGAACTAATAATTATATTATTTATAATTTTGACCCAATAACCAAACTCCTGTGACCCGCAGTGCAGCACTAACTATTCAAAAACTGCTGCCTGAAAAATCGTGAAGAGGAAAGAACAAGAAAAGAGAGGTGATGTCCAAGAACCTCCATCTTGTCCCATAGTCATTACTATATCCTAAAAACCCCAAATTCCAAACCTTTCACCCTGTGAAATCACACACTTCTTTCCCGTGATTTTAACTCAAATTTGGGAGCCTTCTCCAAGGCCTCAAGCCAAAAGCAGCGTTCTCTTGGAGGTCAGTGGCAGAAATCACAGGAAGTTTGAAATTCCCAAAACTCCCAAAATTCCCCAAATTCCAAAAAACCCAAAATTTCCAGATTTCAGGGTTCCAACGCCCAACCTGGTGCCGCCTGCTCTTGGGCAATGACCCTGACATCATCCAGAGTCATTCTGGGCCGGGGGTCAACACCTGGAGTTTGGGGATTCTGCAGATTTCAGAATTCTGCAGCTTTTGGGATTCTGCAGCTCTTTGGATACTGCATCTTTCTGGATTCTGCATCTTTTGAGATTCTGCAGCTTTTGAGATTCTGCAGCTTTTGAGATTCTGCAGCTTTCGAGATTCTGCAGCTTTTGGGATTCTGCAGCTCTTTGGATCCTGCATCTTTTGAGATTCTCCATCTTTTGAGATTCTGCAGCTTTTGAGATTCTGCAGCTTTTGGGATTCTGCAGCTCTTTGGATCCTGCATCTTTCTGGATTCTGCATCTTTTGAGATTCTGCAGCTTTTGAGATTCTGCATCTTTTGAGATTCTGCAGCTTTCGAGATTCTGCAGCTTTTGGGATGCTGCAGCTCTTTGGATACTGCATCTTTCAGGATTCTCCATCTTCCAGGATTCCCCATCTTCCAGGATTCTCTAGATTTCAGCACTCTCTAGATTTCAGCATTCTCCACCTTTCACTGCTGCAAAATCCGAGTTCCCGATAGCGCAGAATGGCGCGGCGAGTGACGCGTTAATTGCTGTTAATTGCGCTCCGCAGCTCCTCCCGGAATTGCTGCTGATGCGAGCTTTGTGCCGCTGATGTCAGCGGGCAGAAAATCCTTTGAAGTGAGGGCAGCGAGGGCTGCGAGGCTCCCACCCCAAAATCCTCAGCTTTGATTATTCCTTCGTGGGGCAGCGCTCCTGACTCAGCTGCACCCGCGGCTCTGCGGAACCGGTTCGGGCACCAAAACCCAATTAAGCGTCATTAAAGCTGCCCCTGCCCTGCTCAGGGATGTAATTTTCGAAAACAATTTAGGATTTATGAGGCCCTGGCCATATTAAGGTGCTCTGTTGTGGGGTTTGCAGTCTGCGCTCGCTCTTTATTCCCTTTGTTACTCACGGGATGGTTTGGGCTGGAACGGGACTTAAAACTCGCCTGGGTTCCGCCTCTGCCGCGGTCCTGGCTCCTTCCAGCCTGGCCTCGGATGCTTTCTTCATTTTGGGGGATTTCTCCTCAAAATCGGGGCTGAACTCTGCCGAAATATTCTGGTTCTTTGGGGTTTAGGAGCGCGCTCCTGCTTTCTGTGCCGGGTAAAGGGTGCAAAAAGGGTGTTTTCACGTGTGTTTTGAATTTATGGGCGAATGAAGGATTTCCGTCTCTTAATTCTGGAAGAAAGACATTTGTGGAAGTTTTGAGGATGGATTTTCCCAGACATTCCCCTGGGAAAGCTGTGCCAGGGTGTCGTTCCCCCCCCGCCCCCCCCCCACCATCACAGGGAACAATTCCTTCCCAAATTCCCACCAAACCTCGCCCCTTTCGTTCCGAATCCATCCCTGGCCCCACAATTCCCGACGAACAAACTGGGAGGTTTTGGGAGGATCTTCCCAAAATCCCGGTGCTCTGCGCCCCTTTTTTCCCCTCTTTTCCCTTTTCCTTCTTTTTTCCCTTTCCACTCCCCCTTCCCTCGGGTGGGGATTTTGGCGCATGGAAATACCCGCACTGAGACGAGGTAAAAGCATCCCGGGATTTGTGACACCCCAGGAATTATTCGGATTTTATGAAGCACCTCCAGAGAACCCGCAGGGCTTTGGAGCTTATCGGGAATATTCCGGAGACATCAGAAACAATGAGATTTCAAAGAGGATCTCAAAACCTCCCCGAGTTTGTCATCCAGGGAAATCATCCCATGGTAATCACGGTAATGACATCCTAGAGGATCCGCCGTGACCTCACAAAGAATAAATTATGGAAAGTGTTTCATCAAACTCCTCGTTTTAAACTCCACAATTGGCATAATTCATGAACGGCTTCTTTTTTATTCCGAAGATAACCCCGAGCTTTGCTCTTTAGATTTGCGCCAGATCTTTCCCCTGGATTAGGAGCGCATCTGTAAATCTCAGCAATATTATGGGAAAGAATCCCTGATTTTCCAGCCTTTAAACGAGGCACGAACAGAATTCCCAGCGCTAAGTTTTGCTTCCATAAGGAAAATCATCTTGGCACTCCAAGACTCCCTGCGCACTCCAGTTTTTTAGCCAAGATAAGCTTAAAAAAAACCTCATTAACTCACGCTGCCTTTTCACCTCTTAATGAAACCAGGAGGGGAAAAGCAGGAAATTCCGAGATGAAAAGACCTGGCGGGTTCCCATCTGCATTTTCTGGGGGGGAGGTTATTGCCCAACGCGGTTTTAGATAATCATAAACAGCGAGCAAAACAATTCCTGCGGCTCCAGGAGCGATTCCTGCACCGGGCTCCGCTCCCGAGTCATTAAAGATTTTTGCACAAAGGGTGGCTCAGCCGCCCCCGGGCATCCAGGGCAGGATATAAAAACCTCCCCATCCTCGCCCGGATTTTCTCACTGCCTCTCCCGACTCCTCTTCTCTCCACCTCTCTGAGTAAGTTTTGATTTTCCGCGGCTCGAAAAATTTCCTTCTGCCTTTGCGCGGATTCCTCCTCCAAATCTGGGCTGAATTATTCTGCAGAAATATTCTGGCTCTGAGGGATTTAGGGGCTCTTTCCGTGCTGGGGAAAAGGTACAGAAATCAAAGTAGGGTTTTTTCCAGAGGTCTGGAATTCATGGGACAATGAGGGAATCGGTCTCTTAATTCTGAAAAAAATATTTGGGTAAGTTTGGGGAATGGATTTAAACTCGTGTTTGACTGTGCGGTGCGATCGGGGAGAGGTTTGGTGTGGGTGGCAAGATCGGGCGGGGAGAATTCACGGAAAAATTGTGGAAATTCCTGCTTGGAAGAGAGCTCGGTGCAGCTCCAGACGTGTTCGCATCAGCCCGTTCTTAATTTAATTGGAGCCACATCGAGCTGCACCAAGCGATGATTATGGACTATTAATGTAACTGCGCCAATAACTTTCATTTCTAACCCTTCAAACTGATCTAAAATCCTAAAGCGCTTTTACAGAGATTAAATTCAGCATTCCTGAAGGTCAATGCTGCGTTCTAACTTGAGGGAATTTGAAGGAAAATGCCCTGCAGTTTTTTTGGGTTTTTTTTAATTATCAGAAGGATAAAATTGATTTACAAGCTTATAAAATCATCCTGATGCTACACCACGCTTTTATGTGATGATTTAACCTGAAGAAATAAACATTATTGAATAAATTTCCTCCAGGTGAAAATGTAATTTTCTTATTTGGTTAGCTATATCACTATAGAAATATTTTAATATATATTATATTATATAAATATTTTAATTATATGTTTCACTTATTAAACCAGCACTTAACACTCCCAACTATTCTCAGCCTTTTGGGCTTTTTTTTCCTGTGTTTGAGCAGAATATTTTCCTGAAAACAGGAATCTTTAAGGAAAATAATACAAAAATTAAGCAGAGTGCTAAGAAGATTATTCCACACTGAAATAGGTGGAAAATCAGGATTTTTTTGTTTTGTTTTGTTTTGTTTTGTTTTTTCCCGTGTGGGAGGAACAGAGGCGCGGTGGGAACGAGTTCCAGCGCGTCCTCGGGAATTCTTCCAAAGGGCCGGGAGAGTTTAAGGCAGGGCTGGGGCTGGGAGGCGGCGCGGAAGGAAAGAGGAGGAGAAAAGGGAGAAATTTTAATTCCCAGCAGGAATTCAGAACAAATCGGGGCGGGAAAGTGAAAGGTGAGAGATAAAACCGCATCCAAATTGGGATCCCCCGAAGCCAGGTTTCAATAATCAGAGAGATTAATTCTTGTCCTTATGTAAATTATCTCTAGAAAGTTCCTAAAATGAAATGTCAGTAATCAAAAAATCAATTCTTGTCTTTATCAAAATTATCTCTAATGAGGATTTAGAGCCAAATCTCAACAAATAAGAGATGAACTCTTATCCTTACCCAAATTATTTCTCAGAATGTCAACAGCCAAGTGCTCAACTCTGGTCTTTTTCCGAGTTATCGCTGACAAGAAAGAAATGCCAATAAAAAGTGCTCAACTTGTGTCTTCATATCAATTATATATCCTTTTATCAATTCATATCTTTATATCAATTATATGTCTTTGTATCAATTATCTCTAACTTAACTTAAAGCCAAATGTCAGTAAAGAAGGGCTTCACTCGCAATTTCTAAGAGCCAAATGTCAAAAAACAGGAGATTGACTCTTGATCTTACCCGAATTTTCTCTTAGAATGTCAATAAACACACGCTTGACTCCTGTCTTTAAATCAATTGTCTTTAACAATCTCTTAGAGCCAAACATCAATAACCAAGAGCTCGATTTCTGTCTCTATCCCAATTACCTCTGGCGATCATTTTGAGCCAAATATCAATAACAAAAGTTGGATTTTTGTCTCTATTCCAATTATCTCTGCTTATCTCTTGGAGCCAAATATCAATAATAAAGACTTTAAGTTCTGTCTCTATTCCAATTACCTCTGGCGATCGTTTAGAGTCACATATCAATAACCAAGAGCTGGGAAGAGTTGTTGGTTCTGGGTTTGGAGCTTTATTTGTTTGTTTGTTTGTTTGTTTGTTTGTTTAACTCCACCAATGAATTACAGGCTCCCTAACAAACACTTAGAGCCAAATATCAATAACCAAGAATTCCATTTCTGTCTCTATCCAAATTAACTCTTCCGATCATTTAGAGCCTAATATCAATAACCAAGAGCTCAATTTCTGTCTCTATCCCAATCATCTCTACTTTAGAGCCGAATCGCATTAACCAAGAGCTCAATTTCTGTCTCTATCCAAATTATCTCTACCTTAGAGCCAAATCTCATTAACCAAGAGCTCAATTTCTGTCTCTATCCCAATTATCTCCACCTTAGAACCAAATATCAATAACCAAAAGTTCAATTTCTGTCTCTTTCCCAATCATCTCTACCTTAGAGCCAAATACCAATAACCAAGAGCGGGAAGGAGTTTTTCTCCGGGTTTGGAGCTTTATTTGTTGTTGGTTTTTTTTTTTAACTCCGGGAATTCCTTGCAGGCTGTCCCCAGGCGATGGCTTCCACCCAGCTGGCCTGTGCCACCCCCTGCGAGCCCAAGTGTCCTCAGCCGCTGGCCAGCAGCACCAACGAGCCCTGCGTGGTGGCCTGCGGCGACTCCAGGGTCATCATTTACCCCCCTCCCGTGGTCGTCACCTTCCCGGGGCCCATCCTCACCACGTACCCGCAGCAAACCGTGGTGGGAGCCTCGGAGCCCTCGGAGGTGGCCCTGGGCGAGCCCCCGGTCCCGGTGTCCGCGGAGGTCACGGCCAGGCTGGAGGACAAAGTGGCAGCGCCGGCGCTGGCCCGACCCGAGCCGCGCTGCGCCCCCAAATATTCCTACACCTACTCCTCGCAATGGACTCATCCCTGCAATTCCTACCGCTCCGGGAAGCGCTGGAACTACTGAGCCCCGCGGGTGGGGGGGGGAATTCCAGATGAAATTCCAGCTGCTGAAATGGAATTCCAGCTGCTGAAATGGAATTCCAGCTGTTGAAATTCGGGCTGCAGCTGCGGCAGCGGCCCCGGGGCTGCTCCGGCTCCTCAGCCCCGCCAGAGCCAGGCTCGCGTTGCAATTCCTATTTTTTTTCTTTTTTCCTTTAGTTTAGAGCGGTTTTCCCGCAGCTTTCCAGCGCAGTCATGGCTTTCCGCCGTGCTTTGGCTTTTCCCGGATGTTTTTTTACTGGCACTGAGCTTGGAGAGGTGACTTGAAATGCTCGGATTTGCACGGGAAAAGGGAAATTCTCCGTTTTTACAGACGGCATCACTCGGGTGCTGTGATCTGCCAGAGCCTCGCTGAACCCCCGTAACGATGCTCTTTGTATCCTGTACAGTTTTGTTCCAGGATTGTAGGAAAGCTTCTCTTTCCAAATAAATTTTCTGTACCAAAATGCGTTTTCTGTTTTCATTTATTAAATTAAAAAAAAAATATATATATATAAAAAGGTGGGGGGATGGGGATTTTTGGCTGGGATAACAGAGAAATTCTTGCCCCAGAAGGTGCTGGGCACTGCCCAGGCTAGCCAGGAACTGGACACGGCCCCGGGGCTGCCAAAACTCCCTCAGGGATATTTTGGGATTCTAGGATGTCTCTGCAGGACGAGGAATTGGATTTAGATTATTCCTGTGGTTGCCTTCCACCTCAGGATATTTTATAATTCCATAATAGTAAATTCCTTCATTCTGTGATAATAACTTCCTTGTTATTCTATTTATTTCTCTTATTGAACCTACACCACTATTTATCCTAATTTACAGATATTCCGTGTTTCTACTTGGAATTCAAATACCACAAAAACCCCAGGAATGTATTTTTAATGCATTAAACGTGTGCTGAACATTTGGCTCTCCCCAGAACCCGCCTGAACCCCAGCCCCTGGCGGTGCTGCAGGGGCTCAGGTGAGGCTCAGCCCTTGGTTTTCCAAATCCAGCTCAAGGCTGAGCGATTTCCCTCCCTTTTTCCAGAACCCAAAGCCACACGTGAATGTGTGGGAGGAGGAATCCACGCACGGATTGCACCTGCCTGAAGCGATCCTGGCTCGCAGCTAAAAACCTTTTCTGGCAGAAATTCAGAGCAGCCACGAGGGGCTGTAGCGAAAAAATTCCCATCTCAGGAAGGTTAAGGTGATCAAAGAGTGGCACCGGGATTGGGGAGACCCCCAGGATGGATCCAGGCTGGCCAGGAGCACCTGGAGAATGATTTAGAGTGTCTCGGGCTGAGCCCCCAGCGTGGGCAGCAGGGGAGGAGGAATTCTGCCTGCTCAGGTGAGACCCTCACCCAGCTCCAAGGAGGAGCTGGAGCTGCTGGAGAGAGCGCAGAGGAGGCTCCAGGATGGGATCCCAGGGATGGAGGAAAGGCTGTCAGGAAAGGCTGGGACAGCTGGGATTTTTCAGCCTCCAGAACTTTTGGGGTGACCTCGCTGTGGCCTGAGAGGAGCTGCAGCGGCTCTCAGGAACACGGGGAGAGACAATTCCCAAGGAATGGAGGCACAGGGCAGTGGGGAATGGATTCAGGCTGACAGAGAGGGGTTTAGATGGGATTTTGGGGATGAATCAATCCCTGTGAGGGTGGAGAGACCCTGGGATGGATTTCCCAGAGAAGCTGGGGCTGTCCCACCCCTCGAAGTGTCCAAGGTCAGCCTGGACATGGCTTGGAACATCCTGCAACAGTGGAAGATGTCCCTGCCCACGCCAAGGGGTAGAATAAGTGGATTTTTAAGGTCTCTTCCAACCCAAACCATCCCGTGATTCCATGATCAAATATTTCAAACCATTTCCCAAGCACAGACTCATTTTTGGCAGGAAGAAGAAATCCAGAAGAACATAAATCGTTGATGCAATGCAGATTCTTTATTGCGGGTGACAAACGGGCAGCGAGAGGCAAAGCAGCGCAGCAAGAACGCGCTGGGAACACAAAAACCCGGAGGCAGCAGCACGGCCCAGGGCAGGGCGGCAGCGCAGAGAATCCCCCGCGCCAGGGCGGGCTGGGGGCTCGGAGCTGGGCAGAGCAGGGCAGAGCCTGAGCCCAGCGCAGCACGGGCCGGGCTGGAACACAGGGAGCAGCTTTGGGGGCAGCGCTGGGGAGCCCGGAGGCGGCGGGCGAGGCTCCGTAGGGTCACCCTGGCAGGGGCCAGCGAGCCCGCGGCTCCGGGGGCCGCGGGGCCAGCGCTGAGCAGCGGCTGCAGCTCCATCCTGCAGCTGCATCCCGCCCCGGGCGGCGCAGCACGGCCCGGGCTGGGCTGGAGCCGCGGGCAGGGGCAGCGCTGAGCTGCAGCGGGGTTTGGGGCTTAGCAGGGCCCGCAGCCTCGGGAGCCGCCGCAGCTACCCCCATAACCCCCAAAACCTCCAAAGCCTCCATAGCCCCCCGAGCCCCCAAAGCCCCCGGAGCCGCCGCGGCGTCCAGAGGAGCCGCCGAAGCCGCCTCCGACGTAGGGAGCTCCTGCCGAGCCCACGGAGCTCTGCTGCGGGAAGGAGCTGAGGATGGGCCCGGGGAAGGTGACCACCGAGGCCGGCGGCTGGATCACCACCGTGGAGTCGGGGCACTGCCGCACGCAGGGCTCGTTGCAGGTGTCAGCCAGAGGGGCCGGGGTGGCCACCCCGCAGCTGGGGACACAGCAGGACATCCTTCGGCTCGGCAGGGGAAGCTGTAAGACAAGGCACAGCCTTGGGCTCATCCCAAATCCCTGCTCCTCTCTCCCACCTCGAGCCCCCTGCCCAGGACACGCTCTGGGTCATCTCAGGCCTTCCCAGCAAAACCCTTGGCGCTGCTGGAATGGCTCCTGCAATCCCTCGCTCTCCTCTCCGTCCCCGGTTCTATCCGGCCCGTGGGAATGAAGACAATCTCCCCCATCCCCATCACCAGGCTCGCAGAGGACTGGAGCACACGGGGATAGCCCAAACCATCCTAAATCCACACTGTGAGAGCTGCTGGAGCAAAGATTCTTCCGGAAACCCGGAGATTCCCAGGGAAAGGCACGGGGGAGGAAGAGAGGATGGAGGGAAGACTCGGACTCACCACAACGATCAAGGAGAAGAGTGAAGTGGAGGGAGGCGGATGGAGCCCTGTGGAGTTCCAGGCCCTTTTATACATCCCAGAGTGCCCGGGGCATGGGCCAGGGGTGGGACAGGAGCCCCAGCTGACCATGGAATCAAGCGGACAAACCTCATGACACAAACTGGAACGTGGGGCAATTAAATCCATCCTCACTTGGGCTAGGGGGTGAGTAAAGATGCCCTCGAGAGCCACCAGGCCCTGCGAGGGAGAGCCCGTGACCAATCACTGTGTTAAAGATGATTTGTTGTACTCAGAGCCCCAATAAATCCCGATGTGTCCCTAATCCCCCGCTTTGCTTATGCACGAGAGTTTTGGGCATCACTCAGGAGCGCTTTGAAATGCTGGGCACAGCCAGCACATCTGTCATTAATCCCTTTTTTACGGGCTGCTAAATAGGGACGCCGGGAGGAAGAAGCCATCCCACCCACTGCCGGCACATCCCAAACGCCAAACGTGGCAGGGGAGGTCACGGCAGCGCAGTCACAGAGAGGGTCGGGGTGGAAGGGACAGCAGGGGGACATCAGGAGAGGGTCAGGATCATCAGGAGAGGGGTAGGGACATCAGCCCTGGGTCATCAGAACAGCGACAGGGACATCAGCCGCGGGTTATCAACCCTGTGTCACCAACAGAGAAACAGGGACATCAGGAAAGGGACGTCGGGAGAGGATCAGAGACATCAGCTCCGGATCAGGGACATCAGCAGAGGGATATTAGCCCTGGGTCATTAGGAGAGGGACAGAGACATCAGCAGAGGGACGGGGACATCATCAGAGGCACGGGAACATCAGCCCCGATGTCCTGCCCAGGCAGGGTCACCCCACACGGGACGGGGCTGAGCACAGATGGAGAACTCGCAAGGTATTTTTGTGCCACTGCAGGATTTGTACAGTCCCCAAATGACCCGACGGTGGTGTACAGATCAGACATGGAGCCCATATGAGGAAACTTCATCCTGGCATGGATGTGAGTGGGACAGGGATGGGATCAGGAATAAACGAGAAAGGGGAGGACGATACAGGGGGGCAGGAGAGCAGAAAGAGAATCAGGAAACACAATACGTCCATGTACGTATGTGTGACCTGTAGTGTTTGCTGAGCCCCCCAGAGCCAGGCTGGCCCTGGCTGTGACCCCAGGCCGGGCTCAGCTGGGCACTGCTGCTCACGGGCACGGCCGGGCTGGGCTCAGAGTGGCGGGGCAGGGCACAGCCGCATCCCAAAGGATGCTCGGGATTCTTTGTAAGCAAAGTGAGGGATTAGGGCCAGAGCGGGGTTTATTGGGGCTGCAAGCTCAGCTCCGGCAGCCCCGTGTCTGTTCTGTCATATAATTAATGACGGGCCATGGCTGACACTAAAAATGCCTCTCTCTTGCCCGTTCATTTCCACACCAATGTCCACAATGGGGGGGTGACAGAATTTTCCTGCGTCCCTTCACTTTATGAAGCGTGGATTCGTAATTACCGGGAGGGTCTGCCCCCACCCCCTCGACACTGCCCCAGGCTCTCTGGGCTGTATAAAAGAGCCGAGCTCCCTGCACAGCTCCATCCACACTCCTCCACTTGACTCCTCTCATCACCCAGGTGAGTGCAGCTCCCCAAAACCACTTTGGGGATCTCTCTCTTTCTCCTTCAATCTAATTCCTTTCTAACACCTTTCCTTCTCTTTGGGGATGTTTTCCAGAAACCTTTACCTGTCTCAAGGATGTCCTGCTCCAGCCTGTGTGTCCCCAGCTGCGGGGTGGCCACCCCGGCCCCTCTGGCTGACACCTGCAACGAGCCCTGCGTGCGGCAGTGCCCCGACTCCACGGTGGTGATCCAGCCCCCGGCCTCGGTGGTCACCTTCCCCGGGCCCATCCTCAGCTCCTTCCCGCAGCAGAGCTCCGTGGGCTCGGCAGGAGCTCCCTACGTCGGAGGCGGCTTCGGCGGCTCCTCTGGACGCCGCGGCGGCTCCGGGGGCTATGGGGGCTCCGGGGGCTATGGAGGCTTTGGAGGTTTTGGGGGTTATGGGGGTAGCTGCGGCGGCTCCCGAGGCTGCGGGCCCTGCTAAACCCCAGCCCGAGTGCGACCCCAGCCCCAGCAGAGCTCCAGCACCGCCCCCGGCACATCCCCGCTCGCCCCCGCCTGAAGGAAGGAAATCCCTCGTTCCCCTCCGGCCGCTCCGGCCCGAGCCCGCCCGGGGCCCCGCTCTGCCCCGCTCCTGCCTCGCTCGGAGCCCCGCAGCGATCGCTGCCCGCTCCCAGCACGGCCCCAGCTCGGCTCCGGCCGGGACTCGAGGGGAGCGCTCGGCCCGGGCCCCGCTGCTCTGCCGGCCGCCCCCCGGCCCCGCTCGGCAATAAAAGCTGGCTTGCATTGCAATGTTCACCTGCTCTCGTCTGCTCTCTGCTCGTACGCGAGCCCACAGGGTTCTGGGGGGGTTGCGGGAAGGTTCCAGGGGGGTTCAGGGTGGTTCTGGGGTGTTCAGTCCAGCCCCGCTGGGATAAGGCGCAGGACAAGCCCTGCGAGCTGCCCGGACTCCTCCTGCCCGTCCTTGGCCACCGCAGCCCCTGCAGCAGAGTCCCCCCGGCCGGACCCTGCGCAGCTCCCGGCACGGAGCCCCTCCCGCTGTCCCTGGGCTCCTGCCCACCCCGGGCTCCTGCTCTGCAGCCCCACGCGAGCCCCGCGCCCCGGGGCAGCTCCCTTCCCTTCACTCCGACCATTCCCCAGGGGCCGCTTGGAGCCTCAGGGCCGTGGGGATTGGGGGGCGAGGGGGGTACCTCCAAGGGACCTGGCCCAGCTCGGGGGCTCTGGGGAGGCGCTGTCTCGGGAGGGCAGAGGGAGAACAGCCCCAGCACTGCCCCCGCTCCTTGCCCTGCGCCCCTCACACATTCCTGCAGCCTGGAATTCCCTCCTGCCCCAGATCCTCACGGGCATTCCGCGGCTCCTCGTAGCGCTGCTGTTCCGTCTCGCCCTCACTGCATGTTCAGGAGCTTTTCCTGAGGATCCCGGTGTCACCCAGCCCTTCCTTGTGTCCTCATTGTCACCCTGGCATTCCTGGGGTCTTCAGTGTCACCCAGGCATTTCTGGGGTCCCCGGTGTCACCCAGACCTTGCTGAGATCCCCCGTGTCACCCAGCCCTTCCTGTGATTCGGCTCTGCCCATCAGTGGCAGAGTTTCCCACAGTCCCGTGCTTCGGCTCAGAGTGTGCTCACCCTTGGCTGCCCCTGCTCACACTGAATTACACAGCCAAGAATAAAATACTATTTCATATATTCCGAATATTGAATACAATGGAACTGTTGCCATAACATGAACACAGTTGTCTAAAACTGATCTGGATGAACTTACAAACGAATACAAAATCCCAAATCCAGGAAGTCTTGGGTGGTAATTTGATTTCTGGAAGGAAGTTTCAGATGAATCCATAGACAAAGGAAGGGACCTCAGTGGGGTGGGAACTCCAAGCTCCCACTTCAGGAGCTTTGTGCTCTGAATCTTGCGCTCATTCTCTGGCGTGGAGAGGACTCTGGGCAGTTCCTGCTTGGAGAGATCTCCTCCCTGGCCTGTAGCCACCACCCCCAGCTGGCCAGGCCGGGACCCCTGGGCCCTGCAGCGAGGATCTCTGTCATTCCTACACCCATCCATGTGCCTGAGCAGTGCCAGCCCAGCCCGAGAGGCGATGTGGGGTTTGCTGCTGTGGCTGAGGATTGGGAAGAGTTTCTGCCAGATCCCCGTGCCCCTTTCCCATGGCCAGCGAGGCTTTGGGGATGTCCCTGCGGGCTCTGACATCCTCTGCTGGAACACACGGAGCCACCCGTGTCCATCTCCAGTGGCACCGCCCAGGGCATCCCCGAGCCCAACACGCACACAGGAGATCGGGGCAATGGGAAAAGGGAGGCTGAAGGAAAACCAGGAGTCAACATTGCAATGCAAGACAGCTTTTATTGCAGGGGGAGAACAGGAAGGGCTCGACAGAAGAGCAGGGCCGTGGCCAAGGGCTTCCCCTGGGTGTCCTGGCCCCGGCTGAGCAGGAGCAGCAGCCCCGGGTGAGTCTCTGGCACCGGGGCACCAGGAGCCCCGTGGGGAGGCTCAGGCGGGGCAGGGACGAGGCAGAGGTGCTTCCCGAGCTGGCACGGGGCTCCCGAGGAGAGGAGCTTTTCCTGCACACAGCGTCGGGTCAGGATGTGCTGGGGTTTCTCCTGGAGCTCGCTTTGGTCGGAGGCCGCGCTGGCGCTGGGGCTTAGCAGGGCCCGCAGTTGCCATTGAGGTACCGGTGGCCACTGCTCCAGCCTCCAGTGCCACAGCTCCCGTAGCCTCCATAGCCACCATAGCCTCCATAGCCTCCATAGCCCCCACAGCCAAATCCCCCATAGCCCCCACGGCCTCCATAGCCCCAACCCCCGTAGCCACCACGGTTTCCATAACCCCAGCCTCCAAATCCTCCATAGCCACCAAATCCTCCGTAGCCCCCGTAGCCACCACGGCCTCCAAAGGAGCCACCGGAGCCGGCTCCCACATAGGGAGCTCCTGCCGAGCCCACGGCGCTCTGCTGCGGGAAGGAGCTGAGGATGGGCCCGGGGAAGGTGACCACCGAGGCCGGGGGCTGGATCACCACCGTGGAGTCGGGGCACTGCCGCACGCAGGGCTCGTTGCAGGTGTCAGCCAGAGGGGCCGGGGTGGCCACCCCGCAGCTCGGGACACACAGGCTGGAGCAGGACATGCTTAGGATCGGCTGGGGAAGCTGCAAGACAGGGCAGAACCACGGCTCAGGCAAGGGCTCATCCCAAATCCTCTCTCCCACCTGCAGCCCTTGTCCCATGTGGATCATTTCAGGCGTTCTGAACACAGCAGCATCCCATGGAAATGCCTGCTCAGATCCCTCCCTCCCCTCGCCATGCCCAGGTCTTGCTTGTCCATGGGAATGAAGAAAATATTGGCATCCGAAGGACAGAAAATCCTCAAGTTTCCTAAAGCCCTTAATCCATCAGTGAAACATCAACTCTCCTAACTCTGCACTAGGAGAGCAAGAGAAAGAAAGGTTCATCTAGAAAACCCCAAAGATTCCTTGAGAAAGCCCCAAAGATTCCTTGAGAAAGAGCCAAAGATTCCTTCAGAAAGACATGGATGAAGAAGGAAACAGGAAGGAAGGTTTGGACTTACCAAGTTGACAAGGCGAGTCAAGCAGTGGAAGACGGATAGAGCTCTGTGAAACCTTTGGGCCTTTTATACATCTCCAAAGGGCCTGGGGCGTCAGGAAAAGGGAGCGGTGGCACAAAAAACACCTAATTAGGAATTCCAGCTGACAAGCTTCATCAAAAAGATAATGTTGCAATACAATTATACACCTCAACATCAGGGAGATTGGTGTGGAAACGTGTCCTGGACCATGGGAGGCAGAGCTGTGGCCCGTCATTAATTACATGACAGAACAGTCACGGCGCTGCTGGAGCTGAGCCCCAATAAACCCCGCTCTGGCCCTAATCCCTCACTGTGCTTACAAAGAATCCCGAGCATCCTTTGGGATGCGGCCGTGCCCAGCCCCGCCACCCTGAGCCCAGCCCGGCCGTGCCTGTGAGCAGCAGCGCCCAGCTGAGCCCGGCCTGGGGTGACAGCCAGGGCCAGCCTGGCTTTGGGGGGCTCGGCCAACACCCCCTGGGCCAGCGCTGGGGCCAGCTGGGCAGTGCTGGAGGGCTCAGCCCGGGCCCCGCTCACACCCGCGGGGCTGCAGGAGCCGCGGGGACCCGGCCCCGCTGCTGCCCCGCTGCTCCTCCCGTGCTGGCCCCTCTGGCCCTGCTGGCCCGGGCTCTGTCCCGCCGCTCTCCCCCTTCCCTGGGCGATGGTGCTCGGCCACGAGCGGGATCTGCCCCCTCTGCTCTTTGCAGAGCCAAACTGGGACAGGGAAACCACAAAACCCTCCAGAACCTTCGAGGGGGGCAAGTCACAGATGTGTCAGGGGACCCCAAAACCCTGGGCTGAGCATCTTCTGCTGACCCAAGAGTCGGTGGGATTTGGGAGACACCCCGCGAGCGGCTCCTGCTCCTGCCCAAGCTGCCGCTGCCTCTGTTTACCAGCCCGTAAAAGGGAGCTAATGACAGGGGGGATGGCTGGGGCAGCGCCTCAAAGTGCTGCTGCGAAATGCCAGGAATTGTTCTCTGTAAGCAAAGTGAGGGATTAGGGCCAGAGCGGGGTTTATTGGGGCTGCGAGCTCAGCTCCGGCAGCGCCGTGTTTGTCACATAATTAATGACGGGCCATGACTGGCCGTCCCATCACCTCCTCCTGGTCCAGGGCACGTTTTCACACCTGTGTCCCCAATGAGGGGATGCCATGGAATTATCTTGCGACATTATCTCCCTGATTAAGCTTGTCAGCGTAAATTCCTAATTACTTGGTTTTTTTTTCTTTTTGACAACACCCCGTTTCCTGAAGCCCCAGGCTTTTTGGGCTGTATAAAAGAACTGAGCTCCTTGCACAGCTCCATCCACACTCCTCCACTTGACTCCTCTCATCACCCAGGTGAGTGCAGCTCCCCAAAACCACTTTGGGGATCTCTCTCTTTCTCCTTCCATGCAATTCCTTTCTCACACCTCTCCTTCTCTTTGGGGATGTTTTCCAGAAACCTTTACCTGTCTCAAGGATGTCCTGCTCCAGCCTGTGTGTCCCCAGCTGCGGGGTGGCCACCCCGGCCCCTCTGGCTGACACCTGCAACGAGCCCTGCGTGCGGCAGTGCCCCGACTCCACGGTGGTGATCCAGCCCCCGGCCTCGGTGGTCACCTTCCCCGGGCCCATCCTCAGCTCCTTCCCGCAGCAGAGCGCCGTGGGCTCGGCAGGAGCTCCCTATGTGGGAGCCGGCTCCGGTGGCTCCTTTGGCGGCCGTGGTGGCTACGGGGGCTATGGAGGACTTGGTGGCTATGGAGGCTACGGGGGTTGGGGCTATGGAGGTTTTGGTGGCCGTGGGGGCTATGGGGGATGGGGTTATGGAGGCTATGGTGGCTATGGAGGCTACGGGAGCTGTGGCACTGGAGGCTGGAGCAGTGGCCACCGGTACCTCAATGGCAACTGCGGGCCCTGCTAAGCCCCAGCGCCAGCGCAGCCTCCGACCAAAGCGAGCTCCAGGAGAAACCCCGGCACATCCTGACCCGACGCTGTGTGCAGGAAAAGCTCCTCTCCTCGGGAGCCCCGTGCCAGCTCGGGAAGCACCTCTGCCTCGTCCCTGCCCCGCCTGAGCCTCCCCACGGGGCTCCTGGTGCCCCGGTGCCAGAGACTCACCCGGGGCTGCTGCTCCTGCTCAGCCGGGGCCAGGACACCCAGGGGAAGCCCTTTGCCATGGCCCTGCTCTTCTGCCGAGCCCTTCCTGTTCTCCCCCTGCAATAAAATCTGTCTTGCATTGCAATGTTGACTCCTGGTTTTCCTTCAGCCTCCCTTTTCCCATTGCCCCGATCTTCTGTGTGCGTGTTGGGCTCGGGGATGCCCTGGGCAGTGCCCCTGGAGATGGACACGGGTGGCTCCGTGTGTTCCAGCAGAGGATGTCAGAGCCCGCAGGGACATCCCCAAAGCCTCGCTGGCCATGGGAAAGGGGCACGGGGATCTGGCAGAAACTCTTCCCAATCCTCAGCCACAGCAGCAAACCCCACATCGCCTCTCGGGCTGGGCTGGCGCTGCTCGGGCACATGGATGGGTGTAGGAATGACAGAGATCCTCGCTGCAGGGCCCAGGGGTCCCGGCCTGGCCAGCTGGGGGTGGTGGCTACAGACCAGGGAGGAGATCTCTCCAAGCAGGAATTGCCCAGAGTCCTCTCCACGCCAGAGAATGAGCGCAGCGTTCAGAGCACAAAGCTCCTGAAGTGGGAGCTTGGAGTTCCCACCCCACTGAGGTCCCTTCCTTTGTCTATGGATTCATCTTAGAATTTCTTCCAGAGATCAAATTACCACCAAAGACTCCCTAGGTTTGGGATTTTGTATTCATTTGTAAGTTCATCCAGATCAGTTTTAGACAATATTATTCCATACTGTGTTCATATTATGTCAACAGTTCCATTGTATCCAATATTTGGAATATATGAAACAGTGTTTTATTCTTGGTGATGTAATTCAATTCTTGACGGTAAAAGAAGGTGTAGGTTTTCTAGGAGCAGCCAAGGGTGAGCACACTCTGACCCGAAGCATGTGGCTGTGGGAACCTCTTCTGCCTCTGCTGGGCAGAGCCGAGTCCTAGGGGGGTGTAAGAGTCGATCAGAAGTTTTCTCTGATCTACCTCACGACCGTCAGCAGAGACTGGGACCTGAGATGGCACCACTTGCCCTGAACCAGAGCTCCGGCCTGGCCGAGGTGGATGCTTGTGGGCCAAGGGCTGTTTGTAGCTGTGCCTGGTGCTTGTCGTGGTGCTGCAGGGTGCTGGTTATTGACCCTGCCCCGCACCTGCGTCATGGGGCTACGATCTCCACATACAATAGTCCATAAATCTCCCCATCTTTTGGCCAGAAGCCACTTGCTTTGGAAAAGCACTATAAAAAGTGACTTTCCCCAAAATGACTTCGAGATCTCTTTCTCCCCAACGGATTGAAGACATGTCTTGTCTCAGCTCATCTCATCGAACTACCACAAGGATGCACCCCGTCTGTTGGTAGCTATATTCCATCCTTTCTCTCTCTCACCCTCTGTCTCTCTCTCTGGTACTCTATAAACTGCACTATTGCTTTCTGCTAAACAAACCTGAGTTTCTTGCTTTTGTCTTTTGCACCCTGGGGTCGAACGAACCATCACGACTCCCACTCGGGTTGAGCAAATCGTGACAGGGGGGAGTGGGGGACACCGGCGACCTCGGGGAGGGCTGGGTGACACAGGAAACCACAGGAATGCCTGGGTGACAATGAGGACACAAGGAAGGGCTGGGTGACACCGGGGACCTCAGGAAAAGCTCCTGAACCTGCAGTGAGGGCGAGACGGGACCAGCAGCGCTACGAGGAGCCGCGGAATACCCGTGAGGATCGGGGGCAGGAGGGAATTCCAGGCTGCAGGAATGTGTGAGGAGCGCAGGGCAAGGAGCGGGGGCAGTGCTGGGGCTGTTCTCCCTCTGCCCTCCCGAGACAGCGTCTCCCCAGAGTCCCCGAGCCGGGCCAGGTCCCTTGGAGGGACTCCCCTCGCCCCCCAGTCCCCACGGCCCTGAGGCTCCAAGCGGCCCCTGGGGAATGGCCCGAGTGAAGGGAAGGGAGCTGCCCCGGGGCGCGGGGCTCGCGTGGGGCTGCAGAGCAGGAGCCCAGGGTGGGCAGGAGCCCAGGGACAGCGGGAGGGGCTCCGTGCCGGGAGCTGAGCAGGGTCCGACCGGGGGGACTCTGCTGCAGGGGCTGCGGTGGCCAAGGACGGGCAGGAGGAGTCCGGGCAGCTCGCAGGGCTTGTCCTGCGCCTTGTCCCAGCGGAGCTGGACTGAACACCCCAGAACCACCCTGAACCCCCCTGGAACCTTCCCGCAACCCCCCCAGAACCCTGTGGGCTCGCGTACGAGCAGAGAGCAGACGAGAGCAGGTGAACATTGCAATGCAAGCCAGCTTTTATTGCCGAGCGGGGCCGGGGGGCGGCCGGCAGAGCAGCGGGGCCCGGGCCGAGCGCTCCCCGCGGGTCCCGGCCGGAGCCGAGCTGGGGCCGTGCTGGGAGCGGGCAGCGATCGCTGCGGGGCTCCGAGCGAGGCAGGAGCGGGGCAGAGCGGGGCCCCGGGCGGGCTCGGGCCGGAGCGGCCGGAGGGGAACGAGGGATTTCCTTCCTTCAGGCGGGGGCGAGCGGGGATGTGCCGGGGGCGGTGCTGGAGCTCTGCTGGGGCTGGGGTCGCACTCGGGCTGGGGTTTAGCAGGGCCCGCAGCCTCGGGAGCCGCCGCAGCTACCCCCATAACCCCCAAAACCTCCAAAGCCTCCAAAGCCTCCATAGCCCCCCGAGCCCCCATAGCCCCCGGAGCCGCCGCGGCGTCCAGAGGAGCCGCCGAAGCCGCCTCCGACGTAGGGAGCTCCTGCCGAGCCCACGGCGCTCTGCTGCGGGAAGGAGCTGAGGATGGGCCCGGGGAAGGTGACCACCGAGGCCGGGGGCTGGATCACCACCGTGGAGTCGGGGCACTGCCGCACGCAGGGCTCGTTGCAGGTGTCAGCCAGAGGGGCCGGGGTGGCCACCCCGCAGCTGGGGACACACAGGCTGGAGCAGGACATCCTTGAGACAGGTAAAGGTTTCTGGAAAACATCCCCAAAGAGAAGGAAAGGTGTTAGAAAGGAATTAGATTGAAGGAGAAAGAGAAAGATCCCCAAAGTGGTTTTGGGAAGCTGCACTCACCTGGGTGATGAGAGGAGTCAAGTGGAGGAGTGTGGATGGAGCTGTGCAGGGAGCTCGGCTCTTTTATACAACCCAGAGAGCCTGGGGCAGTGTCGAGGGGGTGGGGGCAGACCCTCCCGGTAATTACGAATCCACGCTTCATAAACTGAAGGGACGCAGGAAAATTCTGTCACCCCCCCATTGTGGACATTGGTGTGGAAATGAACGGGCAAGAGAGAGGCATTTTTAGTGTCAACCATGGCCCGATATTAATTACATGACAGAACAGACACGGGGCTGCCGGAGCTGAGCTCGCAGCCCCAATAAACCCCGCTCTGGCCCCAATCCCTCACTTTGCTTACAGAGAACAATTCCTGGCATCTCGCAGCAGCACTTTGAGGCGCTGCCCCAGCCATCCCCCCTGTCATTAGCTCCCTTTTACGGGCTGGTAAACAGAGGCAGCGGCAGCTTGGGCAGGAGCAGGAGCCGCTCGCGGGATGTCTCCCAAATCCCACCGACTCTTGGGCCAGCAGAAGATGCTCAGCCCAAGGTTTTGGGGTCCCCTGACACATCTGTGACTTGCCCCCCTCGAAGGTTCTGGAGGGTTTTGTGGTTTCCCTGTCCCAGTTTGGCTCTGCAAAGAGCAGAGGGGGCAGATCCCGCTCGTGGCCGAGCACCATCGCCCAGGGAAGGGGGAGAGCGGCGGGACAGAGCCCGGGCCAGCAGGGCCAGAGGGGCCAGCACGGGAGGAGCAGCGGGGCAGCAGCGGGGCCGGGTCCCCGCGGCTCCTGCAGCCCCGCGGGTGTGAGCGGGGCCCGGGCTGAGCCCTCCAGCACTGCCCAGCTGGCCCCAGCGCTGGCCCAGGGGGTGTTGGCCGAGCCCCCAAAGCCAGGCTGGCCCTGGCTGTGACCCCAGGCCGGGCTCAGCTGGGCGCTGCTGCTCACAGGCACGGCCGGGCTGGGCTCAGGGTGGTAGGGCTGGGCACGGCCGCAGCCCTAAGGATGCTCGGGATTCTTTGTAAGCACAGTGAGGGATTAGGGCCAGAGCGGGGTTTATTGGGGCTGCGAGCTCAGCTCCGGCAACGCTGGGACTGTTCTGTCGTGTAATTATTGATGGGACCAGGACTGGCCCTCCCACGCCTGTCATGGTCCAGGACACGTTTCCACACGAATATCTGCAATAAGGGAATGACAATGTTCTGTCCCCCATCATTACCTGTGTTATTTAACTTGTCATTTTGCATTACGAATTTTGGGGGCGTTTGCCCCCACCCCTGGCCCATGCCCCGGGCACTCTGGGATGTATAAAAGGGCCGAGCATCCCACAGGGCTCCATCCTGCTCTCTCCACTTCACTCTTCTCCTTGATCGTTGTGGTGAGTCCGAGTCTTCCCTCCATCCTCTCTTCCTCCCCCGTGCCTTTCCCTGGGAATCTCCGGGTTTCCGGAAGAATCTTTGCTCCAGCAGCTCTCACAGTGTGGATTTAGGATGGTTTGGGGTATCCCCGTGTGCTCCAGTCCTCTGCGAGCCTGGTGATGGGGATGGGGGAGATTGTCTTCATTCCCACGGGCCGGATAGAACCGGGGACGGAGAGGAGAGCGACGGATTGCAGGAGCCATTCCAGCAGCGCCGGGGGTTTTGCTGGGAAGGCCTGAGATGACCCAGAGCGTGTCCTGGGCAGGGGGCTCGAGGTGGGAGAGAGGAGCAGGGATTTGGGATGAGCCCAAGGCTGTGCCTTGTCTTACAGCTTCCCCTGCCGAGCCAAAGGATGTCCTGCTCCAGCCTGTGTGTCCCCAGCTGCGGGGTGGCCACCCCGGCCCCTCTGGCTGACACCTGCAACGAGCCCTGCGTGCGGCAGTGCCCCGACTCCACGGTGGTGATCCAGCCCCCGGCCTCGGTGGTCACCTTCCCCGGGCCCATCCTCAGCTCCTTCCCGCAGCAGAGCTCCGTGGGCTCGGCAGGAGCTCCCTACGTCGGAGGCGGCTTCGGCGGCTCCTCTGGACGCCGCGGCGGCTCCGGGGGCTATGGGGGCTCCGGGGGCTATGGAGGCTTTGGAGGTTTTGGGGGTTTTGGGGGTTATGGGGGTAGCTGCGGCGGCTCCCGAGGCTGCGGGCCCTGCTAAGCCCCAAACCCCGCTGCAGCTCAGCGCTGCCCCTGCCCGCGGCTCCAGCCCAGCCCGGGCCGTGCTGCGCCGCCCGGGGCGGGATGCAGCTGCAGGATGGAGCTGCAGCCGCTGCTCAGCGCTGGCCCCGCGGCCCCCGGAGCCGCGGGCTCGCTGGCCCCTGCCAGGGTGACCCTGCGGAGCCTCGCCCGCCGCCTCCGGGCTCCCCAGCGCTGCCCCCAAAGCTGCTCCCTGTGTTCCAGCCCGGCCCGTGCTGCGCTGGGCTCAGGCTCTGCCCTGCTCTGCCCAGCTCCGAGCCCCCAGCCCGCCCTGGCGCGGGGGAATCTCTGCGCTGCCGCCCTGCCCTGGGCCGTGCTGCTGCCTCCGGGTTTTTGTGTTCCCAGCGCGTTCTTGCTGCGCTGCTTTGTCTCTCGCTGGCGCTGCCCGTTTGTCACCCGCAATAAAGAATCTGCATTGCATCAACGATTTATGTTCTTCTGGATTTCTTCTTCCTGCCAAAAATGAGTCTGTACCTGGGAAATGGTTTGAAATATTTAATCATGGAATCACGGGATGGTTTGGGTTGGAAGAGACCTTAAAAATCCACTTATTCTACCCCTTGGCGTGGGCAGGGACCGCTTCCACTCTCGCAGGGTGTTCCAGGCCCTGTCCCGGCTGGCCTTGGACACTTTCAGGGATGGGGCAGCCCCAGCTTCTCTGGGAAATCCATCCCAGGGCCTCCCCACCCTCACAGGGATTAATTCATCCCCAAAATCCTATATAAACCCCCTCATTGTTTTTGTGTTTCCAGCACGTTGTTGCTTTGTCTCTCACACTGCCTGTGGACTTTTTCATCCACAGAAAAGAATCTGCCTTGCTGCAATTCGTTGGGTTTTGGTTGGTTTTTATGGGTTTGCTCCTCTCTTTTTCCGTGGGATTTGTTGTCAGTATCCCAGAATTATTCAGGCTGGGAACACCTCCAAAATCCTCATCTAATTTTTTACCCATCCCCACCCAGCCCAGAGCTCTGAGTGCCACGTCCGGCTGTTCCTTGGACAATTCCAGGGCTGGCTACTCCAAACCTCCCTGGGCAGCCCCTTCCAGTCCTGACCACCCTTGCCAGGAAGAAATTCTTCCCCTGATGAAGTTCAAGGCTCGAAATTTATCATCCGGTGGCGCATGAATGAACATGTGAGGTGTTGAGAGACCCAGCAGCTCTGACCCTTTCGTGTTCCAGCACACAAAAAAAGAAAATGAGTCATTATCCCTATTTCAAGTGACAGGTTTGAAGCAAAAAAATATCAGCTAATATATTTATTCCATTCTGATCCTTTAACAAAAAGTTACAATGTCTCCACTTTTTTTCCAGAGTCGATAATTTTAGCAGTTCAAAGCACCTCGGAGACGCCCGTAACTGTTTTATTTATTTACAAGCTGTCATTAGTCTATTTAAAGCTTAATTCTCTTCTCTGCTGCTCCATTATTGAAAAAGAGACACTTCAAAGGTGCAAGTTGAGGCAGTTCGATGTTTGCTTTAGTCAGAATTTATTTTAAACCTTTTATTTTAAGCCTTTTAAACCTTTCATTCAAATGCGGCTCTGCACAAAAAGCAACAATGAATTCCTTTGCCTCCTCATCCTCCAAATCTGGATTTATTTCTAGTTTTATCTTTAGATTTCACGGGGTCAACAAGATATATGTTAAAATCCCATTAATTTTAACTCTTCCTTTAAGTGAACCCCTGTTAAAGTAGCTAAATCAATCTGTAGGGCTGCGAGAGCAGAATTTAATTTATTTTCACATGGTTTTACTTGAGCAGAGCTTTCCAGTTTTTATTTGGGAATTTTTCTGTAACTCCGGGGATTTTATTGATTAGAATTAGTTAGAGAAAAGATTGAAATTATGATCAGTTGCAGCTAAATTAAAGAGCAGGATACAACTTGAGCTGCGCTTCTGACTGGATAAATTCAACACAATTCGGATAAATTCATCAAAATTCAGATAAATTAGCCAAAATTAATCAACAGTTTTGGGAAAGCTCCAGCCTGGAATTTGCTGGAAATACAACCCTCAGTTTTACTGATTTTTTACATGAATTTTGAGCTCATATTTTGCTCTGAGTCGAACCCATCTCTGTTCCCTTGGCGGGACCGTGCCCTGGGATGTCTCCAGAGGTTCCTTCCCACCCAAAATTCAGGGATTCCGGGATTCTGAGATGCCGGGATTGCCCCTGCACGTTCAAAGGGCGGCAATTACACTCCCAATGAGGGTTCGAGGGTTTAATTGAGATTTCAAAGCTCATTTGTACCCAGACTCTGAGACACCTCTGCCGTAAATGATTTGAGTCACTCCTCATCCCAAGGACGGGGTGGAACAACCTGGGAAATTCATGCTCCCATTGTCATCCCGATGGATCCTGAGGTGAAGGGAAAGCGAGATTTCCTGCTCAAGAAAGTGAAATTTTCTGCTCTGTAAGAGATCGGGTCTCTCCATCGGGAAAATGGGAAAACCCCAGACACAAAAGCAGGGGATAAAGAAGGGTTTTCTCCCAATTTCTGGTGTTATCCTTCAAAATTGAATTAATTAGTGCCTTAGTGATTTACACAACTGTTGTGTCCAATGCGCACCTGCTGGGATGTGAAAGCAAATTCTAAGGAATATTTCCAAATATTTCCCAGGGAATCCCAAAATGGAATTAATTTTCTGAGGTTCTGCTGCATCGCTATCGATGTGCAAAATGTCCTAAACTGAGCTTAGGACGAGTTTCAGAAAAGCCACAGGGTTTGGTGTGACTCCACAGAACATCGAGCCAACGACAAAAATCTGTGTCCAGAAAAAGCAGAAAGCCAGAAAAAGCAAACCAGGGCAAATTCGTGATGCTGAAACATTTTTAATGAGAGTAAAGCTCGCAGTCACAATTTAAACTAGCATAGAGAGTAGAAAGAATTGGCACATTAATATATATGTGAATTTATATGAATTTATATGTGCAGAAAATCTCCCGGTTCCACTGGTACAACCCGGATTGTGGATCTTCTGTTTTCAGATTTTTCCGCTTTTTTCCAGTCCAACGAAACGAAGCTGATTGGATGATTTTGGGGATTTTTTTTGGAGGCAGTTTCAAAGGCAATTAAGTCAGAAATTCACCCCTAGGACAGGAAAGCTCCAAGTTTCACTAAACGGAGCTGAGAAAACTAAAAACGAGCGATTTGTTAGTAAATATTCAACCCTGTTTCTTCTACATCTCTAAACCCAGGGACAGCTGACAGATACAGCAGAGAAAAAAGGAAAACAAAGCGATTTGAGGGAATTTTATAGCAAACCCGAGCTCTCCCAAATCTCGGAGCTGCGGGAATTCCGTCGTTAATCAATTCCCGTTAATTCCCCGCGGGTTTAGCAGGGGTAGCAGCTGCCGTAGGAATATCTCTGGACGTAGCGGGACGAGTAGGGGGAGCAGTAGCGGGAGCTGAAGGACGGGCAGCAGTCGCGGTAGCCACTGAGCCTCCCGTAGTAGCCCTGGTAGCCGCAGGGGCTGCCGCAGTCGTAGCTGCGGGAGCTGAACACGGTCCCGTAGCTGCAGGGGGAGTAGCAGGAATCCTCGCACTGCCGCTGGTAGCAGAAAGTCGTCCTGGGGGTGCAGGGAGAGTAGCAGGAATCCTCACACTGCCGCTGGTAGCAGAAAGTCATCTTGAGGCTGGAGGGAGGCTGGAAAAGAGGGAGGGAGAAGATGCCGGTGAGGTGTGTCCTGACAGGGAGTAAACCCCGAGTAAACCTCGAGTAAAACCCCGCGGGGAAGGGAGAAACAGCGAACACTGCTCAGGGCGCTCATCCATCGCTCCACCCCGAGTTTAGGGCCAGTTCTTTCCCCTAATCCTCCATCCTAAATTTAGAGCCAGTTCTTTCCCCTAATCCTCCACCCTAAATTTAGGGCCAATTCTTCCCCCTAATCCTCCATCCTAAATTTAGGGCCAGTTCTTCTCCCTAATCTTTCTTCCTAAATTTAGGGCCAGTTCTTCCCTCTAATCCTCCATCCCGAATTTAGGGCCAGTTCTTCCCCCTAATTCTCCACCCTGAACTTCTCCACAAAGCCCTGCTGAAAAATGAGTCCAAAAATGAGCCCCATGAGCCTGAGTCAAAGCAGGACTGGGAAATCCTCAGAGCTGCGCTGACACAAAAATTTGAAGGGAAAAGGGCAGCCGTGCAGGACTGAGGGTGTTTCAAACACTCCGACATAAAAAAAAAAACAGTGAGGAAGAGGAATTTTTTTGCATGGGGATAGCTCCAAAATCAAAATCTCACTTCCCCTTTGGCTGCAGAGTTTGTGGATTAGCAGGGGGAAAAAAAAAAAAAGAAAAAAAAAAAGGAGGGGGGACATCCTCGAATCCATCCCTTCTTGTTCATTCACTCGGATTTCCCAAATCTGTTCCCACTTACCCTGGTCTGCAAGGAGGAGAAGGCAGGAGAATGGGATGGTTCCTCTGCAGGGATGCGGGGTTTTTATGGAGCTCCCGGTCCCGCCCCGCACACGGGACTCGTGTTTGGGTCAGCCCCAATTCCCAGCCCCTTTTCCCCCCCATCAAACACATCCGTGACTGGAGAGGCTCCGCCCGCCACGTCCCTCTCATCCCAAAACCACTCAGGCCAATTAAACCTGGTTATCATCGCGCTGAATTTGCGCTTTGGGACAGCGGCGACTCCTCGGGATCAGCAAAGTCCTGCGGAATTCCCAACGCGGCAGGTCTGGAAGAGCGGCCTGGCTGTGATTGTGCTTTGCTGGGATTTTTTTTCCCCCTGGTACAGCTGTGAAAGGGACGCACAACCTCTGCATTTTATGAATTTCCTAATTCGGAATAACACAAGGGGAAGGGACGCACAACCTCTGCATTTTATGAATTTCCTAATTCTGAATAACACAAGGGGAAGGGACGCACAACCTCTGCATTTTATGAATTTCCTAATTCTGAATAACACAAGGGGAAGGGATGTACAACCTCAGCATTTTACAAATTTCTAACTCAGAGCAACAAGGGGGAAGAGATGCACAACCTCTGCGTTGTATGAATTTCCTAATTCTGAATGACATGGGGGGACAGGACGCACAACCTCTGCATTTTATTAATTTCATAATTCTGTATAACATGGGGGGACAGGACGCACAACCTCTGCATTTTATGAATTTCCTAATTCAGAATGACACGGGGGGAAAGAACGCACAACCTCTGCATTTATGAATTTCCTAATTCTGAATAACACAGGAAGCTCTGGCACATCCCTCCCAACATCTCCCATCACTTCCAAAGAGGAAAGAGCCACTCTTTGATTTGATTATTGATTCAGCCAGAAAATTGGCCTGTAAGCATTGACATGGAATGTCCAGGATGTATTTTTAGAGGGGGGATAAAAAACAACAAAAAACCTCACAGAGATCCAATTGCAAAGCTATAAATTATAAACTTTAATAAAGGCAGGAAACAGGACACCCCAATTTTTTTTGGAGGTTTTTTGGAGCGGGCGTTACATAACAGCCGGGTGTAGCAACGTGGTGCTCATGCTGAAATAATAAATCTCTCTGTACCCAAAAATATTTAATAAGTCTTAATGAAGGCTTGGATATTCCAAATGGAGAGAAAGACCCAGAACTCCTGAGGTGCTGCCTGTCATTATCCACCCCTGGGATGGGAGTAAACAGCAAAACAACGTTTGGAGGTGAAGGTCACCGGGGAACCCCAGGCTGGGGCTCGGCATTATTCACCTTCATTAGGGTGAATGAAACACCTCGACAAAATGAAGGGGAATTTTTATTAAACCGTCTTCAGAATTCGGGGGGTTTCTCGGATTTTTTATAATTCTCCTCGTTGGGAATCCCTGAGCAAATAATTTTCTGGTCTAAATAAGAACAAACATGGAGCAGATTTTTTGGAGCCAGCGAAATTTGCCTAGCTTGGGCTGGCTGTGCAAAAAAATCGAGTTCATGAGTGGATTTCACAAAACACGCTTGTGGATTTCAAATGTCGTAAAGCAAACCTGAAGATTTCAAATATCATCATTTCTGCTTGAAATAATTTAGATTTTTTTTTAATTTATTTTTAGGTTTCTGCCTGTTTTAAGGTTCATTTAAGTCATTGATGTCAGGATTTATTCAAATGTATTTCCAGTCTTACATAGAAAAGGATCCCCATTTATTTCTACAACTCAGGAGTTTATAGAAGTTTGATCAAATTACTTAATAATAATTTTTTAAAAATATAAATAAAAATAACATAAATATTCTGGCCTAAAAATGCAATTTTGAAATAGACCCAGACAATAAATTATTTCCGGGGATTTTTCACCTTGAAAAACAATTGAAATTCTTTCCTCCTTGGATGAACCCAGACTCATTGCAGGTTCCACATATTTCCATTCGCCCATTCATCCCAAATTGGGGATTGCGAACATCCATTAATTCTGCTCTCAATATCCTTCCTTCCTTTTTTCCTGCTATAACTCAGATTTCGCCACCCTTAATTCCCCAGATTTAATTGTCCCGGGAAGCCTGGACATGAAAGGAAAGAGCAGCGCGAAGTCATCCCTGTGGCAGCCAAGAGCTGAGTAACGATCCCAAAGCGAGGAAAACAACCCCATCAGCTGCTGACGTGCTCTGGATGCGCTGAAAATGAGTTTAAAGCAGGGGCTGGGGCTGATAAATGTATAAAAGGGAGAGAAACTTGAGCCTAGGCACTCGCGCCTTCAGCCTCAGCTCCTGCTCAGCGCGGTAAGTCGGGCTTAAGGGGCTTTGGTGCTGGGTTTTGCCCTAGCGGGGTAGGGGAGGGAGGTGAACTTTAAAATTGTGGTTTAAATTTGAATTTCAATTGTGTTCTGCGCGTGGCCATGCAGTTCAGGGGTTTTTGGTTAAAAATGGAGTATTAAGGCGCTGGTATATGCCGAAATTTGGCCTGTCTGGATATGCGCTGAGAGAAATGCGTTATTTGAGGGTGTTATGGGTTATTTCAGGGTTTATTATTAATTAGTTGTTTATTATTAATTAGGGAGGTTTGGGTGGGATATTCCTGCAGAGGGTGGCCTTTAACTGAGAGGTTCAGAGTGGCTCATCCTTCTTCCTCTCCCGGATATTCCGGGGATATTCCATGGACACTCATGGGATATTCTGTGGATATTCACGGGATACTCCGTGGATATTCACGGGATTTTCATGGAATACTCCATGGATATTCATGGGATACTCCATGGATATTCATGGGATACTCCATGGATATTCACAGGATATTCCAGGGATATTCCATGGATATTCAGGGGATACTCACAGGATGCTCCATGGATACTCATGGGATAGTCAGTGGATATTCCATGGATACTCCATGGATATTCAAGGGATACTCACAGGATAATCACAGAATACTCCATGGATATTCAGGGGGTACTCCATAGATACTCAAGGGGTATTCTGTAGACATTAACGAGATACTCCATGGATTTTCACAGGCTGCTCCCGGGATATTTAATGGATATTCACGGGATATTCCAGGGATATTCACAGGATATTCCACGGGTATTCCCAGGATATTCCATGGATTCCACATCCCTGAGGGTGTCCAAGGCCAGCTCAGAGCTGGCCCAGGGCAAGGAGTTGTTGCCCGTGGCATGGCTGGAACGAGATGATCTCTTAATTAGAGATGAACTCTAATTTAATTCCCTCCCAACCCAAATTCCAGCATTCCCTGTTACCCTGATCCCTCTTTTCCAGCCTCCCTCCAGCCCCAAGATGACTTTCTGCTACCAGCGGCAGTGCGAGGATTCCTGCTACTCCCCCTGCAGCTACGGGACCGTGTTCAGCTCCCGCAGCTACGACTGCGGCAGCCCCTGCGGCTACCAGGGCTACTACGGGAGGCTCAGTGGCTACCGCGACTGCTGCCCGTCCTTCAGCTCCCGCTACTGCTCCCCCTACTCGTCCCGCTACGTCCAGAGATATTCCTACGGCAGCTGCTACCCCTGCTACCAGTGCTGAGCCCAGCCCTGGCGGGAAAACCCCAAAATCCGCACTGGAGGCTCCTGGGTGGGTTTAGGTCTGGCTCAACTCCTGGGATTTCGGGATGTCTGCTGTCACTCTGATTAATTCGCTTTTTTTGCTGTTCTTTCTCAGTGTTTTGGGATGAGAGTGTTGTGTGTGCTGAGGTGTAACTGCACAGGGGAGCTCTGCTCTTCTCAACACCAGCTTTACTCCCCAGAGCTCTGCTCTGAGGTGTAGCTACTCCTCAGTGTGTGGTGGTGTGAACCTCTGGCTGCTCCTGCACTACTACAAGCTGTAACTTCTTCTTACTCCCATTAAAAGATCTTGCATCACAGCGTTGCCTTCAGTTGTGTTTTAATGTCCTTTTTAATATTTTATTTTTAATAATTATTTCTAATGTTGTATTTGACTTTGAATTGTTTACTTGACACACATAGAGAAAAAAAAAATGAAATTAAAGGGGCACCAACTTCTCAGTTCTCAGCAGAATCTGAGGGGACTGAGGACACACTGAGCACCTCAATTTTCTATCTGGTTCAAAACTCACATTTGCCATGTCCCAACTCTGCCCCTCGTCCACCAAAAACATTCCTATTTCCAAAGCACAAGCTGAAAAATGGGAAGATTTAAGAGAAATTAATCAGGTGAGATTTCCAGCACGAGTTCTGCCCCATATAGGGCTCCAAGATGTTCTGACACACAGAACTCCAGACTCCCTCAAACCCCCAAATCCTCAAACCCCCAGACTCACAAATTCCCAAATCCCCAAACCTTCAAATCCCCAAAGGCCCAAAAGGAGTTAAGGGTTGCTGGAGTAGATAATAAACTTTCCTGTTTCACAGTCTGAAATAAACTGGAATAGGTTTTTATTTTAAATATTTTTACAAAGTGTTCACATTTAAATTTCGTGTAGAATGCAAAAAAAAAAAAAAAGCTCTGAAGTTTTCTGGGCATGAGCAGGTTTTAACCTGTGCCATGAATCAGAGCCCTTCATTAAATTTTATTAAATTTATTATTCCCTGGGAATTTCACTCCATCTTTCTCTAATTAGCAAGTGGTTCTATAAATTATATTTCCACCTAATGACCAAACTCTTTCTTGAGTTCCTCCCTGTGTTTTTAGGCACAGGAATGAACTCCCATTTCTTTAGCTCAATTTCAGATTTTCAGGGTTTGGGACACCCAAAACTTGCATTAATTTGGATCACTGCAGGAACTTTGAGAAATATCCTGCATTTTCTGAATTTCCCAGGACAATTCCTGGCCTTTCAGTTCCCATCAGCCCTTTGGGAGGTGCTTTGGTCACTCAGAAATTATCTGACCAATGTAAACAGCAACAAAATTAAATTTATTTGCCCACGTCACACCTTCAATTAAAATAATTGGTTTCCCCTCCATCAGGGATCATTAATCCATTCTCAGCTCAACCTGACAACACCAAAAAAAAAAAACAAACAAACAAACAAAAAAAACAAACAAACAAAAAAAAAAAACACCAACCCAAAAAAAACAAACAAAAAAAAAAAAAACCACAAATTTTTTGTCTTAAAAACCATTTTGGTTCCTCCTCAGCTTCAGTGATGAAATCCAGATTTCAGAACAGACAAGGGAATTTATGTGAGTTAAAATTACAAAATCATTTTGCAGCAAATTTTTTTAATGCTGATTTTCAGCCTCCCCAGCACAAATCAAGGGACTTTTTTTGCAGTTCAGCAAATACCTGCCTGTATGACCTTCCTCCGCAGTGAGGCGAGTGTCATTTGCATATTAAATGAGGATAATGACAGACATTGGGGAAGTGCTGAGCCTCATCAGAATTTATGGTATCAATGCAAGCTATGAGGAGCTCCTGGGGCAATATTTGGATTATTTAAACCCTCCTGGTTTGTTGCTCAAAGGTTCCTTGAGCGGGGAAGGGAGGGAGAGAGCCCCGGGGCCAAGGGAGTTTTGATAATAAATAAATTTTCTTGATTTAAATAAATCCCTGACACAGCTCCAGCTGCACCTGGCTGGAAAATGCCAGCCCAGCAGGTCAGGGAGTGATTCCTGCTTCCCTGCCTCAGGAAAAATCCCTCCCAAGGGGAATCCAGCCCTTGGTGATCTCCAGCTCAACCAAGGCAGGAAAATAATCTCAGAATTGTAACTCTTGTGAATTTAGGAGATTTGGGTTGCATCACTAGAGCTGAGGAGGACCCCAAAAGGGATTTTTTAAGGAAAAAAAGGGAGGATTTTTGGCTCGTTATGATGGATATGGAAGAGTGGAATGAGTTGGGTTGGATTGGGTTGGGTTGGGTTGGACTGAGTTGAGTTTTGTTGAGTTGGGTTGAGTTGGGTTGAGTTGGGTTGAGTTGGGTTGGGTTGGAAGGACCTTAAAGATCTCCTGATTCCACCCCTGCCTTGACAGGGACACATCCCACTGTCCCAGGCTGCTCCAAGCCCTGTCCTTTCTTTTTTTGGACACCCCCAGGGGTGAAGAATCCATGGAATCACCCAAGCCAGGGCATCCCCACCCTCCTAGGGAACAATTTCTGCCCAAAATCCCACCCAAATTCCCCCTCTTTGCCCCTGACCTCATTCCCTGTGTCCTGTCCCTGCAGTTCCTGAGGAAAAGTCCCACTCCCTACAAATCCTGGGAGCTGCTCTGGGGTCTCCACATTCCAAACATTCCCAGCCTGGATCCACAGGGAAGGGGCTCCAGGCCCTTAATCAACTTCGTGGCCTCCTCTGGACTTGCTCCAACAATTCTACATCCAATTTATGTTGGGGACACCAGAGCTGGGCTCACAATTCCCAGTGGGATCTCACCAGGAATCCCTTTTGGGATCCTACCAGGAAACCCTTCCCTCAACCCCCCTGCCCAAGGATGCCACTCAGGGCAGGGAGGGATCCTGGGCTGAGTTCATGCCCAAGAATCCCATTTAAAAAAACCCTACAAATATCATATATTTATATACAAACCCTATAAATAAATAGAATTTATAATAAATATCAGGCACGTGAGTGATATCACAAGATGCCAACTCAAGCGCGTTTTTCCCAATAATTTCATCCAGAGAAAAAGAAGCAAAACAAACCAAAACAAAAAAAAAAAAACCCCAAGCCCCACATCATAAAATTAATCACATTTCTCAGATGCTGCTTTAATTGATTGCCTGCCTCGGCCTGGACTTCTCTTAGGATAAATTATAGGCAGGAGAAGAACTTGAAGGAATCAATGGAATGTCTGTCATTAATTGTGACGGAAATCACGGAGCGCTCCGGGTGATTCTGCCCCGCTCCCCTGGTGTTTTACGTCACCCCAAAACCTCCAGTGCCCACCTCCCTTGTGGAGCCACGAGGTAAAGAACCAATCCAAGCACTCCTCTGTCCAGGAATTGTGGCTGGAGCTGTTCTGTGTAGCCTCCAGTGCCATTCCCAGCCATCCTCCGGGTGCTTTCCCAGAAATCCCTTTGTCCTGGAAAGTCTGGAGATGAAAGAATCTCCCGGGCTGTAATCACAGCACCCAGGAATTCCAAAATTGTCCTAAATGCCGAGGAAAACAATTATAGCAATTGTGCTGCTGATGTACTTCCCAAATTTGTCCCGTGACTAAGGGCAGCTCTCGGGGAACTGCTCCAGCTTCCACAACGGGAATATAAAAAAGCTCCCGATCCCAGAGCTGCTCACACGGCTCCTCTTGGTTCGCTCTTCCTGCTGAACTTGGTGAGTCCCCATCTCCTTCTCGCGGAGAATCCTTGAACTTGGGGGAAAATCCACGGGTGTTTTCCCCTGGATGATATTATTTTGCGGGACATCGACACATGGACGTTCTTATGTCTTTGGAAAGTTGAGTTATAAGTTCTGGGTTTCCTTTCTTTTCCCCCCGTGGTGACGCTTGGAATTTTCAGAGTTGTGCAAGGAGGAAATGGCTTTTTTGTGGCAGGATGTGGCAATGGGGAATATGGAATTCCCAGGAATTGTTTGTGTCCCTCTGGAGTCCCCAGGGCAGCTCAGAGGCGCAGAATTTATATCTTTGCAGTCCAGCAGAGTGTCCTTGCTAGAACCTGCACTAACCAAGCCAGTGTTAGCCAGGAGATGGAATCTGTGCCAAGATTAAAAGCAGACAGGGAGGCTGAAGACTTTAATGAACTGTTTGAGCTGTGCTCCAGCAATTCTAAGAACTCTGAAAATCGCTATGAGGGATTCCAGTCATTGGAATTCCAGACACTGGGACTCCTCCACACTCCTACTCTGAGATGGGAGCCTAGACACCAAGCACCCACAAATTCCTTCTTAGTGAAGATTTTTGATTTTTGTTTTTCTTGGAAAAGGTTTTCAGGATTTGGAAGGGAGGTTTGGGGTCCCCATCCCAAGGAAGGACTGGAGGTGGCACTCGGTGCTCTGGGCAGGGTGACCAGGTGGGGACCCGGGGCAAGTTGGACTGAGTCTTGGAGATCTTTTCCCACCTCAGTGATTTTGAGATCCTGTGGTTCTGGAATCCTGGAATCCTAGGATTCTTGGATTCTGGAATCCTGGGGTTTGGGAATCTGGAATTCTGGGGTTCTGGGATCCTGAGGTACTGGGAATCTGGAATCCTGGGGTTCTGGATTCTGGGATTTGGGGGTTCTAGAACCCTGGGATTCTGGGTTTCTGCAATCATGGGATTCTGGGGCTCTGGGTTCCTGGGGTTCTGGAATCCTGGGAATCTATGACATGAAAACCCCATGCAAACCTAAGAAATTCCCTCAACATTTCCACCCAACCCCACCTCCCTCACGCCACGACTCTGCCCCATACAAACCCTTTCCCCCTTTTTTCACTACAAACCCTTTTCCTCCCCATTTTTTCCAGACTCCCCTCCACCACCTCCACCCCAAGATGTCCTGCTGCTACTCCCCCTGCTGCTACACCCTGTGCTGCTCCCCCTGCTACCGCAGCTGCACCCGCACCTACAGCTGCAGCCCCATCGTCTCGCGCACCCTGAGCTGCTACCGCCGCTCCTACAGCAACTGCTGCACGTCCCGACGCCTCACCACGCGCTACTGCTACCCCTCCTGCTGCTCCTACTCCTGCTGCTACCCCTGCTGCTGATCCCAAGGATGGGAGAATCCCCACGGACGGATCCAGGCCCACGGACGGACGGTGCTGATGTTTGGACAAGTGAACTTCCCACCAATGGGGGCTTTGCTGTGCTCCGGAGCCCCTCAGAATTTTCTTTGTTGTTCTCTCTGTCTCCTTCTTCCTGCTTTTCTCAGCTCTCCTGATATTCTGAGTTTAAACACTCCCACAGCCCCTCCAGCGACGGGAGGGACAGTCTGGAATTCATGTGAAGCTTCTTAAGAGTTGCTGCAATGGGGCTGGAGGACCTCTGTGAAATGAGATTTGGTGTCATCTGCATTCCCAATAAGCACTTCCAGCGCCGTGCTGCAGCCCTGGGTGAGGGAGCGTTAGGGCTGTCTCGCCTTTGATCTGGATTTACGAGGACCTGAAGGATGAACAACACAGCTTCAGCAAAAAGGAATGTTCTGGAGTGCCGTGACTCATCTCCCGGAGCTGCTCCCAGCATCCCAAAACTATAATCTTTCTGTATCTGTGCCAGCTCTTTTTCTTATTCTATTAAATACTTTCTGCATTTCAAAAGAGCTCTGAAGACTCGGTTGTTTTCTTGCCTCTGTCCTTGGTTTGCATGGATATTCTGGGAGCTGTGGGATTCTGAAGGGACTTCATGTCCTTGAATCCTTTTGCAGCTCTGGAATCTTCATGGAAAAGGGACATGGAGGGGCTGGAGAATGTCCAGGGATGTGAACAGGGCTGGAGCAGCTGGGGAAGGGAATGGGGAATCCTGAGGGAGTTGAGGGGGGCTCAGCCTAGAGAAAAGGGGGATCCGGGGGAATTTCAGGATCTGCCAGGGAGGATTTGGGATCTGATCCCAGGGAATGGGACAGGACAAGAGGGAATGGCCTCGAGCTCTGCCAGGTTGGGAAATTCCTCGTGGAAAGGGCAGTCAGGCTTTGGGGGGTTTGGACTGGCCATCCCTGGAGGTGTCCAAAGAATTCCTGGACATTTTTTGGGTGACCAGGTGGGGATCAGGTGCAGCTTGGGATTGATTGAACTTGGAGGACTTTTCTAGCTTCAGTGATCCTGGAATTCTGGGATTCAAAACTCTTCCTTCCTTTCCATATTCTGAGCACCTGCTCCCCGTAAATTTATTCTTTCCTTCCCTTCAACCCCTCAGAAATTCACAAAATGCCAAAACTTCTCCCTTTGCTTTTCTTAATTGAAGCTGTTATCTGATTTAAGGTTAAAAGAGCTGCTTTGGGCTGAGTTTCAGCTGAAACTTCATCACATCAGGGCTGGAATAATCTTCATAATGATGTTTAAAAATAAAAAACATTTTGTGCCGAACCTCAATAGAGAATATAGAAAAATGTTCAGCTGAGCTGAATATTGTCCAATTCCTGGAAACTGAATTCAACTGTTCTTGTTCCAGAGCCTCATTTGTCTGTCACTCTCCAACTTAACAGATAAATTTCTTGCCCAGCCATTAAACCATAAGAAAGAACCCTAAAAATTTGACTTGAAATCAATGGGAAAGGTGTCAAAGAGGAAGTGGTGGCTTTGCTTGTGTGGATGTTGGCTGGGAAGCTCAAAACACACCCTTGATCTTCCACACTGAATAGAAGGAAATCCATTTGAGCTGAATAAAATCCATTTTACAGGTGTAGCTACAAGAAATAAATCCAAGGACTAAAAGCCAGAAGATGGGGGGAGAAAAGTCATGGGGGGGGGGGGGGAAGGGCAAATAGCCCTAAAGACAATAAAAAAATTGAAATGTTCTCATTGTCTCTGGGCAGTCCCTTCCAGCACCTGAACAGGAGGATTTTCCCAAATTTTCCAACCGGGCAGAGCTCCCAAATCCCCCCTGGAAGATCTCAAATTCCCCCTGGAAGATCCCAAAATTCACCCCTGGATCCCCCTTTTATCCAGGCTGAGGCCCCCCAGCTCCCTCAGGATTCTCCATTCTGTTCTCCAGTTGATCCAGCCCTGTTCCCATCCTGAGATTTTCCAGCCCCTCCATGTTCATTTTAGCGTGAGAGTCCCAGAGCTGGACACAGGATTGAGGTCCAACCTCATCTTTGCCATCTCAATCCTTAAGCTCTCAAAGTTAATAATTTTATCTTCAAATCCTTTTGCAGCTAAGGATTTCATATCTGCGCAGCCTCCACCTAATCCCTGGCATTAATTTGAATTTCAAACAAGAGCAAAAAATTTAAAAAAAAAAAATAATTATTTAAAAATAAATTTAAAAAATAAATAAATTAAATTTATTTAAAAATAAATTAAAAAAAAAAAAAAAAAAAGAGCAAACAAGATGCTGAGGCTTCCTCAGGATTTTGGATACCAAAGACTTAAGCTTAAATGACAAACAAACCCAGAAATGCTGAATTGATGCAGAAAAAAAATCTTTAATAGGAATGAAAGGCAGAGATCATTTTGAAGGGATACAGAAGGGAAAGACCACACGCCCAAAGTCACATGACACCCACATCATCCAGTCAGAGGAAATGTTTTGTACAGCACCGCCAAAACCGCCGAGCTTGGATGGCTTCGAGTGTTGAGGAGAAGATCTGGCTTGAGAGAAGAGTTGGGGGCAGCAGGATGAAGGCGACTCACTGCCAGCCCTTCAGCAGCAGCACAGAGCTCTCGGAGCACCCCAGGAGTGGCTCTTGTCCCCAAAACTCTGCCCAGCCACTGTCTCCGCTGCCGGGCTCTCCATCCATCCACACCCACCAAACCCAGGCTGGGTTTTGGGGTCACTCCCTCTGGCTCTACCAGCTGTAGCAGCCGCCGTAGCCAAACCTCTGGCCGTAGCGGCCAAAGGGGTACCCGTAGCGGCCGGAGTAGAACCCGGGGTATCCATAGCAGTCCCCAGAGCCGTAGAAGCCCCGGTAGCCACCGTAGAGCCCGCCGGAGCCGTAGCAGTCCCCGGAGCCGAAGATGCCCCGGTAGCCGTACGAGCCGCCGTAGCCGTAGCGGTCCCCGTAGCCGTAGAGGCCGCGGGAGCCGTAGAGGCTCCCGTAGCCCCGGTAGCCACAGGGGCTGCCGCAGTCATAGCCCCGGTAGCCGTAGCCCCCGTAGTTGCAGGAGGAGTAGCAGTCATCCTCACACTGGCCTTGGAGGAAAGTCATCTTTGGGAGATGGAGGTAGAGTCTGCAATGGGGAGGAAAGGAAGAGTAGTAAATACTCCGAGGAGTTGCAGCAACCTCAGAGCCCCAAAATCTTCCTCACCAGTCCCGTGAGAACAAGGGCAGGGGCAAAATCATGACCTCAGCTCCTCATTACGCCCCATTTGTATAATCTGCTCATTTACCCGCTGCCTTTAAATGATTTTATATTCTGTATTCGTATTAATTTAATATATTCACATAAACTCTTTCTATGTTCCTGGAACTGGTGGAATCAGCAGCCACAGATCAAAACCTTGCTGCTGCTTAAGGGTTTTTTTTCTGAGAGAGCCTGAATTAGCAACCCTGATTTTTTTTCATGAAGCTCTGCATTCCTGATTCGATCAGGAAAGTCTTCCCAAAATTTTCCTGTGATAACACCCATCAGGTTTTGGGTCCACCACTCCAAGACTCATTTCAGTGCTTAGCACCCATTTTAATTCATACCTGACAGTGCTGAGAGTCCACAGATTGTGGACACACATGAGAACATTTGACAAACCCAAAATCCCACTTGGAATAGGAGATTTAAGGAAAAACCCACCAAGAATCACAGTGGGGAAACCCTTTCCTACTTCCACCATCCAAAAAAAACCCCCTTATCAGGGAATCCAGGTATCAAAAGGACCAGAAAAGTCCCACCTGCAACTTTAAAACCTGAACCCAGCAAGCCCAGGTAAAAGGAACAGATAAACCCGAGAGTTCAGAGGAGCCACAACCCCAGCAGAAATCCTGAAAGGAAAATCCCAGGGGAAGAAGGGAGGAAAAGCTTACCGAGTTCACCAGGAGGAGAAGGCAGGAGAGCTGATGAGGAGCCTTGAGCTTTGAGCCCTTTTTATACTCCAGCTTTGCCCTCCTGGCTTATCTCAGACGCCCTGTGGATTCAAAAGGTTTGGATTCCTACTGGCTGGAAAACAAATTTGCCTGTACACGTCATATCTTCAATTAATGTAATTTTCCTCATTGTTTGGGATTATTAGTGTGTTCCCAGCCTCCCCGTACATCCCATATATTACAGGTTTCTTTCATCTTAACATTTTCTGAGCCAGCAACATTCTTGATACCATTTTATTGCCTCTGTTGTCAAACGTGAAATTAATTTTTGTACAATAGAAAAGCCATTTCTAATTTCTCAAGGTCATCAGAGAGACAGAAAATTTTGGTAAAAATAGGAAATAATTTTGCTTGAAAACTGTATATGTTTGAAATTATTTATGTTCTGTAGAAAGATGTACCACGGGGTTTTATTTTAAGGAGATGTTAATGTATGGATTTTTCATTAAACCTCATCAACTTCAGAACTACGAATAAATATTAATTCCAAAGTGCTCCTGAATCAAAACCACACTCCTGCAGGAGCAGGAAGAACTTTTTAAACAAAAATCCAACTGCGTTTTTTGCAGTGTCATTCACTGGAGGGTTTGTCCCGAGTTCAGAAGAGCACAGTGGAGAATTCAAGTCTCAACTTGACCGGGAAATAAAGAAATTATCAGGATTAGCACTAAAAGAGCACAAAATGAACCCTTAAAGAACTTTGTTGGTACTTTTTTGCACACAGAATCACCACGTGTAGAAGTTGCGATAGTGAGGAACATTGGAGTTTAGGGCAGAACTCCTTGGGTGACCTTCACCTAATTTCTGGCATTAATTTGAATATAAAATAAGCGTAATAATGAGCAAACAGGATGTTGAGGCTTCCTCCAAATTTTGAATACCAAAGCACTTCATAAACACTCATTAATGTTTTCAATTTGCAAAGTGTTGCTGGATTTAAATATTAATAGTTTGCCACCGAAAGACACCTCCAGATTTAATCATACGGTCACTCCTCAAGGTTTGCTTCCTGAGCTGTATTAAGGTGATGCTGATCCATGAAAGTAAAAAAAAAAAATCCTTAAAAAACCAAAAAAAGCCAAAAAAACCACTACAAATAGGAAAGAATACATGGGAACACCCATGAGGTGGTTGGAAATGTCTTTGAGTTGTTTTTGGAGAACCTGGGATACAAATCCAGCAGGAGATCCCCACCAGGACACTGTGAAGGTCACAGTGATGTTGAGTGGAGGCTCCTCAAAGCAAAACCTCTTCCAATTGTCCAGAGGCACCAAAGCCAAGCCATTGGACCACCTCCGAGGCCATTGGACAACCTTTCATGACCTGAATATTTCCTCAAATAAATATCTCCCCAAATATCTCCTCATCTGTCCGTGAGGAATTCCGGGTAATTTCCTTAGAAATGTGTTCTTGCTTTAGGATTAAAGAAATTCTGAAGGGGTTACGTTGGCGCCGCAAGGCCAAACGTGGAAAATATGAAAATGGATCATTCCAGTGACGTACATTGGAGGAATAAAGAATTGGATGACGCATTTTGGAAGGGATAAAAATGGAGCCGCGACCCTGAAAATTGTCTGCTCCTCTCGACTTCTCCTCCTGGTAAAGAGCTCTGTACTGACTCTACTCTCTTGTGTATTGCATGTTCCTCCAAATATTTATTTATAAATAAAAATTAGAAATAGAAATATAAATAGAGATAGAAATAGAAATAGATAGAAATATGAATATGGATACAAACATTAATATATTAATATATATTAAATATATGTTAATAAATGCATTTATTTATTTACTTATTTATTTAATCCATTCCTGTCACGCCCGTATATATTTATATAACCTGTGTTTATGTACAGGTACAGACATTCTGTAAGAAATATATTCCCATTTTAGAGCCAACACCAAATAAAAATTCCCTGCAATCTCAAGGAATTACCCCGATCAAAACTTTTTGCTTTTCTTTCCTGTGCTCTTTTAATATTAAGCTTTATAGCTGAAAACCGTAAATTTGCTACCACAATTTTGCAGTAAAAAGTCTTTTTCAGTTCTGGTTTATATTTATTACATTTTTTCTTCATTTATTACATTTCTTTGATTTCTGGGGTGGGAAAACTCAGCTGTCATCTATCAAAACCCTCATTTGCTACGTTTAGTCAGCAGTTTCCAAAAGTTGACGGGGAAAAACGCAGCGAGGTTGTTTGGGATTGAGGAGATTAGAAAAATAAACGAGCTAATTAAGAGGCTGAAACTGATGCACAGGAGGGACCGAGTCGGAGCTTTTGCTCTGCCCTCAGCAACCCGTAAATTTTCTTTCTGGGTGTGTGTTCCCAGCTTTCCAAATCAACAAAGGATGAATTCCTTCAAGGAGCTCCGTGCCAAGGCAACAATGACAATTTTGGCAGCTTTAGGAGTCTCAACTTCCAAACCCAGGCCACCAGGACCAGTGTCAAGATGTCCCCTTTTTTTCAGGAATATTGGGAGCTTCTCTTGCCCCTCTGGGATCATCTTTGGGATCATCTGTGCCACCGTTGTTGGGAGGATTGAGGGGCTCACCGTGTGTTGCTGTTGGGGAGAACAGAACATACAAAGGGACGTGCTCCATTTCAAAAGATGAATTTCTGTTTATTACATGCTGCCTTTTATACACTCCACAAAGTTTACATTTTACAACAGCACACTGTCTTTTATACTCCCTACAAACTTTACACTTTTTCCCTTGGCTACATCAACATAATGTTCATTGGTGTAAAACCATCTCCACCACAGTTTTTCACAAAACTTTCCGAAAAATACTTTTCCCAGCTGCAGGTTTCTTCTTGCTTATCTTCTTCTCCTTCTTCTCTTCTCAGTCTCCATACCAACAGCCTTGGTAAAATTTCTTTTCAGAAGTAAACCTTATCAGTTAACTCTTTCTGGCTCATAGACCAGCTGTCAGCCCCTTCCACAACCACGCTCCTGGGCTGTGTGGGTAACTTGGGTGGAAATCTTGGGTCATGTGTCCAGTTTGGTGACTGGAACCATCTGAGCTCTTCCCAGAAGAGTTGGAATTCCCCTGGGATGTGTCTCAGCAGGGCATGGATTGATGGTTTAGGTTCCAGTGTTGAGGAACACCAAGTGCTCGCCGCCCCGGCTCTGGGGGATGTGGGGGCTGTGTAGGACACCCCATGTGAAACCCTCTGCAGGATCTCCTGTCTCTTCAGCTGCCACTCTCAAAGGGCTGAGGCACCTTCAGAGCTCTTTGGAGGAGTAGAAAGAGATTTTTGGGTGTGAGGAAAGCGCATGTTACGGTTTTGATTTAATTGAGTGGATATATTTAATATTTGTGCAGTCTTAATTTTAGATTTTTTTGTTGTGAGATAGGGTTAGGAGGAAGGTAAAATAGGTTTAATTGCAAATGGTATAAAGAGAAACTTTATTATTAGAAATTGTAAGGAAAAAGCCCAAAATTTAGAATAAAACTTCAGATTGTTTTTCTTTTTTCTTTTTACTTTTTTTTCATTTACCTTTTTTTTTTTTTTTTTTTTTTAAGTTCATCCACAGCCACAGTAGTGAGAGTTTTGCAAAAAATCAACTTTGTTCCACTCTGACCAAAAGGTGACTTTCAGCAGAGGATCTTCTGCTCTGTGTCCCTCACCATGACCAACAAATGCATTTGGACTAGCAAACTCCACCATTCCCAACAGGAAAAACATGTCCACCTCCAGGAACACTCTGCTTGCCAAAGCCCCTTTTGTGTCTCTGCCAGATTCTTCTTTCTGCTCCTCGCTGCTTCCCATCCTCATTCCAGTGGCTCTGATTGGAAGCTTCAGGTGTGTGCTCTGCTTTTGTCTGGGCTCACCCCACACTTTGAAGGGACCCCCAGCCACCCTAAGGAGCCCTGCAATGAGAGGGCAGGCAAGACTCGGATGTCAGGGACTGTCACCACATCTCCATCTCAATGGCTCCTGCCCTGACTCATTTCCCCCAGCAGAAGGAAGAACCTTAAATAACCCTCGACCTTGGGTTTGCCCAAATATTTCACCCGAAAGAGGCATCGGTGGGTTTTGTCCCCAAAGACCCTCCTGCAGCAAAGTTGGAGTTCATTCTTGGGCTATAAACCACAAAAACAAGAGATGGAGGGAGAGTTTCATGGTAGTCCAAGGCAGGGGATCGGTGATATTTGAGGTCAAAGACACCTAAGAGGAAAGACCCAAGGCAGCTGAGGCATGGCCAGGTGCACACGGAGCAGCCAGTTCTGCAGGGAGCTCCTGCCAGCCCCCGCCTCGGGAGACTGAGGAACCCTGAGTAAGGCTCAGAATGCTAAAGATGATTATTTAGAATTAGAATAATTAAGATGATAAAGGTTACGAATACTAAAGATGATCTAGGCTTGAACACGATTTAGGTTGGGAATACCAAAGATGATTTTGGTTTGGAATATTAAAGATGATTTAGGTTTGGAAGACTAAAGATGGTTTAGATTTAGAATACAAAAGATTATTAAGATCTAAAATATGGATTATTTAGATTTAGAATGCTAAATATTATTTAGATTTAGAATATTAAAGACGGTTTAGGTTTCAACTACTAAAGACGATTTCAGTTTGGAATACTAATGATTATTTAAATTTTGAACACTAAAGATTATTTAGATTTAGAATCATTAAGATTATTTAGATTTAGAATACTAAAGATTATTTAGATTTAGAATCATTAAGATTATTTAGATTTAGAATACTAAAGATGGTTTAGGTTTAGAATACTAAAGATGATTTAGGTTGTGAGTACCAAAATTATTTAGATTAGGAATACCAAAGATAATTTCAGTTTGGAATACCAAAGATGGTAAACAGATAATCAGGAAATTCTTCACATTCTTGGATTATCCTGTCTGGATGAAGGTAAGGGTGACACCAGAACTCCAGAGAAGGAATTTATTGATCAGGAAGTCTGCGACAGGATGGAGCCACAAAAAAAATTTGATTTGCAGGTTGAGGGGGTGATTTTGAATAATACATGATGGTCTATGAATATGCAACATGTTGATGCATTTTAAAAAAGCATTTTCTGAGTTAGTGTGTGCTCCTGGCTGAACGCCCAGCACCCAGCCACATGAACCCTTTGCTTTATTGTCTTTGTCTCCTATTTGTCTTTTTTTAATTAAACCTTTTAAAATTACCAGGAAAGTGAGCCTCGTTTTTCACAATTTACAAGGCACCAGCGCTTTCTCTGGAGACAGGTGGTGATTTCCTGTCAGTCTAACCCCTGTCACCTGCTGTCACCTCCTGCCACAACGCTGACCTGGAGCCACCCTGCTCCCATCTCCTTCCTTCCCCTTCCAGCTCTGAGGGTGTCCCAACGCCTCCCTCTGCTCCAGGGATCCACGGAGCTTCCAGGATCTCCTCCTCTGCTGCAGGTCAATCTTCTGGGTGTGCAGAATTCCTCACCCCAGATGCTCCTGAAGGAGTCACCAAACAGGGACGGGACCTTTCCTTCCCTGGTCGTTCCAGCTCTCCAGGCTGGAGAATTCAGGAAGTGCCAGATCCTCATGGAATTGGAGCCCAGAGCCCTCCCAGGGCCTCCCAAGCATCAGCTGATTTTCCAAAGCTTTTTTTCCATGGACCTGTCCTGATATCTCCATCCTGATGTCTCCTGATATTTCAGGAACGTTGGATTTTCTTCCACACCTGTTCTGGGTGAGTGAAGAGACCTTAAAGCTCGTCCCATCCCAGGTGAGTCCTGGGGTGTGGAATCCATGGAATATCTCGTGCAGTGGAAGAATCCCTTCCCAATTCCCAACTTAAATTTCCCTTTTTTCAGTCTAAACCAATTCCCCCTTTCCTGTCTCTCTGGTTCCTGACCATCAGCTCCTCCACAGCTTCCCCAGGCTCCTTCCAGACCCTAAACCCAGAATTCCTCCATATCCTGAGGCTCAGGAAATTTGGATGGGGAGAGCAGCTTTGCGGCCTGGCTGTGATATTATCATAACAGGCGACAGTCGGGTGATTTAAATAACTGTTTAAATAAACCAACTCCTGTAATTCCATTCCAGCTCCAGGATGTGTTCACTGGGAATTATCCATTCAAATATTCCCTTGGGAACCAACCACAGGCCTGCAGGAGCTGCCTCTAGCACGAAGATTCCCTGCCAGGTTGAGGATCCTCCCTGAACACTAAACCTGTACTAAATGAGAAGTTGGGCACCCAATTATGGCCCAAACTGGACTAAATTTTCAAATTATTTGTTAAAGAGTGTGGCCTTTTAGAAGAGGAAGTGGGGCATGATGGGAAAAAAAAATGGCCGTGTTGGAAACAAGAAGAGAAACAAGAATTTCAAAATTCACCATATTTAGATCAACATCAATTATCATGAAACAAAATAATTAAGGCTCAATAAAGAATCGAAGAGATATTAGGAAATGCTTCTATGCTGAAAAGACTTTGAACCTTCTTAGTGAGACATCCAAAATCTTTATTCCTCTGAAAGGACATTTCGCACTGGGGGCTTTTATATCAAAAATGAGAAAAATCTATCAAAAAGAGTTCTGCCAAAACCCACTGGCAGATTTCCATCATTTCACCATTTTTTCTGGTTTTTGTGGTAAACGCAAATTCAACTTAAGTAATGAAAGAGCATCTTGAGAGGCCTCAATAAACTGCAGCTCATTCCCAAATGTTCCCAACAATAAAGGCTTTTGAGGTTTGGGGGATTTCTCTTTTGTAAGGATCATGTGGTTGGGGAGAGTCTGGTTTAATCAGCTGCTCCAGAGCTCACCAACATTAATTACACATTATTGCAGTGCCTGGGCAACTCTGTTTTCCTTCCACATAAGGATAATGATTCCCCAAAGAGTGACTAGCCTGGAATAATCCCACATTGCCACGTCAGCCTGCAATCCTTAATGACACTGGCGCTGCTCCTAACAATCTACATAACATTTTAACACAGCCAGGACAGCTTGGGAAAGGTTAATTGCCAATTCTTTATTTGTTTGTTTGTTATATTTATGTATTTGTTTACTAAATTTATTTTATATAATGTATGTATTTATTGGTTTTGGGTTTTTTTTTTTTCCCCCAAAGAAATCCCCAATTCCATCAGGGAATTCAATTTGTGTCCGCATTGTGGTGAGGGACGTTGAAGGAGGGGAGTGAAGCCAGTGATAGGAATGAGGCTGGAGCAGCTGGAAAAGGGAATGGAGAATCCTGAGGGAGCTGGGGCTAAAAAGGGAGATCCAGGAGGGATTTTGGGCTCTGCCAGTGGAGGATTTGGGGTCTGATCCCAGAGAACAGGGACAGGATAAGAGGGAACTCCCTTGAGTTGGGCCAGGGGAGGCTGGAAGTGAGAAATTTGGGAAAAATAACTCCTGGAAAAGGGAAAAGGCCTTGGAAGAGGCTGTCCAGGGAGGTTTGGAATGGCCACCCTGGAGGTGTCAGAGGAATTCCTGGACATTGGTCTGAGAGGGGATCAGGCACAGCTTGGACTCGATCCTGGGGAGATTTTCCTGCCCTGTGCTCTGCTCATGTCACTGCCATGGGGATGCTAATCTCAAGGACACCAGGAACAGGAGCCAGGAAAGCCAAACCTGAGCAAAAATCCCCCCAGAGACTGGAAATGTGGGGAAGGAAGGAAGGGCTGTGCAAAGGAGATGCACCCACAGATCTTGGCCAGATCCCTGGGGAATTTTACTCTTCTGGCAACAGGACCAGGTTGAGGCAGCAGGACAAGGACAGAGACAGCCACACGCCAATCACCTGCTGCAACGTCTGCTTTAATGAGGGAGAACAGGTGAGACACAGCACAGGTTACAAATTGCCCACAAGCCGTGGTTTGATCCAGGGTGACTCAGGGAATGTCTGGGGTTGCTTCTCCCGTGGCCATACCCAGCCCTGATCACACAGCACAGCAGCAGAACAGGGGCTGGGGCACTGCAGGGCTGTTTTTGTCCATGGAAAAATCCAAAAATGGATCTGAAGTGGATCTCGGGCCATGTCCTTGACGTTGTCACAGTCACAGAAGCACTGAATAGTTTGGGTGGGATTTTAAAGATGATCCAGTTCCACTTGTCCCAGGCTGTTCCCAGCCCCATCCAACCTGACCTTGGACACTTCCAGGGATCCTGGGGTGGCCACAGCTGCTCTGGGCACCCTGTGCCAGGGCCTCATAAGAAAGAACTCCCTCCTAATTTCTCCCTAAAATCTAATCTAAACCTACTGTCAGTGAGAAACCACAAAGATCCCAACAAGCCCCCAAAGAACCTGGAACAGTTTTGAGAACAGAGTGCTTGGAAAGAGAGGAAAGCTTAGGAGAAAGGAAATAAGAAAGGGTAGGAGAAGGATGGAAATGGATTTTTGAGGTGTTCAAACACCCACAGGGGATTTTAATGGTGCCTCAAACACTCAGCTCTTCCTTAATGTCCTGGAGCTCAGCTGTGGATCTACATCCTGCATTTCACCCTCTTCCAGCAGCCACGCCCTGGCTTTAGCAGCAAGGTCTGCAGCTCCCAACTGGGTACCCCCGTGCCCACCTGGCCCCACCATAAACTTGGGAAGCTCCAGGGGTCCGGGCAGCACCAAAACCACCCCCAACACCTGCCCCAACACCAGCTGCGACTTCAGGGACTCCCTCGGATCCCACCACGCTCTGCTGAGGGAAGGTGCTGAGGATGGGCCCGGGGAAGGTGACGACCACAGGGGGAGGGTAAATGACCACCGTGGAGTCAGGGCACTGCCGGACACAGGGCTCGTTGCAGGAATCAGCCACGGGCTGGGGCACGGCCACGCTGCAGGGGGAGGCGCTGCCGTCGGTGCAGGGGCTCAGGGTGTGAACCATGGCTGGGGTTCTGCTTGATGAGAATCTGTGGGGCAAGGAAAATAAAGCAAAATTCACATCGGTTTCATCATCAAACATGAGTATGAAAGGTTACCAAGAGGCTCAAGGGACAGGGAGAATTCTCATAGCTCAGCACCTAAAATCCATCCCTAAACTGCGCTGAACACAAATGGGGAAAGTTTTCATGGAATATTACTTAGATCTCACCCAAATCTGCATTTCCTAGTGGCTGAAATGTCACAAATGTACTAATTTACAGAATTCCAGAGGTTGGAAATGCTCTACAAGATCACCAAGCCCAACCTGTGAGTAATCCCCACCTTCCCAGCCAGACCAGAGCACCACAGGCTGCATCCAGTGGTTTCCACCAGGAAAATGTAAGACTGGCCCCAAAACCATACTTGAAGCCTTGGTTAGAGGAGGAACTGAGGAGCTCAGGAGTTCAGGAATTAGGAATTCACTCACCTACAGCACCAGAGAAGCGAGACAAGAGAAGTGCTGGTGCAAGATGTGAGGTCCAGCACTTTTATACCCGACCTCAAAGCGCCCAGCACGTGAATCACCCACGTGCAAAACTTCCTAATCAATTACTAACCACGATTCTTACCAGGTTCAGCTTTGTTAACGGGTGTTAATTGTTTTAGATAAGTCACTCTTGCTAATTACTGCTTTGTCCTTGTGTCCTGCATGACCTGTCCTTTACTGCCTTCCCCACTCTGCAATTTCAGCTTTATAGGGAGGGGATTCTTTACCTCTGCAACTCAAAGACAAAATGTTTATGGAGCATGGGCTTGATCTTCTCCATGACTGGACTCAATCCTTGGCAGGGGGGATTTAGACATTTTTCTGGATAAAAATATCCCAGGAAGGGCTGAAAAATTGAGGGATAAGCTGGAGTTCTGGGTTCTTGAATGAAATATTTGATGAAAAAAATAATTATTTGTGTTCTGTGTTCTTTAGGCTAATAAAATTCTAATCAACACTCTGGCACACTGCAAAAATCCTGAATTTTACACTTGTAGATCCAAATAAGCCAGGACACCTCTTTCAACCCAACACCAAGCACCCAACTCCTTCACATGTTTTAACAACAAAACAGAAAGAAAGGCAAAACCACATTTAATATCTCATTAAAACCCCCATATTTTCAAAACCATAGATCATGACTGGATTTGGGGAATGACAAAAAGGGTCATAAATGGGGTGTGACACAGGCAAGACCTCGTCAGGCATTTTTTCCAGGGAGTCACTTCAATCAAAAGGCACCGAAAGGCGTCGGAACAACAGCTCACATTGGGAACGGTGAGTGGGAAACACCTCTGGAATTCCAGCTGCAGGTTGGGGTTATCACCCTGCTGAAGCTGAGGGGGAGGCTCTAGGACAGCCAGGAGTGGAGTCAGGGACAGATGTTGAGGATGGCACCAGTGTGAGGTTGTGATGCTCCCGTCACCAGCAACTGCTCCGTTCTGGTTCTCGGTTTAAAAAACAAAAGGATTTTCTTGCTTCGGCTCTTGGGTTGAAAGGGACTTTCAAGACCATCCCAGGTTGCTCCAAGCCCTGTTCATTCTGGCCTAGGATATTTCCAGGGGTGGGACACCCACAATAATGGAAGATAACCATGGGGATTGCAAAATCCACCATCATCTCATCTTCAATTGGCCAGCAATTCATCCCCAAAGCCAAAAACATTGGAATTAATACCTAATTACTGGTTCCAGCCAGCAGAAGATTAACTAAACATTAAATCTTATCTTAGAGATTTATGAATAGTTAGAAGTCCAGATCTTTACTCCAACGTGGGAGGAATCCACAGTGCTGGGATTTGTTTGCTCTGCTTGGGGCTCCTGTTACAGCAGAATGGATTTCTGTGAACACAAACATTAACCTTGACAGGAATCATGTCAAGGCTTTCTGCAGGTGTTTCCAAACGCATCATAAAAGCTCATTAGTGCCCTGATGCTGTCACCATATCGTTGTTAACAGGAGTTGTAACAGCTCGGAACAACCAGGAAATAAAAGTGATGAATCAACAGGTGACACGTGGCCAAAACTCAGCACCTGAGTGAGGAGCACAACAGAGCAGTGTCAGCTCAATTTTCCAGCTCAGACAGGCTGAGGGATCCAATTCCAGCTCTTCTAAAGGTGCAAAACACAAAAATCACTGGCTTTGTAGAGATAAAACTGAAAGGATCAAGTGAGGGTTGAGGCCAGGAGGAGGGAGATCCCTGAGGACACCAATGTGGGTGAAGTGTTCAAAAATCAGGGATCCAAACCATCCCTGAGACCGATGAAACACTAGAAACAGAGTCCCAGGATCCCTGAGGTTGGAAAAGTGCTCCAAGATCACCGAGCCCAAGCTGTGCCCAATCACCACCTGGTCAACCAGAGCAACATCCGGAGATTCTTTGGACACCTCCAGGACTCCTATCAGGAGTTTGGAGAGAGACAATTCCACCTCCCACATGCCCATGGCAAGGGTGGAACAAGATGTTTTTGGAGGTCCTTCCCACCCAAACCCCTGCACAATTCCCTGATACCCTTTCCAGCACACAAACAAGTGGTGTATTCACTAATTACTAATTTACTTATAAAACCACAGCTAAACCACCACGACCAGCCAGACTTTTATTTCAAGGGATGCTCTGAGCTGGAAAGAGGGGAAAATACTTTTTTATCAGAGTTTGTTCTCACCACCTCACTCTGCTGTTATGTGAAGACATTTGAGTGATAAATTAAGACATTCTGGTGATAAATTAAGACAATCCTGATTAATGAAGACACTCCTGATTAATGAAGACACTTGGAGGTGCTGAGCTGGCTCGTCCTGGTGTTTACCTGCACATAAAGCAGGAGCAGGACATGAAACAGCTCCTTCATAACAGGACCTCATAAACCCCTCACCAACGCTCATTAATGTCTGACACGAGCCAAGCTGGCCGGGCTCAGCCCCGTGACGAGCAACGCCAGCACAGAGCCAATTTCAGGGCTGTGTCCCAGCACATCAAAGGCTGCTAATTACCCTAATGATGTCACACTTCAGCAGCAGGATCCCTTCCAAGGGCGCAAGGCAAAGGGGACAGAGCCGAGCTCTGGGTGCTAAGCTGAGTGGTTGGGGTGATCCCAGAGTCCTTGGTATGATCCCAGAGGTGTTGGGATTATTCTAGAGCTGTTGGGATGGTCCCAGAGCCATTGAGATGGCCCCAGAACCATTGGGATGGTCCCAGAGCTGCTGGGATGGTCCCAGAACCATTGGGATAGTCCCAGAACTGTTGGGATGGTCCCAGAACCATTGGGATGGTCCCAGAGTTGTTGGAATTACCCCAGAGCTGTTGGGATGACCCCAGAACTGTTGGGATGACCGCAGAACTGTTGGGATGATCCCAGAACAACTGGGATGTTTCCAGAACCATTGGAATGGTCCCAGAACCATTGGGATGGTCCCAGAACCACTGGGATGTCCCAAGAGTTGTTGGGATGTTCGTAGGGTGGGACAATGGGGTCACGAGGAAAGAATTCCCTGTTCTGTTATAGCTGGATTAAAAAGTTGTGCAAGGACAAGATAACGAGGAATGTGTTCAGACCTGCAGAGAGGAGGTTTAGGTGGGACATTGGGAAGGAATCGTCCCCTGTGAGGGTGGGGAGGCCCTGGCACAGGTGATTCCATGGATTCCACATCCCTGGAAGTGTCCAAGGCCAAGCTGGATGTGGCTCGGAGCAAAAATCATGGAATGGCTCTGAAAAAATTTAGGGGATCAGCCTGACACGGAGCAGCTCAATGCCAGTCTTGGGTGCATTTCTCCCAGTCCTGCTTCCCAAAATTTCATTCCTCAGTGTCCCAGCTGCTTCCTGCAGGAAAAACGGAGCGAGATCCATCAATTCTCACTCCCCCAGTGCTGCTTCCCCACCAAGCAGCTTTAGAGGGATAGATTTCTTTAGGTACCTAACGAGGTCAGTGGGATAAAAGGTGGTTTTTCCTTCTCCCCATAAATCTTTAAAATGGAAAGAACCCTCGGGGCGTGAGGTGTTTTTCCCGGGACTTGGGGATAACAATACATTAACGAGCCCAAGTGAGTAAAATAATTACAACCGGTGGAAAAGTTGCATGTGAACAGATTCCCTGTTGTGCTTTATTAGGATTTGGCACTCAGTGGCTCAGGTTTTCCATGAAGCCTGAAGGACTATAAAAACTCCATATAAAAACCCCCATTTCCAAGCTCTCCATCCAGTCCTTACTCTCCACCGTGAGCTCGGTAAGTTATTTCCCTATTTCCACACCTAAGAAAACAGCATTTTGCTGAAACTTGGAATTGAAATCTGGATTCTGCAGGAACACACTGGCTCTGGGAATTAGGAGGGTTGTTGCTATCAAAGGTTCTTTTTGGGGTTTGTTGTTATTTATTTTAGCAGCAGAGATAGAGAAATGGTTTTAAACTTGAGTCTGAGATTTACAGAACTTCACCCATCTTGGGACATGAGTTTTCTTTACCTTCTTCTTGGATCCATGTCTTCCTAAAATTGAGTTACAGATTTCTCCTTTATTATTTTAGTAGTTCAGGTGATAATTATTCTGGGTTTGGATCAGGCTTAGAATGTTGGGAATGTTGGGAATGCTGAGCTTGTGGAGACCCCAGAGTCCGTCCCAGGATGTGCAGGGAAACTGAAGAGGGACTTTTCCTCAGGAACTGCAGGATCAGGACACAGGCAATAGGGTCAGGGGCATAGAGGGAAATTTGGGTGGGACTTTGGGCAGGAATTGTTCTTTGGAAGTGCCTGGCTCAGGGAATTCCATGGATTTCCCATCCCTGGGAGTGTCCAGGGCCAGGCTGGACAGGGCTTAGAGCAGCCTGGGATGAGAGGAGGGGTCCTGGACATCTTCAGCGGGTTCCAAGGGCAGCTCCTTCCTTTGCTGTCAGAAAGAAATTCCAGTGTCAGGTGAGGCACCTGCAAAGGAAACAAATGAAAATTATTGTCCTAAAGACCTGAGAACCTCAGCTGTAACCCCAGATAGAAACACAGGTCCCAAAAATTCCCATTTTCTATGGGATTACAGTTCCCGGTTCCCCTTAACAGCTGGAGCTGTTTTTCAGGGAGTTTTTTGGGGAGAAGAGAGGCTGTGAGGTTTGGATGGAGAGATGAGGGCTAAGAGCTCTATCCTTGTGCCAGATGCCAGCCAGGAATTCCTGCAGAGCCCAGTCGGGACTTCCTGCAGAACCCAGTTGGGAATTCCTGCAGAACCCAGTTGGGAATTCCTGCAGAACCCAGTCGGGAATTCCTGCAGAGCCCAGTTGGGAATTCCTGCAGAACCCAGTTGGGAATTCCTGCAGAGCCCAGCTGGGAATTCCTGCAGAGCCCAGTTGGGAATTCATGCAGAACCCAGTTGGAAATTCATGCAGAGCCCAGCTGGGAATTCCTGCAGAGCCCAGCTGGGAATTCCACAGCTTTTCAGGATGCCTGCTGTTTTTCAGGATGCCCAGAGCCATGTCCTACTACGGCTACCAGTACAAGCAGCAGTGCTACATCCCCGGCGGGATGAAGAGCCCTGTGCCCACCTTCCCCCAGCAGTGCCAGAGCCCTGGGCTGGTGCCCTGTGGCTCCTGCTCACCCTGTGCCCCAGCGGGGGCCAAGATCTGCCCCACGAGGAGAGTCCTGGCCAGGCCCTGCCAGCCGCGCTGTGTGGAGACACACGTGGTGGAAGGGCACCGCTCCTCCTCCTCCTGCTCGTCCTGCAGCAGCTCCAGGTGCCTGGATTCCTGCTCTGCACCCTTCCCGCAGGCCCTGGCACAGGGCAGGGAGCTGGGCATCCTCAAGTGTCCCCTGGGCATGGAGCTGGGCACTCTCAGGTGTCCCCAGGTGTGTGCCCCGGCCTCTGTGTGCCAGGACGGATCCTGCCCCTACTCGTACCAGTGGTCCAACAGTTACCAGTACAACTGTGGGCAGTGAAACCTCATGTGGTGTCCAGGGCACAGCTGGGGCCTGAGGAACAGGAGAACGCCCAGCACTGAGGGGCAGCTCCTGGGAACACAGTGCTCCTCCTGCTGAAGCACTCCTGAGCACCACTGGGAACCTTCTGGAACCTCCTGGAACCTTCTGGAACCTTTGGGAACTTTTTTGACACTTTCATGAAACTTCTAGAACCTTTAGGAACCTTCGGGAACCTTCTGGCACCTTTAGGAACCTTCTGGCTTCTTTAGGAATCTTCTAGAACTTTTAGGAACCTTCTGCATCCTTTGGGAACTTTCTGGCACCTTTAGGAGCCTTTTGGCTCATTTGGGAACCTTCTGGAACCTTTAGGAACTTTCTGTCACTCTTAAAAACCTTCTAGAACCTTTAGGAACCTTCTGGAACCTCTAGGAACCTTCTAGAACATTTATAAATATTCTGGAACCTTTAGGAACCTTCTGGAACCTTTAGAAACTTTCTAGAACATTTGGGAACCTTTTGGCTCCTTTAGGAATCTTCTGGCTCCTTTGAGAAGCTTCTGGAACTTTTAGGAACCTTCGGGAACCTTTAGGAACCTTCAGGCTCCTTTGAGACCCAGCCCTTATTAAATCCTCTCCATGAATTCTCTGTATCAGATTTTGGGGTCTCTTTTCTTTTCTCTTTTCTCCGCTCTTCATGGCACGAGGAGATTCCCATGGCCGCGTGAAGGAGATGTGAGCTCACATGGATGACGCTGCCTCAAAGTGGCCTCGGTGCCACCAAAGTGCCACCGGTGCCGAAAATAAACTTATTTCCTTTTCTGCTTCCAACTTTGTTCTGGAGTGAAATTTGTAAAGAAATCTGAGGTTTTTTAGACCGGGAAGGCGGTGGGGTCACATCCCAGCATCTCGAAGCTCTCCTCTCTCCGAGCCATCCCACGGTCTCAGAGCTCCATCCTGTGGCTGTACAGGTGCTGAGCCTCTGGAATGTTCCCTCCTGCCTCACCCTCTCATTAATTACCGGGGTGGCAGGTAATTAACTACTGCACAACGAACTTTGCTGATTCCCAGCCCAGATCCCGCCCTGGGAGGAGCCGGACAGACAGAGGGACAGACAGACTGTGGCAGGCTCTCCAGGGACCTCTGCAGGGCTCAGTCTGTCCCTTGTACCTGCAGAAAACACAAATTCCCCCCACGTTTTGTCCTTCCCTCTCAAGGGAGACTCCGGGTGTATTGCCCAAAGGGATTTGGGATTTTTGGAACCGGCTGTGAGTGGGGTGGAGCAGGAGTGGTGTGGAAATCCCGAATTGCTGCTCTGCTGACGCTGCTGTGATAAAGGGGAGAGGTGGAAAAGCAGGTCCGTGATCCCCGGAGTTCCTCCGGGCTGGTTCTTGCCCAGAACTCAGCAAAGTGGTGGAGAAATGAGGTAGCACTCCAGAGAAATGGGCCATAAAACTGGAAAAGGTGAATCCAGCCTGGGGGAGGCTGGGAGGCACCACTGAGGGTCACCATGGAGTTCTGGAACCTTTAGGAACATTCTAGAACCTTTAAGAATCTTCAGAGATCTTCTAGAATATTTGGGAACCTTTTGACTTCTTTAAGAACCTTCTGGGAGTTTTTTCAGAGTTTATCCATCAGTCTGTTCCTGCACCTGCCTGTATTTACCCTACTTGAACCCTGTGGGAATGTTCCCATCAGGTGAAGGCTGGGAAAGGAGAAAATCCCATTTTTGGATGTTCAGACCAAACCTTTGCACTGCAGGGACAGTTGAGATCTGCTGGTTTTTTCCGAGGAAAATTCGTGGGTTTTCTCCCTCTCCATCCCGACTTCCCCGAGCTCTCTCTGGGTGGTGCTGAAGGGATGAGGAGCAGGCAGGGCTGAGCTCACCCAGCCCTGCTGAAGCTGCAGTTCCACCAGGAGAATCTGGGCTCTGAGGTGTGAGCTCCCAAGGATGATGGAATCATGGAATGGTTCAGGTTGGAAGGGGTTTCAACCTCATCCCATTCCATACCATGGGCAGGGACAACTCCCACTGACCCAGGCTTCTCCAAACCTCATCCAACCTGGTCTTGGACACTTCCAGGCAACCAGAGGCATCCAAAACTTCTCTGTGCCAGGACCTCTTCACGTTCACAGCCAAAGATTCCTTCCAAAAATCCCATCTATACTTTTTATCTGTCCTTTTTCTCTGTCCAGGCCCTTCCAGATGCCTCCATCCCACATAAAACCTCACACTTCAGAGGTGTCCCACAAAACAGGCTCTGGTTTTCCTGTCCTCTACTGAAATCCTCATGGGAGTAACCAAAAATCAGCTGTTGGCGAGGGGAGAAAGGTTCCAACATCCTTAAAAATCACAATGCCCCGGAGGCTTTTCCCCATTCCAGCTGAAAATTGGGGTTGGTTTTGGTGGCCCCAGGGGTGGCAGGAGCTGGTGGCACTGAGAGGGTCCCCTGTGTGGGTGACATTCCTTCCTCCAACTGTCCTCAGACCAGCTAATCCTGATTTAGGCCAAAAACCTTGTGAAGCCTTTGGGGAGTTCCCAGGCAAATAAATTAACAGTCGGATATGACTCCTGAGGATAATGAATGGAGCAATTAAGACTTTCCCATCTGATGACTGTAATTTTCTGAACAACAAGGGGAGGAAGCTGCCAAGGTGTCACAGGGAAAAAAAACTGGGCAGATGACCCAATAAAGAGCTGGGTGGATCCTCAAAAATAGGAAGCAATGCAGTTAAACTGGCCAGGGCATGAGCAGATCCCTCTTGCCCAGGAGTTTGTCCTGCCTTGTCCCCACAGATCCCTGGTGGCCACTGGGATGGGATGACACAGCCAGGACATTACTGGTGTCAGAGTGACAGTGACAGGTTTGGCCAACGAGCCCTCCTGGCATCCCAAAAATGATTCAATTCCATAGTGGGGAGAAGAAAGGATGGGAAAATGCCCAGGAGGGGCTCTGGAAAAGTCCTGTGTGTGAAGAGAAAAGGTTTGGGGCAACTAAAGGTCAAATTAAGATCAAATCAAGACTCGTTGTGATGTTTGGAGCTGCAGGCAGTAACCCAAGACAAAACCATGAGGATTTATTTCCTTCCCTTCATGGCAGATGCTGTTCCCTCTGGGGAGATCCTGAAATGTCAAAATTACAGAACCTCAGAGTCATTTGGGTTTGAAAGAACCTCAAAAATCACCTTGGACACCTTTTCCTAGCCCAGGCTGCTGGGACACAGCAGAATTCCCTCCCGGGAGGGGACCCTGTCATGCAAATAAAATCCCAGGCTCTCCTTACGCTGCCCCAGCCCAGGAACAGCATCATTAAGTCTGAGAATGTCCCTTCCCTCTGTGTCCCAGGGATGTCCTGTCAGGTGTCCTGTCCCCTAACCCATGCAGGTATGTGACCACAGCCCCGAGCTGATGGAGTCACCTCCAGCTGAGCACCCGTGATTCCCTGGCCCTTATCAGCACAGGAAATTCAGCTCTGAGCCTGTGCCTGGGTCACCCCACAGGACCCTCCCGTGGCTCATTGCCCATCTGGAAGCAGAAGGAAATTTCTCTTTTCCCACTCAAGAAGGGGGTGGGTGATGGGCTGGGGGCCACCACCGTGGTGGGAAGTGCAGCTCCAGGGATAATTTGGGATGACACAACCCAAATGGGGCGAGGGACTGGTGTGTGCAGGAAGGAAGTGGCCCCGATTTTGCTGCCATTGCCAAACCCTCCTGTGATAAGGGATCTGCACCTGTGAGGGAGTGAGGCTCTTGCTCAACTCTGACTTCTTCTTTTTGTTTCATCTGCCTCCTGTGTCTGCCTTGGTCAGACTCAGCTCCAGGTCCTTGCTTGCCAAGGGTCAGATTTAATTTGTTTTCAAAATGTTCTTCTACTTCTTTGGAAATTTCAGTTATTTATTTAGAAGTGATTGTTTCTGTTTGACTACAGTGGGAGATCTCCCACTGGCCCAGGTGGCTCCAAGCTCCTCCAGCCTGGCCTGGGACACTTCCAGGAATGGGAAATACATGGAATTCCCTGGGCCAGGCCCTCTCCAGCTTCCCTGGAACCTCTGCAGACCCTGGCAGGGGCTCTGGGGTCTCTACAGGCTCAGCATTCCCAACATTCCCAGCCTAGATCCAATTTCCTTCCCCAGCCTCTCAATCCTCCACTCAAACCCCACCAAGCTTCGCCAGGAACTGAACAGAGCATTTTGATCCCCGGGCAGTTCCTCTGGGATTTAAAGCCAGGAGAGGTTATGTTAAGCTGAGCTTTGCTTTGGGCCATCCCAAAGCCAGGCCCAGCTCATCCCAGTTCCCAGTTCCCAAATTTCCAGTGAAGCTCTGATGATTTCCCAACGAGCCTCAGAAGAATGAGGAACCGGGATGGAAAGAAGAAAATGGAAGTCAGGGTGTGGCCCAGGCTTAAATGTCAGTGGCAAAGTGCAGGGACCAAATAAAAGTGAAATTAGGGAAGCAAAGCACAGCTGGACAATTGACTGTTCCACTGCCAAAACCACCAGCAATTAATTATTGGGGAAAGTTGCCCTGGTTGGGGTACACAAACCTCATCACCTGTGTCGAAATTCCTTGGCAGGGATATACAAAACACAGCAGGTGTTGAAATCGGGAGGATTGCTCCCAGAAATCAGAAGAAATGCATCTGGAAATCAGGAGAAATGCTCCCAGAAATCAGGATAAATTATCCCAGAAGTCGGGAGAAAGCAGGAGAATTGCTCCCAGAAATCAGGAGAATTGATCCAGGAAATCAGGAGAAATTATCCCGTAAATCAAGAAAATTGCTCCCAGAAATCAGGAGAAATGCTCCCAGAAAACAGGAGAAATGATCCCAGGAATCAGGAGAAATGATCCCAGAAATCAGGAGAAATTATCCCAGAAATCAGGAGAAATCAGGAGAGATAATCCCAGAAATCAGGAGGAATGCTCCCAAAGCCCCACCAAGCTCAGCTTTGGCATCCCCTAAAACCCCAGGGTTCATTTTTTCTGTTCCAGAACGTTCTGGAGCTCTGCCAGCTGCCTCCCAAGTGTCCTCGATGCCAACAGCAGAGATAAACAAGCTGCTCTAGATCTGTTCCAGATCTGCAGAGGATGTTCTGGAGCCACAGCCCTTCACAAACACTGAATCCCTCCATGTCTCCCTTCCCTGCCCTAATTTCCTCCCAGTCCAGACACCCCCAACACCGAATTTCAGGGAAGGATGGGCGAGAAGGGGAGGTGATTTTTGTTTTATTTCACTTTTTTGTTGTTCATTTTATTGAAATTTTTTTTGGTGAGGATTGAACTCAGCTGCTCGTCCTCCAACAGCGAGGTGCATGAGAGTGACGTGGAGAAGAGACTTCCAAAAGTAATAAAAGAAAAGGTTACTAGAATTTTGGCAATAAAAATATGTTAATACAATTTTAGTAATAAAAAATGTTAATATAATTTCGGTAGCAAAAAAATGTTAATATAATTTTGGCAATAAAAATGTTAATATTATTTTGGGGCTTCTTATAACAAAACCCTGCAGATATCCCATGAAATCCCATTCTGGTGGGAGATTTGGAGAATTCTGTGTGCTCGGGAGGGGATCCCTTGTCCTGTGCCCCCTGTGCTGGTGTCACCTCCAGCCAAGCTCTGTGGTGGGATTTGTGATGAGATAAAACTGAGATAAGACTGAGCAGCCTCGTGCTGTGGGGCAGGAGGTGGCACCTACGTGACACCTGGGTGACACCTGGGTGGCACAGCCTCAGGCTCTGTCACCAAAGAACAGCTCTGAAATAATAAATCAACCTCCAGTTGCCTCAATCGTCTCCATCTGAGCAAAAGATCCTCCCAACCCTTGGAGCTTTGGAGCCTGGAGAGTTTTGCTGGAGAAATTTCCTGCTGCTGCCTGGAATGATTCCAGGTTGGCAGAGGAAAGGCAGGAAAAGTTGGAGCAAGCCCAGTCCAGAGTAGATTTCCCTGCAGCTGTTCCCCCCAGAGGGAACAATTCCTCCCCAACGTCCAACCAAAATTTCCCCTCTTTCAGTTTTAACCTGTTGCCCCTTCTCCTGTCTCCAAACCCACATGAAAATCTCTCCCCATGTTCCTTCATGTTCTGGAAGGCCACAACAAAATCACCCTAAAGCTTCTTGAGGCTGAACAATCCCAACTCCCTCAGCCTTTCTGAAAATCTCCCCAAGGACCAATTCCCTCCTTTTTAGTGCTTTTGCCCTCCTTTTTAAGACTTTTCCCCTCATTTTAAGGACTTTTTTCCTCCTTTTTTGGGATTCTTCCTTCCACTTCTCTGTAGGTCAAACTTCCTAAGGCTGCAAATCATGTGGAGCAGCCCAGATTTGCATCACTGCAACCTCTGGCCCTGAATTTGTTGTGTTTTTTGGGAACTACAGTAGCCGGGACTCATCAGAGTCCAATGTGTCCCTGGCAATAACGTGGGTGTCATTAGGAACATATAATCCACAGCCTGGCTTGCATCACACCTTAATGACACGCCACCATGAGTCTGGCAGCTCAGAAATATTTTCTAGAATGAGAAATAAATTTCCCCATAAAGACAAATAAAACCCCCCTCACGTTTCCTCTCTGGAATGGCAGATTTTCCTAGAGAAGGAAAAAAAAATTAATTCACTTTATTAAGCTGAAAATGGGCCTGGTTTTTGCTATTTCCTCACTTTACTCAGGGTAGGTGGAGCCATCCACTAATTTTAACGCCGCCAACGACAGGAGAGGTGTTGGAAGGAAGAGCGATAGCAATCTTTGCAATGACGAGCCCGAGATTATGCGAAGCAAGTGGGCAGTAGGGGCTGGGCTTGGCTGTAAATAAATCAATCATTGATTCTTTCCAAGAGGATCACCAGATACTATATAAAAGTTCTCCCATAGCTCCTTCCCTCAGTCCCGTTGACTCCTTTCCACCGTTTCGTGCCGTGGGACACGGTAAGAGATTCCCTGCTACTGATGGGAATTAATTTGTCTGATTAGGTTTGGAGTGCTGGAGTGGAAATTTGGGATTAAATGTGGCTTGTGGGTCTCATGGTTACAAAATTCCTCTTTGCTTGCAGCTATTTTTGTGTTTTTCCTACCCATTCAGGGATTGTGTAACCACACAGGAAAAGGAGACGGGACATGGAAAATTTGGGGGTTGGAGCCCCTCAGATTTCTCAGGCCCAGCACTGCTGGTCCCACCACACACACAACTCCTGAATATTCTGGGAAAGGACAGGGACAAGAGGGTTTGCTGGTTTGCAAAGAGTGGGAAGCAAAGAAATGGAAATGCAAAGTGGGTCTCTATCCTCATTTCCCAGTCTTTATCCAAATATTTCTTCTGAGGAGCCATTTTCTCCCCAGGCCTTTGGGCACCCTGTCCTGCTGATCTTTTCCTTTCAGAGCCTTCCCTTCACAGAAACATCAATTCCTGCTGCTGGCAGACAAGGACGTGGCCAGGGATGAAATGTTAAAGAAGTGCTCAAACTTCAGAGCATCCCTTGGCGAGAGATACACATCAAAACCTGGAGCTGCTGAACTTTTGGGCTTTTTTTTTTTTCCCCTTCTTTTGCATCACTGACAACTTTTCCACAGGCTCTTCCTTCTCCTTCTGAAGGTGAAATGATACACTAAGCTCTTTTGAAAGAAGGATTGAAGAATTTCAAAGTACAATGAATTATTGTCATGCAAATGAGGAGCCGGGTTCTTCCCTGCGGCCAGGGAATAATAATCCCTATCCCTGAGCATTGCAGCCCTTTCGAAATTCCCAAACCACATCTGGATGAGGGTAATTCTGGGGTACCACAGCCTTGTGTGCCTCTCGCAGTGACGCACCTGATGCAAGACAAAGTTATTGAGTAATGATTATTGTCCCAGATAAAAAAAAGAACAGTTATATCTGGGCAAGAAGGTTCTGCGGGTGGAATAAGCTGAAAACCTCATGGGTTTTAATTAACTAATTAATTAATTAATTCCCTAAGCTGACAACTTTTGCATCAGTCAGAGCTGGAGGAAGGAGCGAAAAAAGGGAAGGGAAGACAATTCCCTGTTGGAAGGGGATGGGGTGGCTCAATGCTCAATAACACAACACTCCCTCCCTCTGGAAGCACTCAGGCCTGGCTTTTGTCTCTCCTGCAGGACTCCCATCACACAGACCATGGGCTCCCACCAGCAGAAGGGCGATGGCCAAGGCATGGCTGAACAGTCCGGAGGTTGCCACGGCGGCGGTGGTGGCTGCTGCTGCTGCTGCCACGGAGGAGGAGGAGGAGGAGGTGGAGGAGGAGGATGCTGCCACAGCAGCGGTGGATCCATGGGACAGCAGAGCCAGGGATCGTCCTGCCACGGAGGAGGAGGAGGAGGAGGATGCTGCCACGGAGGTGGCGGCGGCGGTGGCAGCGGTGGAGGTGGCGGGATAATTTATCAGACTCACATGGCATCATCCTCCTGTGGAGGTGGAGGAGGAGGAGGAGGAGGTGGAGGAGGAGGAGGAGGAGGCCAGCAAAGCCAAGGATCCATCTGCATCATTGGAGGAGGAGGAGGAGGAGGAGGAGGGGGGGGCTCAGGCCAACAAAGCCAAGGTCCCATCATTATTGGAGGGGGTGGAGGTGGCGGAGGAGGAGGTTCTGACCACCAGAGCCATGTGCCCATCTGCATCATTGGAGGGGGAGGAGGAGGAGGAGGTGGTGGTGGAGGTGGTCAACAAAGCCAAGGCCCCATCTGCATAGGGGGGGGAAGCAGTGGAGGTGGTGGAGGCGGTGGTGGAGGACAGCAGGGCAAAGGAATCATTGTTGTTGGAGGAGGCAGCGGTGGAGGAGGAGGAGGAGGAGGAGGAGGAGGAGGAGGCCACCAGGGCCAAGGTCCCATCTGCATTGGAGGAGGCAGTGGAGGAGGAGGAGGTGGTGGAGGTCAACAAAGCCAAGGTCCCATCTGTGTTGGTGGGGGTGGAAAGGGAGGAGGAGGAGGAGGTGGAGGAGGTGGCTCAGGCCACCAGGGCCAAGGTCCCATCATTATTAGTGGAGGAGGTGGCGGTGGAGGAGGAGGAGGAGGCCACCAGGGCCAAGGTCCCATCTGCATTGGTGGTGGCAGTGGAGGAGGAGGGGGAGGTGGTCAGCAAAGCCAGGGTCCCATCGTTATTAGTGGTGGTGGTGGAGGTGGAGGTGGCAGCTCAGGGCAGCAAAGCCAAGGTCCCATCTGTGTTGGTGGGGGTGGCAAGGGAGGAGGAGGAGGAGGAGGAGGTGGAGGAGGTGGCTCAGGCCACCAGGGCCAAGGTCCCATCATCATTAGTGGTGGTGGTGGTGGTGGAGGTGGAGGTGGAGGTGGCTCAGGGCAGCAAAGCCAAGGTCCCATCTGCATTGGAGGAGGAGGAGGTGGTGGAGGAGGCGGTTCAGGCCACCAGGGCCAAGGTCCCATCATTATTAGTGGTGGTGGTGGTGGAGGAGGTTCAGGGCAGCAAAGCCAAGGCCCCGTGTGCATTGGGGGAGGCAGTGGAGGAGGTGGAGGAGGTGGAGGAGGCTCAGGCCACCAGGGCCAAGGTCCCATCATCATTAGTGGTGGTGGTGGTGGTGGAGGTGGAGGTGGAGGTGGAGGTGGCTCAGGGCAGCAAAGCCAAGGTCCCATCTGCATTGGAGGAGGAGGAGGTGGTGGAGGAGGCGGCTCAGGCCACCAGGGCCAAGGTCCCATCATCATTAGTGGCGGTGGTGGTGGCTCAGGGCAGCAAAGCCAAGGCCCCGTGTGCATTGGTGGAGGCAGCGGAGGAGGAGGAGGAGGAGGAGGCTCAGGCCACCAGGGCCAAGGTCCCGTTGTCATCATCGGTGGTGGAGGTGGAGGAGGAGGCGGAGGGGGCTCCTCCAGCTCAGGAGGAATGTCCATGCAGCAGCAGACCCAGCCCATCTGCTGGCCACCACAGACCAAGCGCAAGTAGAGCCCACCTGAAGGACTCAGATACCAAGGAAACCCAAGATATGAAGATACCTCACATTTCCTTCTCTGATAAATTTAAGATTATTTGCGTTATTCTTTTCTCCCTTCCCCTGGGGACGGGAACTTCTGGTGTTGTGTATCTGTAATTGCAGCCAGGGTTGTCCCTGTTCCTGCCTCCATTTTCAAGTACTTGCATGAAAAAAATAAAACTTGCAGTTCTAGAGAGTTCTGTGTGTCAATGGGTGGATTTTTCAGCCCTGGTTGCTTTATTTCCATATCTGGTTTGATTCCAGTGCTGTTGCAATAAAGCTCCAGAGCAAAACTGCACTGAAACCCCACTGGTAGAAGAGATTCTGGATTCACTAAATATTATCAGATCATTTATTAATATCTCTTCATGGTGATGATGATTTTGACTTTTGCCTGTCAGAGAAGGCACCACAAGGTTGATCACTGGGGTCCCTCTACCTCACCAAAATTCTGATAATGCCCAAGAAAGTTCTGAGTGGGTTCAGAGAGACAAGATGACAAAATTCTGCTGTGCAGGATTTCAAGGTGCAATTACAGGGGTGAGAAAAGCTCGGGCCCTTCATGAGCTGGTGCAGGAGCTCCTGGTGCTCTCACCAGTGGAGGAGAAATTCAAGGGATCCTCAAGACTTTTCCAGCTCTGAACCCCCAATGGAATCACAGGCAGGCTCAGGACTTCAGCAAGGCCCTTCCAAGGGTGCTCGGGCTGGAACACCGGGGGATTTCCTCATTCCCACAGGGCTCAAACACAGCCCTGGGTGTGAGTCACTAGAGTTTCCCACTTTGATGTGGTCTACTCTGGCAATTAGCAGGGAAAGGGAATTAAACCTCAAAAGTGATCTGCGGGAGGCAGGTGACGGACACTGGGAATTGTCACAGGAGAAACAGGAATGACCCAGGGCTGTGATGGCTTCTCCTGTCCCTGTACCCTCTGCCCTCTCCCCCTTGGGGATCTCAGTGAGACAAACATCTCAAAACACATCCAGATGAGCCCCTCCAGCCCGAGGTCCCACTGGAACAGCTGAGTTTCCTGGGATTTTATTACGGGAAGTCATCAATGGTGCTGAAATTCCAGTGGCTGGGAAGTGCACAAGCACAAGCACCAGCTCTTTGCAAAGAGCAAAGCCAAGTTTGGGGTCCCATTTCAGTGGGGTGGGAACAGTGTTGTCAGAAATCCCTGCACCCAGAAATGTCCCAGGAGCAAGAAAAGCAGAATACAAATGATAGAAGTTCTCAGAGTGACAGGAGAAGCATGGCACAGACCCAAATCTTGTTGCTTCTTCAGAAATGCCCCAAAATGGGCAGGAATTAATCCTTTCGGTCCATATCCATGGAGATGCTGCTGCAAAGAGACGGGGATGTTGGGTCTGGTACCCCTCCATCTCCATCACTTGGTGTGGTGGGGCCTGCCTGACCTCTGGTGAAATCAAATAAAAATAAATCCTGATCAACCCTTCGCTGCTCTGGTGGGAAACCTCCCACAGCCAAGGGGGATTCCTCTGGTGCCCCAGAAATACCAGACCCAGCTCTGTTCTCCCAGGAATCTCCACAATCACAGAAGGGTGGAATCACAGAATAACCTGAGGTGGAGGACCCCCAAATCGAGCTCCCGAGCCTGCACAGACCCCTTTTGCCTCCCATCTGTAAACACTCAATAAAATTAACGTTACATCAATAAAATGAGTGTACATCTCAATAAAATGTTACATCAATAAAGTGAGTGTACATCTCAATAAAATAAGGTTTCCCAGCCCCTTCTGGTGTCGGTCACCAGCGGCATCTCCCGGTTGGATTGGAGGGTGTCCAGCTCCAGAATCCAGCAGGAGCCCCAGAATCCCACCCGGGAGTTTCAGCCGCGGGATCCCAGCTCACGTGTGGGACCTGCTGCGGATGCGGGGTGGCCAAGGAAGTGATGCACGGCAGAGGCATCGTCCACATGCAGTGAGTCAGGAGAAGTGGGACGAAGGAGGAGAGGTTTGTTTGGTAAATAAACCAATCACCATTCCTCTGGATGCCTCACTTCCCACTCAGGAAAAACGGTATAAAGGCCAGTGGATCTCAAGGTGCTTCATTCGCTCAGCTTTGCCCTGAGGTGTCCGTGGTCAAAGCCCAGGAGGGTAAGTCCAACTCTGCCCAGGGGATTCTTCTCTTCCTTTTCTGCTTCCAAAATGCAAAATTTTTCGGAAAAAAACATTGGGTGGGTGGCGGTAGAAGGGCATGGAAGTTGCTGTGATGAATTGAAATCTCTTGTGGGTGGCTTGGTCCTGCCAGACCAAACAGAAACAGGATCGGCATTACTAAAGGTTGTCTATCATCAGTGTTGAGATGGAGATGGAATGACTGCGATAAGGAGATGGGACAACTTTGGGATAAAACTCCTTAAAATATGATCCTGGACACACAAAGTGTTGCTGGGCTGGACTGGGGTCACAGGTCTTGAGAAATTCTGCTGAGAATTAGTGGCTACTCTGGAGTAAAAAGTTTTTCCTTGCAGGGTTACTGCTTCAAGATGTGCTCTAGACAAAGTGGGTGCCACGGCTGCGGCTGCTGCTGCTGCTGCCAGGGCAGTTCCCAGTCCCAGAGCTCCTCTGGCGGGGGAGGAGGCGGATCCTGCTGCGGTGGAGGATCCTCCGGAGGATCAGCCCAGAAGATCATTATCAGCTCTGGCGGCGGTGGAGGAGGAGGAGGCTCCTCCGGGTGCTGCGGTGGAGGATCCGGCGGTGGATCCTCAAAAAGCATGATGGGAGGTGGAGGTGGTGGAGGTGGATGCTGCGGCGGAGGATCCGGCGGTGGATCCTCAAAGAGCATGATGGGAGGTGGAGGAGGAGGAGGATCCGGCGGATGCTGCGGTGGAGGATCCGGCGGTGGATCCGGTGGGATGAAGATCATCATGGGAGGTGGAGGCGGTGGAGGAGGTGGATGCTGCGGTGGAGGATCTGGCGGTGGATCTTCAAAGAGCATGATGGGAGGTGGTGGTGGTGGTGGATCTGGTGGATGCTGCGGTGGAGGGTCCGGTGGTGGATCCTCAAAAAGCATGATGGGAGGTGGAGGCGGTGGATCTTCAAAGAGCATGATGGGAGGTGGTGGAGGCGGTGGAGGAGGATGCTGCGGTGGCGGATCCAGTGGTGGATCCTCAAAGAGCATGATGGGAGGCGGTGGAGGCGGTGGAGGCGGATGCTGCGGTGGCGGATCCAGTGGTGGATCCTCAAAGAGTATGATGGGAGGCGGTGGAGGAGGAGGATCCGGTGGATGCTGTGGTGGTGGATCTGGCGGTGGGTCCGGTGGGATGAAGATCATCATGGGAGGCGGTGGAGGCGGCGGCGGATCTGGTGGATGCTGCGGTGGAGGATCCGGCGGTGGATCCTCAAAGAGCATGATGGGAGGTGGAGGCGGTGGCGGATCCGGTGGATGCTGCGGTGGAGGATCCGGCGGTGGATCCTCAAAGAGCATGATGGGAGGTGGAGGCGGTGGCGGATCCGGCGGATGCTGCGGTGGTGGATCCGGCGGTGGCAGTGGAGGATCAGCCCAGAAGATCATCATCAGCTCTGGTGGCGGCGGAGGAGGAGGTGGCTGCTGCGGTGGCGGATCCGGTGGCGGCTCCTCCGGGGGGAAGATCATCATGGGAGGGGGTGGTGGTGGAGGTGGATGCTGCGGTGGCGGCTCCAGCGGCGGCTCCTCGGGCCAGACCATCATCATCAGCTCTGGAGGTGGCGGCGGGGGCTCCTCCCAGCAGAAATGTCCCATTGTCGTCCCCGTGGTGTCCCACCAGACCAAGCAGAGCTCCTGCTGGCCCGGCCAGCAGAAGTAACTGCCCTGGACAGGGAACAGCTGAATTCCTGCGCTCCAGGTTTGGTCCCAGCACATCCCCATCCCTTGTGCCCCTTGGTGCTGCATCCCTTTGCTGTGAACTCCCAGGTGGCTCTTCTGTGCCATAAATGTGACGGGAAATAAAGGTTTCTGTGCACAGAACTGGTTTGTGAGGTTGCTTTTCTCATTTGTCAGTTTGCTGGCCCAAAAGTGAATAAAAACATCCAAAACATTCTGCTGGGAAATGTTCTCCAGCCTCCAGTGCTGGAGCAGGTGCTCATCAACAGATCTTTCCTATCCAAAGGAATTTTGCCCTCTTTCATCCTGATCCCATTCTCTGTGTCCTGTCCCTGCAGTTTCTGAGGAAAAATCGCTCTCCAGCTTCCCTGCAGCCCCTGCAGATCCTGGGAGGGGCTCTGGGGTCTCCACAGGCTCAGCATTCCCAACACTCCCAACATTCCCAGTCTGGATCCATCGGGGAAGGACTCTAGGCCTTTTATCAACTTCATGCCCCCCTCTGAACTTGCTCCAACAATTCCACATCACTTTTATGTTGGGGACACCAGAACTAGACACAGAATTCCTGGTGGGATCTCACCAGAGCAGAGTAGAGGGGGAAAAACCCTCCCTCATCACCCTGCCCACTCTCCTTTGGATGCAGCCCAGAGACAGTTGGCTTTCCTCTCAAAGAGGGGAAATCCTCTCAAAAAGGACTCACAAAGTCCTCTTTGGAACAGGTGGGATTAATCTTGACTCCAGTGAGTTTAAAATCTAGGCCCAGAGGGTTTTTGTTCATCTCACAAACACACCCAGAAGGGAGGAAACAAAATTAGGAATTAAAGGGATCGTCGGCCATGACACGCTAGAGGGATCACGACTGACAGATTTTGGGGAAAACTGGAGAACTCTTCTCCAGGATCACAGCCCACTTTCTCAGCATCACTGAGGGAATCTGGTGGGAAAAGGGATCCAGGATGCTGTGGGATCTGGCTAGGGATTTGTCCTTTATGGTACCAACCACCCAGCGAGGTGTTTGCAGTGAGGACATGAAGAGGGTTCCCACGGGTTCCAGAACTGCAGGGGAAAGGCCCCAGCAGAACATCACAAATCTGAGAACGTGGCCCCAAAGCATTTTTCATCCCCATTTCCCTTTAGCCATCACAGACATCCAAATTTCTCCCTGACCTGGGAGAGGTTGTGGTAGTGCTGGCCCTTCTGGTAATTGTGCTTCCAGCCACACTTTTCCTACACCTCTGGCAAACAAATCCACCTGCTACAAGTCCAGGGGCTCCAAAACTGTCTGGGTTTGCAGAAGCTCTTGTCAGCACCCTCCAAAAACCTCCACGGCCTTTCCTCATCTCTGGGTCAGGTCAAGTTGCTAATCTGGGTGTCCCTCTGTGCCAAGGAGCTGCTAATCCTGGGTGTCCCTCTGGGCAAGTCCCTGCAGGTTGGAGGCACAGAAGGGATCAAGGTGTTGAGATCCTCTGTAGTACAACACCCACACATCAGAGCTGGGAGCCAGAAGAGCGGTGACACCTCAGATCTGGAGATGAGAACAGAGATAAGGCCATGGCAGGGATTTCAAAGCCCCTGCACGTGTGTCCCCAGTGCTGGTGGCCCTGTCCCCATCCCAAGGGTGTCAAAGTCACGTTCACAGTGACAGTCGGGACCTGCTGCTGCTGTCACACGTCCCCCACAGCCAGAACCCCATTAGTCCTTCCTCTACTCAGTGTCCTGGCAGGGCGGATGCTGCTGTCAGGCTCCAAACACGCGTGACACAGAGCTGGTGTTGGGACAGCCGTGCTGACAAATTCATCCCGCAGCAGGGAACGCATCCAGGTGACTCCCCTGCTCAGGTGAGGGTGGCGTGGCCAGTGAAGACCCTGGGAAATGGGTTCTGTTGGGGTAAAGAGGATGTTGGACATCCTAGAGTTTAAGTCTTGATGGTCTTCAAGTGTAACTTTGAAAACAGAAGGATTTCAAGGTTTTTTCCACTCCAGCCTGGAGATTGAGACCCCTGGAAGCTGGAGCTGAGCACAGACATCCATGGAAATCCAACAGCCACCTTGGAGTCAAAAGATGGAAGGGAAAAGTCCTTTTTGTCACCCTCACAGCATCCTCTGGCACAGACCCGGGCAGTTCCAGAGCAGGGAACTCCATTGGGGTTCAACCTCTGGCCTTTCCCAGCAGGATGGATGTGCTCCTGCTCCCCATCTTGCCAGTCCTTGAGGAAATTCTCCAGAATTCCCTGGGACTCTGCTCATGCTCATCCTTTATTATCCTTGTCCTTACATCATGCTCTGGCCCCATCTCTTGCCATCTGCTCATCTGCTCATCTGCTTTGTGAAGCTGCTTCTCTCCTTTGTCAGTTTGCTCCCCAAAAATGAATAAAACATCCTAAACATTCTGCTGAAAAATGTTCTCCAGCCTCCGATGTTGGAGCAGATGCTCATCAATCGATCTTTCCTATATCCAACCGAATTTTCCTCTCTTTCATCCTGACCCTATTCCCTGTGTCCTGGCCCCACAGTTCCTGAGGAAAAGTCCCTCTCTAGCTGGAGACGATTTGAGGCCAGGGGTTGGGTATGGGAACACAGTCCCCACTCTGTCCTGAGCACCCAAAATTCTCCAGCCCAGCAGAAACACATTGGGCTCCCCCTATTACCCCAAAGCAGACCCTGAGATGCCGTTTGTCCCAAAAATTTGGGAGCGAGGCTCCCGGAAGAGAATCATTAAGCAGAATTAGGGACTGGGGCACAGAATTGGGCTGATGCACCTCCTTCGCATCAGCTCTGCTGCAAGTGAGTCAAAGAAGGAGGCAGCTGGAGCTGGGCTCTGTAAATCAATCTCTCAGCATTCCTTAGGGTGTCTCACTTCCCTCAGGAGCGCAATCCATCCCGTATAAAAGCTCAGCTGTCCCGGAGCTCCTCACTCAACCAACGCTGAGCATCGCCACGTTCCCACCAACACTGAAGGTAAGCCCATGGATACGGAAACTTCTGGAACCTCCTTGCAGGGAGATCCCCTCCAGCAGTTCATTTTTGGGTGTTCTTTGAACTGTGGTGGCTCCACCAAAAACCAACTGGAGGTGCCAACAGAACTCCCTTCCTCAGGCAGGGAGCTACAGCTGGAACTCTGTGAGCTGAACTTTCAGCTGCTGAGTCAGTGTGAGACATCCAGAAGGATCCACAGAATTTTTTTAGGCGTGTCAGAGCATGTGTGCAAAACTGGGGATTTGTTCCCAACCTTCCTGCACGCAGAGATTTTCTGGAACTGCTGTGACCTGTGGGGAGCTCCCCGGAATGTCACGATAGTCTCATAGTGGGGAGGGGGTTTAAAGCTGCAGAATTTGGGACAAATGGGGCAATTCCTGGGATTTCTTCCTTTTTTCTCTGCTGGGAAGGCTCTTTCTGACAGCTCCATTCCTTGCAGGCTCACAGCTCCAAGATGTGCTCCAGACAAAGCTCCGGGGGCTGCCATGGGATGTCCTCCCAGTCCAGTGGTTGCCACAGCCAAGGCTCCGGTTGCCACAGGAGCAGCTCCTCCAGTTACCAGTCCCAGGGCTCCTCCTGCTGCGGGGGTGGAGGGGGCTCCGGAAAAGTCATCATCAGTTCTGGTGGAGGAGGAGGATCCTGCTGCAGTGGGGGTTCTTCGGGATACGGGATGGGAGGGGGATGTGGTGGTGGATCTTCAGGATCCAAGGTCATCGTTGTAGGTGGAGGTGGTGGAGGCTCCTCTGGATGCTGTAGTGGAGGATCTTCAGGTTATGGGATGGGTGGAGGATATGGTGGATCTTCGGGATCAAAGACCATCATTGGAGGAAGCAGTGGAGGCTACTCTGGATGTTGCAGTGGGGGCTCCTCCAGCTATGGGATGGGTGGAGGATATGGTGGATCTTCAGGATCAAAGACCATCATTGGAGGAAGCAGTGGAGGATCCTCTGGATGCTGCAGTGGAGGATATGGGATGGGAGGGGGATACAGTGGTGGATCTTCAGGATCAAAGAGCATCATTGTAGGTGGAGGTGGTGGTGGAGGATCCTCTGGATGCTGCAGTGGTGGATCCAGCTATGGGATGGGTGGAGGTTATGGTGGATCTTCGGGATCAAAGACCATCATTGGAGGAAGCAGTGGAGGATCCTCTGGATGCTGCAGTGGTGGATCCAGCTATGGGATGGGTGGAGGATATGGTGGATCATCGGGATCAAAGAGCATCATTGTAGGTGGAGGTAGTGGAGGATCCTCCGGATGCTGCAGTGGAGGATCTTCAGGATACGGGATGGGAGGAGGGTATGGTGGTGGTTCCTCAGGGACAAAGGTCATCATTGGAGGGGGAAGCAGTGGAGGCTCCTCTGGATGTTGCAGTGGGGGCTTCTCCAGCTATGGGATGGGTGGAGGATACGGTGGATCTTGGGGATCAAAGAGCATCATTGGAGGAAGCAGTGGAGGATCCTCCGGATGCTGCAGTGGAGGATCCAGCTATGGGATGGGAGGAGGATCCAGCTATGGCATGGGAGGAGGATACAGCAGTGGCTCCTCGGGCCAGACCATCATCATCAGCTCTGGAGGTGGCGGCGGAGGCTCCTCCCAGCAGAAATGTCCCATTGTCATCCCTGTGGTCTCCCACCAGAGCAAGCAGAGCTCCTGCTGGCCTGGCCAGCAGAAGTAACAACCCTGGGCAACTCCAGTGCTGAGGCTCTTTGCCTCCAGCCCTGGTTTGCTGCCTGGTCTTCCCAGCTGTCCCCTCCTGTCCTCTGGACACTGCATCCCCTTATGAGAGCTCCAGGATGCCCCTGCTTCTGGCATTGGGGTGCCTTTGGTCATGTTGCTTTCCCAAAGGCACTTTTTAAATCCAATAAATATAATTGTTCAAACTTGCCTTTCTTTTGGGAGTTCGTTCATCTGTTGCACTATCAACCTGCACTTCACAGTCTCAAGATATAGAAATGTCTCTGATGAGATATTTCATTCCAAAGCCACCTGGTTTATTGCCCCAGAAGTTTTGCACCTTCATTTCCCACCTGGGCTCTGCGAAGGAGGAACAGAAGATCCCAAAATTTGAAGGAATCATGGCACCAACACCCTTTAGTGCATCTGTGTCCTCTGACCCAATGACCACCTCTGTGAACCTGATGGGAGACATGAACAGGCCCTGTAAGGGTTAGGGATGACCCAAGAGCAGCTGGTGATGCCCCAGGTGGGCAATGAAACCATGACAACATCCCTGGCCTTGCCATCCTCCCCCTTCCTGCAGCAAATCCAGGGGAACAGCGCCAGGGGAGGCTCAGGATGGATATCAGCAGGAATTTCCTCCTGGTGTTGGATCCCAGAAATCAGGATATTTTGAGATTTCTGTGCTTTCAGGCACAGATCCCCCTGGAGAGCACTGCTTTTGATCTGAGGCCTTGGAGACGTCTTCTAAATATCAGTGATCAAGTAAAAATCACGAGTGTGTAGTAGATTAGAAGTGTGTGCTTTCACAGGCAGATGGGTTTTAAATTTGAGGTTTTTATAGTATAGCAATAGGTATGGGACAAGATGAAAATTTTGGGGCATTGCCTCTTTCTTTGTTCAGCCTTGTTCTTCTTCTTCCATGGATGAAGTTTCTGGTTGGTCAGTCAGTGTCACTCTGAGGGTCATGGGAATCTGGTTATTGGGACAAAAGTATAAATAATATAGGTGTTAATTCTTTATTGGACTATTTAGGTTTAAAAGATCTTGTACTAACTGCACTTGAGGTCATTTTCCCCTGCTTCTAGCAAGAAGCTGGAAGTGCTGCTGTACGCTCTGTACTTTCTGATAAGATGGAATAAACATCCAAGCCTGAGCACGAGAAAAACTGTTTCAATCGTGTTTTTGTTATCCTGGCTCTGAAGACAAACAGACCAGACTGATGACAAACCAATAAAAAGCCCCTGGACTGCTGTTACATCCTGGCAAGGGGAGTCAGGCTTGGCAGGGGCTGCCCAGGGAGGTTTGGAGTGACCACTCCTGGAGGTGTCCAAGGAAAGACTCAGGATGTGCCACAAAGCAGGAACAGGCTGGACTCATGGTCTGCATGGGCTTTTTTCCAACCTCAGAGATTCTGGAATTCCGTGGAATTCCCAGAGGTCAATCTTACCTGTGAACCAACCAATGCAGCCCCAGGGCCAGGCAGGAGGGAATTAAACCAGCAACAAATCCTTCAGGCAGTTCTGAATCTTCCTCCCGGCCTCAAATCCTTCCCTTCCCAGGCTTTGCACCTGCTCTGGCACGGATTTCTGCCCGGGGATGGAGTTTTGGCCAAAGCTGCGACTTTTCTGTCCCCACAGCAAAATTCCCGGAGCTGATCCAGGCTCCAGGAGCTTCTCTGCTCAGGCTGGATCAGCTCTGGGATTTGCAATCCCCTGCAGTCCCCTTGGTGCTCCTTCCAAACCAGAGGAAGGAGGTGAGAGAGAAGGAAGGAAAGAATTTAGGGGCACAGTCCTTCATTAAAGCCTAATCCAGGCAGGCTGGGTTTAAGCATTGGGATGTTCACACCTCCGCAAGTTCTGTCTTTAAGCACTCTTGCAAAATTCCCACTTAGGCCATCAATCATTTTTGACAAAACTTCTGGGTCATATGCAAAAAAAAAAAAAAAAACTAAGCAAAACGAAAAAAAAAAAAGAAGGAGAAGGAGAAGGAGAAGGAGAAGGAGAAGGAGAAAAAGAAAAAGAAAAAGAAAAAGAAAAAGAAAAAGAAAAAGAAAAAGAAAAAGAAAAAGTGAAAAAAAAAAAGGAAAAACAAGAAAAAATAAAAAAAAAAAAAATAGAACAAGAAACCACAAATCTTGCCCTGGGGCCATCAGAGAGCTGCAGGAGGGACACACTTGTCACCAGAGCTCTGTGACATTTCTTGCCCCATGCCCCTCTGTCCATTGGCATCGCTGCACATTCTCCTCCTCCCACACCCCCACCCACCTGTCCCAGGGCTGGGGGACAGAAGGTTCCTGCGTAGCCCAGGGCAGGGGCACAGGAATCAGCTCATTAAGCAGAAGTATCAATTAGAGCAGCGAAATGAGCGGTGTGAAGGGAGATACGGATCGGGAGCCAAAGCAAACACTGAAATCGCAGTTTGGTAAATAAATCCTTCTCATTCCCGAGGGTGTCTCACTTCCCATACGCGTTAAACGCCATATAAATGTTCCTGAGGCTCTTAAAGCTCCTCATTACATCGACTTTTACCTCCTAAATGTGTTTCCGATGGCTGAAGAGGGTAAGTCTGGGGTTTTTTTAATGGGATTTTATCATTTATCACCTTGGCTGGTGCTGGCAGCATGATCTGTCTGCCTGAGACAAGCCCTTGGGATCTGGGTGGGCTTGGATCCCTTGGATCCCTTCTGGGTCCAACCTGTGGGGAGAAAGGTGGAATCGGGATGAGCAGGGTAAAAACCTGGATGGGTCTTTGGTGGTGGGACCAGATTGCACAATCTATGTGGGGTTTTTCATATTAATTAATAATGCATTTTTTAATGTTAATTAATAACTCTGAGCTGGACCTCAGAATGGCCATGAACCTCTGTGGGCCAATCACCTTCTATCAAAGGATTTTGGGACTGCAGCAACAGAGCCAGGGGTGGAAACTTTGATCCATCACTCTTGCAACAGCTGAGAAACAGAAATGGGGATATTTTTGCATGATATTCTAGGTGGTTTTCACAGTTCTGTGGCTGTAGATGTGAAAATGATTGAGGGAAACCATGGCAGTCGTTACAGGGGAAAATAATGCATTTCAGATTTTATATTTCAGATTTTTTTTATATTTTCAGCTTTTGTGTTCTCTGGAAATAGGAATAGAAAGAAGAAAGTTATCCCAGGAAGAGCCCAGATATCCTTGAATTTGGAGAATAGGGTCTTGGAGCAACCTGGCCTACCAGAAGGTGGCCCTGCCCATGGCAGGGTAGATGAGCTTTCAGCACTTTTCCAACCCAAACCATAATTTCATGATTCTCTAACAGCTCAGCTTGGTTTCAAAGCCTGGAAATTGTCCCAGGCTTTCCTGACCACACCACCTGGCATGTCCCCACCTGTCGCTATAAAGCTAGGAAGCAGGAAAAAAATATAGACTTTCTTCAGAGGTAGAAGAAATCCCTTTATTAAAGAAGCAACCACACTTTTATAGGCTAGATTGTAGAACCAAGGATTGAGGCAAACTGATTGGTCTAAGGAAGGTAACACCCTTTGCAAACACGTTTTTACCAAAATATCACAATTCTCCCGCATCCAGCAGGTGCAAATCTCTGTTATTAATTACTTCTCTTCTGTTTTCCTTCGAGCACAAAGTGCAAACACAAAGCAGAAACGAAGCAAACTGTGGGTGTTCTCCTTTCCTCTTGCAGATCTACCACTGGCTCCGGCGGAAATGTTCCCGGCGGAACCGCGGCTACAGCCGGGAGATCTCCCTGAGCCACCGCCGGTTCTGCAGCGGCTCCTTGTCCGACGGCAGCGCCTCCTTCACCTGCGGCGGGGAAGGCTCGGTCAGCTACACCCGGAGACCCTCGTACTGGCCACCCCTGCCAGCCCCTGTCCCCTACAGCATCCCAGTGAGCTCCTCGTGTGACAGCCACGCGTGCCCCGTGGCCACCAGCGGGCGTTGTGGGCTCACGTCGGGCTGGGATGTGGCGGTGGAGACGGTGCCGGTTTATGGCACCGGGGTGGCAGCGGGGTACGATGGAGGGGATTTGGGGGCAGGGTATGGGTACAGTGCACCCCTAAGTGACACCCTAACCACGGGAGGGGTCACTGAGGGCTCAGGGGGATACGGAGTTGCGACATTCCCGACCCCAGAGCTCATCCCTGCGGGCGGGGAGTGCGCCCAGGTGGTGCAGCAGAAATGCCCTGTGGTTGTCCCCCCCACCATCAAAACCCAGCAGTGCAAGCAGAGCATCCAGTGGCCTCCCATCCAGAAGAAGTGACTTGGCCCAGCAGCCTCTCCCCACACCCCAAAAATGACCCATTTTTGACCCACTTTTCCCCAAAAGTGGAATTTTCCCCCTGGGCGTGTTGTTACATCACAGAGATCCGCGCTCCCCACGTGGGGCTGTGCTGACAGCAGTGCCCCAAGAACTGCTGGGGAAAGGGAAAATGGGAAAAGATTCTTTTCTCCACCTCCTTCAGATCACAGGTTGGAAAATAAAACCTCACGGTCTTTGGGTAGTTTCAATATTGAGATGATTTCTTTCATTTCTGGCTCCTTCACTCCAAACACAAATAAGTCTCCAAGAAATCACCCCAAGGAATTGTCATTGGTATTTTACATCCGATTTAAATGTAATATTTCTATCAATACCATTAAAATACAGCATTTTCAACAGCTCAGGTAGCAACAGGACAGTGCCAGACACTTCACAGTGACAGGACAGGAGGATGGCCATAAACCAAACCCTAAATCCCACCTGGGCACAAGGGACAACTCTTTCCACGGAGGTGCCAGCTGGAACAGCTGCCCAGTGAAGAACTGGGGGCTTCCAGAGTCATCCCAAACCCACCTGGATGTGTCCCTGTGCCCCTCCCTGCTCCAGATGCTCTCCAAAGCTCACAGCTATTCCAGAATTTTGGGATAAGGAGATCTGCCAATCTCCTAGGGGATTTCCAACGGATTGTTGTTTACAGCATGACCTGGCCAGTGAAAGGTTGTTTACCTGGCCCAGAGATCGCCAGGGATGGCGCAACCTGGGCACATAAAACCTCGTGCATGAGGCAACTGCAGTGAGATCCTCCCCTCAACCTGCTCGTGGCGTTTTTGGATAGGATCAGGCCCTAAATTAGGCACAGGTTCCGGTGCTGGTTGGGAGCTGGGGTTTGCCCAACATTTAATCTTCCAGGACTCTTCTCTGGGGTTGTTTGACTCATCCAAATACTTCTTAGGAAGGGAAAAAAATCCACCCATAGATCTGTGCCCATTTAAAAGTGAGATGTAAAAGCACTTCGTTGCTTTTTTTTTTGTTTTTTGTTGTATTTTTACCATTCTGCTTTCATCCACATGGGGAATTTTGACCCTTTCAACTCAACAAAAATCCAGAAAACCAAAGACCCAAATCCTCTGAGCTCTAAACCATTGTTTGATGCTACAGGATCCTTCACACGTGACGTGTTGTAAAATTAACATGTGGGGACAATTATGGAAGATTTTGTCATCAGCCCTATCAAATTCTTTTCTATAATTAGACAGTTATCCTTTATATGCTTTTATTTCTATTTCTAAAATCTACCACTTTGTCATTGATATTACTGTGTGTTTCCTTCCTTCCTCAAGGGAGCAAAAAACTCTGAGAGCTCCAACAAATTCCCAGAGGATTCCAGAAAACCAAGCCCAGAACCTTCAAATATCTGTGTTTAATCCAACTGACCAAAAACCACCTTAGAATTTCAGTCCCTCCCGAAACAAAGAAAACAGAAAACACTTGAAAATCCCATTTCTCATTCCCTGGTTCTTGCTCCTGTCAAAAGGCAGGCCCCTGTCAAAGGGCACTCCCCGAGTTTGGACTGTTCAATATTTAATAAACTAAGGTATTAATATTTTGTATAAATATTTAACAGATCCAGGTATCAATATTTGGTATCAATATTTGGTATTAATATTTAATAGACCCACAGTGGGCAGGGTGGGTTTGGACATGAGGAGCTGGAGCTGCTCCGGCGTCCCCAGAGCTCAGCTCCAGCCCGAGCCTGGGAGGAGTCCAAGGCTGGGTTTTATCCTCAGCACAGCGAGGGTTCCTCCCCTCTCCTTGTGCAACAGGACGAGTCATCCTCTGAGATGCTCTGATAACACTGAGCTCATCCCAACTCTGATAATACTGGACTCATTCCCAAAGCCTGATGACACTGGGCTCATCCTGGCTGATAATACTGGGCTCATCCCAAAGCCTAAAAACACAGGACTCATTCCCAACTCTGATAAAACTGGGCTCATTCCCAAAGCCTGATAATATTGGGCTCATCCTGAGCTCTGATAAGCCGGGACTCATCCTGAACTCTGATAACATTGGGCTCATTCCCAACTTTAATAATACTGAGCTCATGCCCAGCTCTGATAAACCAGACTCATCTCCAGCTCTGATAAACCAGGATTCATTCCTGACTCTGATAAGACAGGACTCATCCTGAACTCTGATAAAACTGGGCTCATGCCCAGCTCTGATAAGTCAGGACTCATCCTGAGCCTGTCAGTGCTTGTTAAACCAGGCCTGTCTCCTTGTTGGTGAACAGACTGAGCAGCAAACACGGCTCTGGCCTCAGCTGGCGCCTCTGGATGGAAACTCCAGGAATTGTTTCTGCCATAGCAAACCCGAGCCACCCCTCGGCCTCCCAAATCTCTGCCCAACAAAACCTCGTGGCTCCAGGAGGGAGTTGAGGTGGAAAATGAGTGAGAGCACATTGAGAGTGCTGCTGGAATTCCATGGTCAGGAACGGGAGGGAAAATGAGAAACCAGGGAGCGGGAGAGGAAATGAGAAATGTTGCAAAGTCGTGGTTGCATCCATGGTTGCACCATCCCAGTGATCCCAGTGCTCCCAGTGCTCCCATCCTGCCCCAGGGAAGAACTGGGGTTGCGTGGGGAGCTCAGCTGCATGGTCTCTGACCCAGCATTTTACTCACAGTTTACTCACAGGTGCAAGGTTTGCACAAGTGGCTTCCGATTTCCTGTCGCTGCTTCGGAGCCTGGAAATCAAAGAGTAAAAGATGAGAAAAAGTGGAATTTTCAAAGAGAAATTCTCTGTGGGGCATCTCAGGGCTGGCCAGGAGAATGCAATGAAAATTAGTGGTGGCTGAGTCAGGAGTGGTGGAACAGCCGTAAAATTGGGTGGGAAGTGGATAGGCACAGGTTGGGAATCCCAGAATCATGGAACCATGGAACCAGAGAATTCCTGATGTCCCAGTCAGAGAATCCCATGGAAACACAGAATCCCTGATGTCCCAGTCTCAGAATCCCTGATATCCAAATCATGGAATCCCACAGAACCAGAGAATCTCAGAATCCCCAATCTGCCAGTCTCAGAATCCCATGGAAACACAAAATCTCACGGAACCGGGGAATCCCAGATCTCCCAGTCACAGAATCCCATGGAACTGTGATTTCCATGGGACCACAGAATCCCTGATCTCACAGTCACTGAATTCTATGGAATCTTAGAATCCCAGAGTCCCTGATCCCCTAGTCACAAAATCCCATGGAACCACTGAATCTCAGAACCCCTGATCTCCCAGTCACAGAATCCCATGGAATCTCAGAATCCCTGATTTCTCAGTCATGGAATCCCAGAGCAGCAGGGTCACCTGGAGCAGGTGACACAGGGACACGTCCAAGAAGGTTTGGGAAAACTCCAGGGGGACACTCCAGGCCCTCCCTAGGCAGCTGTTCCAGGGCTCTGGCCCCCTCCATGGGAGAAATTCTCACTCATGTTGAGGAGACCTCATTACATTTTTGGGGAGTTCACAGGTATAAGCCAACCCTTTCAAAAGTGGCCTGTGCCACCAGCTGGGTTTGGAGAAGCCTCTCACGGTGGCCACAGATTTCATGGTCCTGATTTTGGGAAATGACCAGCAGAGAAGGGAACCTCAGCTCAGGTCTGGTACCTGTAGATGCCTCACGGGATGGAAACAACTTTAAAGATATTTTCCAAGGACGTCCAAGCAGAACTTTCTAAGAATTGACCATTTTTCACAGCAATCACCTGAAAATTGTGGTTTTTCCCCACAAGAACCCAACCCTACCAAGACCAGACAGCGAGGACCGAGCATCAGGACCTCTCCTTCCTGCCAGACAGCTGGGAGGTTTTGGGAGGGCAGCAACCCCAAAAGTCGCCACCTTTGCCACCCATTTTGCAACCTAAAACTCATCGTGCCGTGAGGCTGAGCCAGCCGGGCCGCCTACACGGTTTTCACTCACAGCCCGCAGGGGCAGGGCGCAATTAAAGCTGTGCAAGACGAGGAAGACAATCCAGAGCCTGACAAATCAATCAAAGAAATGGGATGGAAGGAGCTTTTGAAGGTGGTGGGTAATTAGGGGTGCGGCTGTTTTGTAAATAGCTCGGTCATTTTTCCCCCCAGGGCGTTATTGCATTTTCAGGAAGGGATTTAGGAACTGTATAAAAGTCCTTGGAGGGGAGAGCAACTCATTCACTCAGCTCCACTCATCCTCCAGAGCCTTCGCAGCCAAGGTGAGTCCCTGCTCCACCACTAACCCTTAATTCCACCAAAAATTCCCTGTACTGAGCCGAGCTTTGCTCTGGGGGCATTTCCTGGGGTTATTAAGAGCCAAATCCTTGGCTCTGGGGCTGTTTGGTGCTCCCAAAAATTAGGGCTGCCTGTGCTGAGAGGTGAAATTTATTACCTGTAGTAATATTTTGATTATTCTGGTGCTTTCCAGTATCCAAAGGACAGACTGGAAATTAATAAAAGCAAATAACGTGATCTGAGGGTGAATGGGAGACAGCAGGCTGATCTTTCTTAGGGTTAAACTGGGAATTTTAATTGCCTTTTTAAGCCTAACCCCTTGACTAAGCTCCTTTGGAAAACATCCAGGAGCTGAAAGTATTAAAACTTCCTTGAAGAAATTTAGGAAAGAAGAGAGAAAGCGGATTCAAAGTGTGAGAGGAAGGAGCAGCCAGATCCTCTGCCAGCTCAGCATCCCTGAAATCCCAGCAGTCCTTGGCAGGGGGTTGGGATGTGCACAGAGGACTTTTCTCACGCTCAGGAAATTGGGCCTGGAGGGAGCAGAGGACACGAGGAAGGAGGAAACCACAGGAATTTGTCTTTATTTTGGACACCTGCTTTTCAAAGTGGACTTTTTCAGGGCTATGCCACCAGTCCTGGCTATTCCAGGGTCCCTCAAGGCTATGAGATTTTGGGATTCTTGCCAAGATACCTCTTGCTGGTGCGGGATATCTCAGGATCACACAGAGCATCTGCTCCTCTGGGAGCATCCCAGAATGCAGCCAGAGAAGAGCAGGGAAATTACTCTGAAAATAGCAGGGAAATTACTCTGAAAATAGCAGGGAAATGGCTCCAAACACAGCAGGGAAATCACTCAAAAGATAGCAGGGAAATGGCTCAAGGAGAGCAAGGAAAAGGCTCAGACATAACAGGGAAATGGCTCAAAAATAGTGGGGAAATGACTCTGAGAAAAGCAGGAAAATGGTTCAAGGAGAGCAGAGAAATGGCTCAAAAAATAACAGTGAAATGGCTTAAGGAAGAGCAGAGAAATGGCTCAAAATAGCAGGGAAATGGCTCAAGGAAGAACAGGGGAATAGCTCAAAAAATAGCAAGGAAATGGCTCAAAAAGAGCAGGGAAATGGCTCAAGGAAGAACGGGGAACAGCTCAAAAAATAGCAGGGAAATGGCTCAAAAATAGCAGGGAAATGGCTCAAGGAGAACAGCTCATGGAGCCCAGCAGAAGCAGAGGCCAGGGCTGCTGTGGGGACTCATGGGGGTGTTCAGATGCTCCAGGCTGATCCAGTACGGGAACAAAACCCCAAACTGGGCAAACTGGAGGGGCAGAAAGACAAAAAAATCCTTCTGGGCCCTGCTGGGGAACCTGACCCCAACAGCAGAGATGGGAAAAAAGATGATAATGCCAAATTTCTCTCCTCCCCAGCTCCTCAACCAGCCCAAAAAATGTGCTCCCGTGAGAACCGAGGCTGCCACAGCTCCGAGAGCTCCTCCTGCCACGGCGGCAGCTCCTCCTGCCACGACAGCGAGCGCTCCTGCCACGGCTCCGAGGGGCTGGTGTGCCACGAGGTGACCCCGGTGCCGGACGTGACCCCCGTGGTGGTGCTGACCCCGCAGTGCCCGGTGGCCAGCGGCGCCGGGCAGGTGCCCCTGGCGCAGGTTCCGTGCCAGCAGCAGCAGCAGCAGGTCAAGCAGCCGGTGCAGTGGCCGCCGCAGCAGCAGCAGAAGTGATGGAGCCTGGAGCTGCTCCTGTGCCCTGTCCCCGAGCTTGGGCAGGCCCTGCTGGTCCCCTCTCCCCTTCTCCTGAGAACCCTGAGTGGCATTAGCGGGGTGGAATTGGGATTCTTTTCCGATCTCCTCGTTCCCTGCTCCCGTCTTCAGTAGCAAAGGTGTGATATTAAAGCCTAAAGTTCATCAAACCTGCTGGCGTCCTGGTGTTTTTCCACTGGTTTTCCTTATCTTTGGCATCATTCCCAAGGCTGGTTGGGCTGAGGGGAGCTGCTTCCCACAGATCCTCCCCTTCCCGTGGCATTCAAGCGGCTGGGATGGCTCAGCTCTGCAGTCCCCACACCTTGGGCACGTGCCAGTCTGATTTCCAAATCTGTCTGGGGCTGCAGGTGCAGATCAGCATGTCTGGAATCCCAGCCCTTGGCTCAGAGCCTCAGACCATCACCTTGTGCAGGGTTTGCAGTTTGTTCGTGGCTGGAGAGCACGGAGCAGATTCTGGGAATCCCTGATCTCCATGAACAGGAGGACTGGAGCACAGGAAGGAGCAGGCCATGCTCAGGGGCCCTTCTGACCCCTCTGAATGGAGAATTTAGGGTTAGATTGGTCTTTTCTGTGAGGGAACTTTTCCTGCTTTGAAAATCCCATCACAAGTCCCAGTCCCCACCTTGTCCCCAGCCCAGGGCACTCAGGGCTCCAGGAATTCCTTGGGCACCTCCAAACCTCCCTGGGCAGCCCCTGCCAAGCCCTGACCCACCTTTCCAGGAGGAAATTCCTCCTGATTCCAACCTCAGTCTACTGACAGGGAGTTGTGGACAGCAAAGTTCCCTCTGAGTCTCCTTTTCTCCCAGTTGAGCCCCTCCAGCTCCCTCTGGAGTTCTCCATTCCCTTCTCCCGCTGCTCCATCTCTGTTCCCTTCTCTGGATGCACTCCAGCCTCTCTTGAGCGAGAATAAACATTCCCAGTTCCTCCCAAGGTCCAAACCATCAAATTTCTGAGCTCCTCTTGTAGATGTGAAAGGGGAAAAAAAGGAATTTCAGACAAGGAGATGGCCATGAAAATCTGCAGCTGGATTTTCTCCCCCAGAGTCCAGCAGGGATCGGTGGCTCTGTGTGTAACACACGAGACATTTCATTATTCATCAGCCAAGGAACAACAAACCAACCATTAGCACTCGTTTTATTCTTACTCTTAATTAAAACAATGAGGAGCCTCAATCCTGGGTGTGAGGAGCAAGGAATGAGCACCAGGGTTGGGAATGTGCGGCTCCAGCCTGGCACAGGGACATGGAGAGGTGCCAGCACCAATCCCCATCCCCTGCACTCCTCAGGCAGAGCCAAACCCACCCGGGGTTCAGACCAGAAGCTCCAGGTGGGGTTTGAGTCTGACTTTGTGGGGAAGGGAGATAAAATCTCTGATGTGAATCCTCTCAGAGCCATCCAAGGTTTCACCTGCGCTCCCGGCTGAGCCGGAGCCATCCGGGTTGTGTCACTTCGTGGAAGGAGAGATTTGGGAAGGGCTGAGGAGTGGAGACAGGGAATCTCTGCCTAGATGGAGTTTTGCAATCTCCACATGGATCTGCAGAGCCAAGCAGGAAAGGCTGCAGGAAAAATCCAGCAGGAAATCGTCCCCACCTTCCCCTCCCACAGCAGCCAAGGTGCTGAATCCCTGCAGGAAAATATCCCAGGGAAGGTCTCTCCTTCCTGAAGGGAAATATTCCAGGAAAATTTTCTCCTTCCTGCAGGGAAATATTCCAGGGAAGGTCTCTCCCTCCTGCTCTGTTTACACCAAGCTCAGCTCGATTTGAGGCAGAGCCAAGCCAGGAGTGCACACACAGAGGCTGTGGATAATTGTCTGTAATGAGTAATTATAGCAATAAATTTCTGTATAAATTGGTGAGACCACCGCAGTTAAAAATGGCAAAAATGGGGAGAGGCAGCTCTGCTGCTCAGCTCCAGCTGCTCATCCCAAATTTCACGGAGCTGGGAGCTCCCATTGAGGATCCTGGATATTGGGAGTTCCTGGAGATTGGGGGATTTGGAAAATGGGGATTTGGAGATTGGGAGATTTGGAGATATGGGGATTTTGTAGAATGGGGGATTTGGAGATTGGGGATTTTGGAGATTGGGGGTTTTGGAGAATGGGGGCTTTGCCCCTCTCATGACCTCAAACATCTCTGTTTCCTGTCCCCATTTCCTGATATTTACATCTGACATCTTTTTCTTTTTCTTTTTTTTTTCATTTTTCCCTCTTCACCTCCCTCACATGACACCAAATCCCCTCCCACACATGGCCAAAAAATCCCTGAGGTGCTGCCTGCACCCAAACTTTGCAGGGAAGTGTCCTTGTCTTCATTCTCTTCCCTGGGATAACGAAGCTCAGCCGTGCATGGAGCAGTTTGAGGGATCCAGGTGACTCAGCAAAGCATCACCCCAAATCCCTGGTGCCTCACACCTAATCCTCGGTGCCATCCCAGTGTTGACACATTCCTGCCCTTTATGGGACCAGAAAGATGTAATTGGTGGGTCAGATGGGCATGACTTGTACCCAGGCATGGGCGGCCAAAGTTCGTCCATGATTCACGGGAAAATCCCAGTTCTGAAGAGTCTCCTGCATCACACAGCTCTGTTTGTGTCCCTCTTGAGCTTCATCCCTGTCTCATCACCCCTGAAATCATTCCAGACGTGCTGCAAGCAGGACAGCAACAGCAGCACCAGGTCCCAGATAAAATAAAAAATTCTGAGTAAAATCAGAAGAGAAAATAACCAGAATACCTCTGGGAGGTTGAGCAGGACTTGGGAGGAGTCTAAGGAATGTCTGGAAGTGGCACTTGGTGCTCTGGTGTGCTGAACAAGGTGGGGGCTGGCCAAAGATTAGTCTCAGTGGTCTTGGAGATCTTTTCAGTTCACCTCAAACCATTCTGAGCTGGGATTTGGTACCACTGTCCCCAACACCACACAGCAAAACATGACTGAAAGAGCACCCAGAGCCCCAGGCTGGGTCTGCTTGGATGGGTTTTGGTGGGTGGGGATCCACAGAGGTGGCCCCATGAACAGGAGCCCACCCTGGGGCAGGTTTGGGGACAGAATCTGTGACCCCATGGACAGGAACCCATCCTAGGGCAAGTTTGGGACACAATCTTTGACCCCATGGACAGGAACCCATCCTAGGGCAAGTTTGGGACACAATCTTTGACCCCATGGACAGGAGCCCACCCTGGGACAGGTTTGAGGGCAGAATCTGTGACCCCATGGACAGGAACCCATCCTAGGGCAAGTTTGGGACACAATCTTTGACCCCATGGACAGGAACCCATCCTAGGCAGATTTGGGGACATAACCTGTGACCCCATGGCTTTGATGGACACCTGGAGAAGAAATCCTTGCTGGGCCAGGACAGGCAGGTTGGAATTCCCGATGAGGGACAGATTTGGGCTAATGCAAATCTCTCCTGCGGATATCCGGCCCCATTGGGCAATTCCTGCCCTGAGCCTGTTTTCTGCCCTAATCCACAGGGATTAACATCAATAATTTTTATTTCACATGGAGGTTTATCACGTGGAGCTCCTGGTCCACATGACCCTGAGGAATTGGCACTTCTGGATTACAAACACCAGATCCACGAGCAGATCAGTGCTGGCGTCACTTCACGTGAAATTCCTTCCAATCTCCTTCATAGGGAGTGAAGGAATTAATGAGCTATTAATAATTACAACTCTAAAAGCCCAGAGCATCAAAGGGAAAATACGGGAAGCTGAACACAGCGGATAGAAATGGGCTGGGATCTGTAATTAGAGGTGCCTCATGTCCCAGATAACCCCGTGGAAAAGTATAAAAGGTTTTCCCATCCCAGTTTCCTTCACTCTGCTCTGCTCCAAAAAACAGCTCCATCCCCACTGCTGGAAGGGTGAGTCCCTTTTTTCTTTCCCCCTGGAGTTTCTTTGGGAAAATTGAGGTTTCCAGTGATGTTTTGGAAGGATGTGATGTTTTCCCACGAGTTTGGGTAGAGTTGGAGAGTTGGATCCTCTCTCCTCACCTCTGGATCTTGGTCATGCTGGAGAGCAAGTTCTTGTTGCTCACAAGGGCAAATTATTAAAATAAATTGCAATAAAGGCCTTGAGAAGAGACTCAAGTAAACCAAAATAACAGAAAGGATAGAAAACAAGACAGAAGGTTTTGGGAGGTTTCCAAGCAGGAGGAATCAGAGTCTCTGGAGCTGCTGAGAAACGGATGTTTGGAAATTCCAGTTTTTCTCTGGAAATCCAATCCCATCCATAAAAGATTCTGGGTTTGGTGCGGGGTTAAAGCATCTCCCAACAACACTGACCTCACTTTCTCACCCCTGAAGAGCTGGAAATCAAGAAGAAAATGGGGAATCCCCAAACAAATGTCTCTAGTGCCCGCTGTGACCGCTCCTCTCTCCTCTACAGCTCTGCCAGAACTCCAGGACGATGTGTTCCCGCGGCTCCTGCCACAGCCACGACACCTCCTGCCATGAATCCCGCTCCTCCTGCCACGACTCGGGGTCCTCCTGCCACTACACCATCCAGAGGCAGCCTGTGCAGAAGTTCAGCTACGTGACGCCCTGCTGCCCCCCCGTGCAGAGTTATTGCCCCCCAGTGCAGCGTTACTGCCCCCCAGTGCAGCCCTGCTGCCCCCCAGTGCAGCGTTACTGCCCCCCAGTTTGCCCCCAGGTCACCAAGAACATCTGCAAGCTGCCAATGTACCCCAAATACTGAAGGCAGGACCTGGCACAGGATCCTCTCCACTCCTAAATCTTGGATCGATGGCTCCTCAATCCCAGTTTTAATTTGATCCTCGAATTCCTCATCCCTGATTAGAATTGGGTTCCTGGTTCTGCTCCTGTCTCCTTGAATTTGCAAGACCCAGCTCAAGCTGTTTCTGTAAAGCTGGGAATGATTCCTGCTGCTTTTCACCTCTGAAACAATAAAATTTGATTTCCAAAAGCAGAAGAGGTTTATGGTCTGTTTATTCTTTGACAGTTTTTCTTCAGAATAATTGTTGCCTCTGACTTCTTAGTCAGCACTTCTCACTCTTTTCTCCTCAAGCTGATCACAAAATCTCCCTAAAATTTCAAAATAAAAACAGCCAGTGATTCCAGAGGCATTTCTGGAGCACAGAAAGGCTCAGGGAGCTCACCTGCACCCTATTGATTCACATATTGATGCACAGAGTATGAATTTGCACATTTACACCCAGAAGGAATTGTTGCCTTGAGGGTGGCGAGGCATAGGTGAGTTCATGGATGCCTGGAAGTGTCCCAGGCCAGGCTGGACGAGGTTTGGAGCACCCTGGGACAGGGGGAGCTGTCCCTGCCCACAGCAGGGCTGGCTGGGGACATTTAAGGTCCCTCCCATCCAACCCATTTACTCAGTGCAGAACTGAGTCCCCTCCTCAGCTCCTCGCACTTCATTTGTGTCTCTGACTCAGTCACAAACATTGTCTGGTGTCTCATAAATGCAAATAAGCACCTCGTGGGTTTTCCTAACCCTCCTTCTTTCACTGAGCCCCAAATTACTGTTTTCAGTGGCAACTGCAGGCACTTAAAATAAGTGTGAAACCTCTCTGGACATTTAACAACCTCAGACTTTCCTTATCTCACAGCCCAGCTGAGACACCAGTTCCAGAACTGGCTCTGTGGCTGCATCAGCTTCCCCAACCACACTCATCTTGAATTAATAACCCTGAGAGTTTAATGGGATGGTCTTTGAATTCCCTTCCAGCCCAAATCATTCTGCAATCCCCTGGTTCTATGAATTCCTCCTGCCTGATGGAGAATCGACCCGAAAAATTATTTTTTTCCACACAGATTAATTTTTTCCACCCAGATTCCTGGGTGGAAATTTTTCCACTCATTTCTACAGTACAGCTCACAGAGGCTCCCACAATTCTTCAGATTTTCCTAAGCAAGGATTGGCTCTAAAAGATTTTCTTAAAAGCTTTTGGGTTTCTGACAAATAAATAAAAACATTCACAAAATCATAAAATAGTTGGGGTTGAGAGGGGCCCTAAAGATCAGCCCTGACCCATTAATTGTTCCTGTGGCACTCACCTGGATAAAAGTCCCAGGAAAGGGATAATCGCCCAATTTACTGTCCTAAAACTTGGGCTGCTCCACGAGAAACTTGGAAGCAAAGAGCAAAATGAATAAAAATTACAAAACTCTTTAAAAATTACAAAAACAAATGTAAAACGTAAGTAAAATGGGACCCCCCAGAAATCTGGAGTTGAGGACAAATTTGCCAAGAGGTGAAATCCTCACACAAACCTCTCCTTCAGAGGATTTGGAACTCCCTCCATCCAGGAGGAACGTGAACAGGAAAATATTGTGGGACAAACAAAAAAAAAAAAAAAAAAAAAACAAAAACAGCTGATGGTCGGCAAACGGAATGGGAAAAATCGGGATTAGGGACGTCCTTTCAGCGTCACCTCCGGAGTCGAGGTGTTGGGAGCAAGGTAATCACTAGGACCTCCCTCTAATGAAGTCCCTGGGAGTTTTGGCTCTTAATTACAGCCCCTTAATTGTGTCCCTATCCATCAAATTGTGACTCTGCCATGGAGAACCAAGGGCAGCATGCAGGGATGGAGTCAACGTTCTGGAGTTGATGCAACCCCAGTTGCCCAACGACAAATCACTTAATAACTCCAGGGATAGGTTCATTTTTGCCACGGGAATATGCAACTGCCTCCAAAAATCCCTTCTAAGCAGATTGGGAAATTCCTTGCTTATTAAAGTGCTGAGGGAAAAAAGTCATCGTTGGGTTTGTTTTTTTTCTGACTGCGTCAAGTCGGAAATGCTAAAAACGAGACACGGGAAAAATATGAATATGGGGGTTTGTGTCAGCATTGGCAAGAGGTGCCTAAATCCTGAGACAAGCTTTTGGGAGATATAAAAGTCCATCATTCCCTGTCCATCCTTCACTCAGCACCAGCACCCTGAGCTCCTTCTCTTGCTCCAGCCAAGGGTGAGTTGGATTTTGTTGATTTATTTACTCTTGAGCAGCAGAAGTTCACAGAGCTCTGTGATCAGACCTTGCCTTTGTGTTTGAAATTCTTTATTTTTGGTGGCTGGGTGCCTGAACAGACTCTTGGTTTTCTCACGGGTGGGATAGCAGAAAAATGGGAGGAATTGAAGACAGGGAGTTTTTGGGAGCCAGCAGGGAATTCATTCCTGGCAGGTGATAGAGGCAGAGAGGGCTCAGACAAGCCAGAGCAGAAGGAAATTTCTTTGGAAGGAAATTCTACCTTAAAAAGCCAAGAGGAGAATCTTGGGAGGGAAAATCCTGTCACAGCCACGACATCTTGGAGTGTACTCCGATAGGAAGGGCCGCGATATCCCACACATTCACAAAACAGGGAAACATTTCCCATTCCAGTCCCCAAAAAACACACCAAGGAAATGCAGAAAGCGCAGCTGGGAGCAACTCCAACCTGACCAACTCTCTCTTCCCTCCAGCCCTGCCAGAAATCCAAGATGTGCTCCCGCGGCTCCTGCCACGACTACGAGTCCTCCTGCCACGGATTGCGCTCCTCCTGCCACGGATCGCGCTCCTCCTGCCACGGATCGCGCTCCTCCTGCCACGGATCGCGCTCCTCCTGCCACGGATCGCGCTCCTCCTGCCTCCGCTCCTGGTTCTCCTGCCACACTTCCCGTTCCTCCTGCCATGAGCAGGAGCCTTCCTGCCGCTACCCCCAGGGGCAGCCGGTGCAGAAATGCTCCTACGTGAGGCCCTGCTGTCCCCCCGTGCAGCGCTACTGTCCCCCTGTCCCCTGCTGTCCCCCTGTCCCCTACTGCCCCCAGGTCCCCTACTGCCCCCAGTACACCAAGAACATCTGGAACCTTCCACCAGCATGTCCCAAGTACTGAACTGGACCCAATCCCGGCTCTGACCTCGGCTCGGCTCGTCTGCTCTGAAATCTCTGTCATGTGGGGTCTTGGTGGGGATGAAATGTTCCCCTAATTAATGTTCGTGGTGTTGTTCTTGATAATTATTTGGGAAATGTTCTTTCTAATTATCCAGGCATAATTCCTTTGTTGGGAATCTTTCTCTGTCTTGAATTTCTGTTTCAAACTCATAAGGGTGTGGGAAGAAATAAATCTGGTTCATGAGACCCTTGTTGCCTTTGAATTACTTTATTCTCTTTTTGCCTTGTTTGGGGTTTTGGGGGGGTTTTTTTGGGGTTTTTTGTGTAAGTTTTTTGTTTTTTGTTTTTTGTTTTTTTTGTTTTTGTAATTTTTTCAAACAGTTTTCAACTCAGATTTCTTTGTATTTCCAAAGTATCCCAATATTTGGTAGGAAATAATTCCCATAAATAGAAGATGCATCCGTAAAGGAAGGAGGAGGATGGTCAAAATTTGGACTCAATAATCTCAGAGGGTTTTTCCCACCTCAGCGATTCAAAAAATTAAATGGAAAGGGAATAAGTAGTTCACAGTTGCCACTGCTTCTTTTCAATATCTAGTAACTTACTCCAAGCTTTATTTCAGACCTTGGATATAAATTTTCAGACATCTGAAAACAGAAGGCCCAAATTTCCCTGAAAAGAACAACAGATGATGGGAATTCTTTTGAGATCCCATTTTCCTGAGCAGGCCCTGAATTCAAAAGATTCAGAGATGGTTTTGGGTGTTTTTGGAAGGCTCTTGAGGAGGTAGAAAGATTTTTGGAGAGCATCAATATGATGCAAAAGGAGAACTGTCACACAAGCTCCCATTTTGTCACTGGGGCAGCTGCTGAGGGTCCCACAGCTGGGTCACCAAATGTTCCTGAGGAGTTCCTGCCATTCTCCCTTGCCCCACAAAACTCCCCACAAGGAACTGGCTGCCTTCACCCTGGGAAACAGCAGTGGAGCTCCCTTCACTTTGGGAGAACTTCCCTTCCCAGGCAGTGAATTGCTCAAATGGGCCACATTTTCCAAGTTTGAGGAGATTCATTTCCTTACACTTCAAACTCTGAGTGAAACAGGGCCACAAATCCAGTTTTAGTGCCCAAACTTCCACCAGCAGTGACAAAACCCAGCTCAAACTCCAGTTCCTCTTCTCCAAATCCTGGTGAAAAAAACATGACAAGGAAAGAGAAACCAAGGAACAGGAAAATTCAACATCCTCAAACTTCATGCAGGGCTCAGGGTCAGATGTTTTTCTCTGATCCTACGCATTAATAACCTGTGGAAAAACCTGATGGGGTCATCCCAGTCATCTGCCAAGTCAAGGGACACGTGAAGACTCAGGAACATTTTTCTTTCTTGACATCGCAGGGAGCCGAGGAGATCCCGCCGGATTTTCCGGCGTTGTGCCATCCCCAGGAATTGCAGCTTGCTAATCCCATTTCCTCTTGGCACTCAGCAGCAGGGGAATTAAAACCCTGAGCTGTCACCTGCGCCCAACGGGAGCAGGAGTCAGCGTTTCTGAGACCTTTCCGTGCCTGATGCAATCCCAGTTTTGTCCCTCATCCCTAATTAACACATCAGTGTCAGTCTCCAGGAAATGGGAGACAGGAGCCTTCCAAAAAATCTCTGCGTTAGGAATCGCCGGCAGGACGGGGCCCGGTGCGTCATGGCGGGAACACCCCAAATCAGGGGGAAGTGCAAACATCGGCGGGATTGGACGCAGAATTAATTAAAGTGTCGTGACAAGGAGGTGCCTCACATCCCAGAGAACCTCGGGAGGGTATAAAAGGTCCCTCAGCCTCGTCCTCCACAACTGCTCGCCTCCGCTTCCAGAAACTTCTCGCTGCAGCTGGACAGGGTAAGAGAAATTAAGAAATAATTTCATTATTTCTGTTCTTGCTGATGGAGAGGAAACCTCCACCACGGGGTTTTTATGGAGCTGGGATTTAGGAAAGAGCCTCATGTGTGTGCTGAGGGGTGGGGGGTGGGGAGTAGCAGATGAAGGGACAAGGATTCCCTCCAAGGATTCCCTCCAAGGATTCCCTCCAAGGATTCCCAGGAAAGGTACAGCATCCAGAGGGATCCTGGGGTGACAAAAACTCTGCTGGAACTGAGGTTTGGCAGGTGGGCCCCAATTGTCTCACAGGGACCTGATTTCACACCCCAATTCCCAGAGCATGCCCAGCAGAACTAAGCAGGATCGAGGGAGTGCTGGGTCTGGATTAAAGGTGAAAAAAGAGGAGGAACAGCTCAGGGGAGATGACAAGAGAAAATATACTAAATAGAAATATACTAAATATACTGAAAAGAAAATGGGGGGAATGTAAGAAGTGGATCAGAGCCTGCTCTCACCACACTGATCCCTCGCTCCAAACAGCTCTGCCAGAAATCCAAGATGTGCTCCCGCAGCTCCTGCCACGACTACGAGTCCTCCTGCCACGGATCCCGCTCCTCCTGCCATGAATCCCGCTCCTCCTGCCACGACTCGGGGTCCTCCTGCCACTACACCATCCAGAGGCAGCCTGTGCAGAAGTTCAGCTACGTGACGCCCTGCTGCCCCCCCGTGCAGAGTTATTGCCCCCCAGTGCAGCGTTACTGCCCCCCAGTGCAGCGTTACTGCCCCCCAGTGCAGCCCTGCTGCCCCCCAGTGCAGCGTTACTGCCCCCCAGTTTGCCCCCAGGTCACCAAGAACATCTGCAAGCTGCCAATGTACCCCAAATACTGAGGGCAGGACCCAGCACTGGGACCTGATCGACGCCTCTGGCTGGTCCCAGTTCTCGCTTTGTCACTTCTCTGCAAGCAAAACCTTCTAAAACCAGAGATGATGCAGTTTTAGGATGAAATCTCTGGTTTTAAGCTGTTTTATCTTTCCTCTGCCAGACCTGGGAATGGTTCCTTTCTTGCTCTGCTGCTTCGTTTTCCCACAAGAAAATAAAAATGGTGTTTCAAGCTGACCTAAGAGTCCTGGATGTTTTTATTAAATGGCTGCATCCATGGGCAAGGGGGACATCGAGGGGCTGGAGCGTGTCCAGAGAAGTGAACAGAGATGGGGCAGCAGGAGGAGGGAATGGAGAACTCCTAAGGGATCTGGGGGGGCTCAGCTGGGAGAAAAAGAGACTCATGGGGAACTTTGCTATCCACAACTCCCTGTCAGGAGGCTGAGGTTGGAATCAGGAGGAATTTCCTCCTGGAAATGGGGGTCAGGCTTGTCAGGGGCTGCCCAGGGAGGTTTGGAGTGCCTATCCCTGGAGGTGTCCAAGAAATTCCTGGAGGTGACACTTGGTGCCCTGGGCATTTGGCATAGCTTGGATTTGCTGGCCTGGGACCACTTTTCTCTGGGATTCCGTGCTGGTCCAGTGGCATCTCTGCTTTCTTGTGGGTTTGGAATCCAAATTTAATCCCTGGAGCTGGAGGGGTGCCAAGGAAACATGAAATCCATGGAAAACGCCTGCAGGGCCGAGAGGAGCACGTGGGGTGAATTCCTGGGGGAGCAAATCCTTGCCCTGGGCTCTGCAGATGTTGGGAGTTCAGGTTTCCACTTGACCTGTGTGTTCATGTTTTTCTCTCCTGTTTCTGCTTTCGGAGCTGCTGCTGTTTTTGGAACCAAAATAAAACCAATTCCCGCAGGGTTTGGAGGACGAAACAGCCTCAATTAACCAGTTTTCTGCAGTGTAAAATAAGCGAAGGTTTCCCTGGCGTGATTCATCCCTCATCATCCATTCCCCTGGCGTGGGAAAGAGCCTGGAATGAGCTGAGTGCTGCAACAGCCACTAAATGAGCAGTTGGTCAATAAACAATTGGAATTAGTTATTTATAGGTTATGGGGGAAATGCTCATTAGAGAGGAATGGGTTAAAAAGGAAAAGTTGCAGGCGGGACAGAGAGCAGTGGATGATTCACCTGCCTGGGGGTTCTTGCCCTTGCTGAAAAGTGGCTCAGCCTCACACAAGTCTGAAAAAAAAAACAATTTTCTTACTCATTCCTGTCCTCCCTGCAGGTGGGAATTGGGTTCCTGAGGTTTCGTGGCCACAGGTTTGGTCTTCCAGCAAAAACTTTCACTTCCCTGTGCTGTCCCAGATTCCAATTTTCTCCTCTGTCACTGGTCATGGTTTTATTTCCTTTTCCAAGTCCACAGAAGGTCATAAAGTCAATAAGGAGCCTATTCCCTGTGGATTCAGGCTGGGAATGTTGGGAATGCTGAGCCTGTGGAGACCCCAGGGCCCCTCCCAGGATCTACAGGGACTCCAGGGAAGCTGGAGAGGGATTTTTCCTCAGGAACTGCAGGGACAGGACACAGGGAATTATTCCAGAGTGATGGAGAGGAGTTTTAAGTGGGACAAAAGGAAGAAATTGTTGCCTGTGAGGGTGAGGAGGCTTTGGAGAACCACGAACATTTGGCAAGAGAAATCCAGGTGGCCTAAAGGGACATTTCTGCTCTAAGGGCACGTCCAATAACGACACAATGCATTCCACAACTGGGATAGAGTGTGAGGAAACTGTCAGGGATTAACGGGGAGGAATTTGCCTCATGTGTCCCAGCAAGTTTTGCTTTCCTGCATCTCCAATCCAAACAAACAGAGCTCTGCCCCTCTGGGCATCTTCCAGAGCCTTTCACTCAAAGCAAAACACAATTGAGAAATTTTATGGTCCTGAATTGAATATGCTCCTTTGCAAAATTGCTGTTGGGTCAATGACTCCACTTTGCACAGCTTTAAACACTTCTGGTTTCCACATCCAGCTGTAACAACGGGGATTCTTTTGGCTTGCTGGATGAACTCATGCACCAAATCCATACAAAGCCAACAAAAAAAGGCCTCGTTTTGACCAGGCTCTCCTCCCTCACCTCCCTGCCCTGGTTGTTAAAAATGCTGGAGTTTCCTGTCCCTTCTCTGGAATCCCCTGAGCCGGTGTGAACGTCAATCACTAATTAAGGCACCTCAAGGTCATTAACGCAGTTGAACCCAATCAGAAATTAAGTTGCAAGGGAACCAGCACGCCGACCTTGGCATGACCTTGCCTGGAGAAGTGGTGACTTCACAGTCCTGGGAATTCTTCGAAAGCAGGACCAGCCCCTCGAATTGTGACACAGCCAATCAGGAGCAGAACTGAGGGGAAACAGGCACGAGTTTCTGGTGATCCAAAGTGTCCTCAACATCCTGAACTGGAGGAGCAAACACAGCTGAAATCTGCCCTCCTTTAGCCCAGCGGGAGTGAGGGGTCCCCAGGGGCGAGGGGATCCCCAGCAGGAGCAGCTCTTGCACTGGGGGTGACCCCAGACCAAATATTTCACCCCCGGGTCACTCACAGCTTGGGGTCACTCAGCTCAGGGTCACTCACAGCTCGGGGTCACTCACAGCCTGGGGTCTCTCAGCTTGGGGTCACTCACAGCTCGGGGTCACTCACAGCCTGGGGTCACCCAGCTCAGGGTCACTCACAGCCTGGGGTCTCTCAGCCTGGGGTCACTGAGCCTGGGGTCACTCACAGCTCATGGTCACTCAGCCTGGGGTCACTCAGGGTCAGTCAGCCCAGGGTCACTCACCCCGGGTCCCGTGAGCTTCCCCTGACCGGACAGAGATCATTTTTTTATAAAGTCATTATTTAATTTGAGATCCTCAAGAGATGCTCAGGACATCCCACGAATGCTTTTATGCAAAACAGATATTAACATCCCTCATTAATGACTGATCATATGATCATTAGCATCAACACTAATGAGTTTTTCCAGAATTAACATCCGTAGGTGGCTCTTCCATTTCTCCAGGGCATCTTGGAATCTCAAAAGAATCGAACAGGAATTTTGCAGATCGAGTTATGCCATGCATAAACAAGGATGCAAAACTTCCAGAGCGGTTTTGCGTTTTGCATTTATTTAAATATATCGGAGAGGAATTGGGAAACACAGGCTTTGATTCGACCCAAAACCAGCCCTGAATTTCCAAAACCAATCCCGAATTTCCAAAACTGATCCCAAATTTCCAATTTGCAGTGAGAATATCAGATATTGGCCAGGCCTTGAGACTCAAGGAGGGTTTGGACACCCACCTCAGGCACAGGGTGGGTGGGATGATCCCTGTGGATCCTTCCAGCCTGGGATATTCTGCCATCCTATAATTCCATTTTCATGGGAAAACGTGCTCAGATGGGATCCCATAATTCCATTTTCACGTGCTTCGCCCTATGCGGATCAGATGGGGCAGGCAAGGACGAGATTCCAAGAACTTTCTTGAATGTTTTCAGTCACTCTGAGCTTTCTGTCTCATATAAAATTCTCTAAATTTTATAATTTACCGTATTCATATCTACAATTTTAATGAATAATTTTGCATTTCCTCCCCCAGCTCACAAGTCAGCCATACATTAAAATTTTTGCTACCCTGTAAGATTTAAAGACTTCCCAGGAGGGGCTTGCCCCTCTGGTGGCCCCAGAGAAGGATTTTGGGCTCCACCATTTCTTCATTGAGACACAAAGCACGGGACCATAGGATCACACTTCCTGGAATTCTATTTTAAAAATCATATCAAGGTGCAACTGACATCCAGAAGCTTCTGGAATCCACTGCACCTCAATCTTAATTAGGATTTTTATGCCAATTAATCATCTCCATGCAGCAGCCTCGCCACATGCAAAGTGAGCAGAAACAACCCCTCCAAGCGTCCCACAAGAATTAACTCGACATTAAAAAATTGTAAAAAATTCACACGACAAATTGGTAATGACCCGAAATTGAGGGGTTGGTCAAAAGCCACGAGGCAAAGACTAAACACACGAAGGCCCATGGGGTGAATAAGAACAGGCTTGGTGCGTAAATCACGGATTGCTGGGGGGTACCTCATGTCCGGCAGGACAATCCTGACCTCAATAAAAGCTCTCCAGGTGCCTCTGCTCCTCACACACCTTCAGCTCCCAGCAAGAACGGTGAGTGTCTCCTGCCAGGGATCCTCAGGTCTCCTTCGGCGTTGGGTGAGCCATGAGTTGGGCTTTGTGCTGGATCTCTGCAGGGAGTTGGGTTGGGCGGAGCTTTAAGGGTGTCTTCTGACCCAAATTGTTTCTGGTTCCATGGTTTTAGGATTCTATAGCTTTGAGAATTCTATAGCTTTGGGATTTTATAGCTTTGGGATTTCGTAGCTTTGTGATTCCATGGGTTTGTGAGTCTGTGTTGTGATTCCATGGGTTTTTGAATCCATGGCTTTGGGATTCCATGAGTTTGTAATTCCATGGCTTTGAGATTCCATGAGTTTTTTATTCCATAGCTTTGTGATTCCATGTTGTGACTCTATAGTTTTGGGATTCCATGGATGTGTGACTCCATGGGTTTTTAATTCCATGGCTTTGGGATTCCATGGGGTTTTGATTCCATGGTTCCGGCGTTCCATGGTTACAGGGTTCCATTATCTGCAGCTCTCTCTGAAATCCAGATTTTTCTGAGACTGTTGATCTGTTGCCTCCTGGAGAAGGTGGAGAGAGCACAGTGGAAAATGGACTGGTCAGGCTGGAAATTCAGGGACAGAATGTCCTGGATAAGCCCAGTGTGGGCAGCCCCCAGGAGAGCTCAAATCTCTTTGAGACAGAGCTCAGGTGATTCCATTCCTGCGAGGATCCTGGGTTTCCAACTCGACAAAAAAACGGGAAGTGGGGTGGGATGTAGGCAGTGTGGAAATGTGCTGGTGGAAAGACGGGTTCAATCTCCAAGTCCTTTGTGTTCCAGATCCTCGCTCCAGCCACCCTTCACTCCTCACCCAACACCATGTGCTCCACTGGATGCTGTTCCACGGGATGCTGCTCTGTCGTGAAGAGCAAGACCGTGTGTTGCACCCCGTGCAAGACAGTGTGCTGCAGCCCCTGCAAGACCGTGTGCTGCAGCCCCTGCAAGACAGTGTGCTGCAGCCCCTGCAAGACAGTGTGCTGCTCCCCGTGCCAGCAGTCCTGCTGCTGCGACCCCTGCCAGAAAACCGTGTGCTGTGACCCGTGCCAGTCCTGCTGTGACCCGTGCCAGAAGCCCTGCTGTGATCCTTGCCAGTCCTGCTGCGACCCATGCCAGAAGCCTTGCTGTGACCCGTGCCAGACTGTCTGCTGTGATCCATGCCAGAAGCCCTGCTGTGACCCGTGCCAGTCCTGCTGCGACCCATGCCAGAAGCCATGCTGTGACCCGTGCCAGTCCTGTTGTGATCCATGCCAGAAGCCCTGTTGTGACCCATGCCAGACTGTCTGCTGTGACCCATGCCAGAAACCTTGCTGTGACCCATGCCAGTCCTGTTGTGATCCATGCCAGAAGCCCTGTTGTGACCCATGCCAGACTGTCTGCTGTGACCCGTGCCAGAAGCCTTGCTGTGACCCGTGCCAGACTGTCTGCTGTGACCCGTGCCAGAAGCCCTGCTGTGATCCTTGCCAGTCCTGCTGTGATCCATGCCAGAAGCCCTGCTGTGACCCATGCCAGTCCTGCTGTGACCCGTGCCAGAAGCCCTGCTGTGATCCTTGCCAGTCCTGCTGTGACCCGTGCCAGAAGCCTTGCTGTGATCCTTGCCAGTCCTGCTGTGACCCGTGCCAGAAGCCCTGCTGTGATCCTTGCCAGTCCTGCTGTGATCCATGCCAGAAGCCCTGCTGTGATCCTTGCCAGTCCTGCTGTGATCCATGCCAGAAGCCCTGCTGTGACCCATGCCAGTCCTGCTGTGACCCGTGCCAGCAGTCCGTGTGCTGCACCAAGGTGTGCCAGAAGTCGGTGTGCTGCGTGCCCCGGCCCTGCTGCTGCCCCTGTGGGTCTCTGTCCTGCTGCTCGTGCGTGGTGAAGAAGCCCGTGGTGGTTTGCTGCACTCCCGTGAGGAGGTGCTGCACCCCCTGCATCCCCATCCAGCAGTGCTGCATCAAGAAGAGCTGCTGAGCTGCTCCCCGTCTGGGAACAGGCACGAGGAGGTGAAAAGCTGCTCCTCTGCTGCTGGTTCTCACCGTGATGGAGTCCATTCACAGCGATTTTCTCCTTCTTTTCAAGCTTCTTTCTGTCCTTTAGTTACTGACTCTCTTTAATTATTGACAGTCTTGAGTAGCCCAGAATTTATCCCCCATTAGGTATTAGTGAGGTGTTCGTTCTCCTTCTGGTGTTTGGGTAATCTTTGGTGTCACTCTGATCACTCTTCATTTCCTCTCTTGACTTGCATACAATAAAATTTAGCATTAAGCAAAAACGCAACGTTTGGTCTTCTGGTGGTTCTTACGTGGTTTTGCCCTTCATCTGTCTCCCTGCCCAGGATTTGTCACCTTACCCAGGCCTTGTTCTCATTCTGGCATCCCCTGTGCCCTTGGCCAAGGTCCTGGACGTGTCCCAGTGGCACAGCAGAACATTTGGGACACAAGGGGATGTCCAGGCTGCTGGCACAAATCAGGTCATGTCTGAAACAAGTGAAGCATTCCCAATCCTCTGGAATGGAATTCCCAGAGCAGCTGTGGCTGCCCCTGGGTATCCCTGGATGTGTCCAAGGACAGGCTGGATGTTGGGGCTTGGAGCAGCCTGGGATAGTGGGAGGTGTCTCATGGCCAGTGGAGGAACAGGACGAGTTTTAAAGTCCTTTCCACCCCAAACCATTCCTTGATCCCTTCTCACCCCTCCTGACCATTCACCTCACTCAGATTTTACAACAAAGCTGCAAGCTGGAGTAATTAAAACTCAAAACTGAGCAAGGCAGAACTGTACCATGTGAAAACACAGCATTCCACAAATCAGTGTCTCCTGGTATATCCTGACTTGGAAAGGATCCACCAGGATCACGGAGTCCAACCCCTTCCCTCCACAGATATCCCAAATCCCACCCTGGAAATCCCTAGAAGTGCTGTCCAAATGCTCCTGGAGCTCTGTGGGGCAGTGCCCATTCCCTGGGGAGCCTGGGCAGTGCCCGGCACCCTCTGGGGAAAGAACTTTCCAGAAATATCCAACCTAGGCTATCCCTGCCCCAGCTCCAGCCCTGTCCCTGTGCCCACAGCAGAATCGGAGCTGCCCCTCAGGAGGAAGCTTTGAAATTCACAGGAGCTCATCCCTGATCTCAGAATCATTCCCAGAGGAATTCACTACTCACTGGACAGCAGGCAGCATCTTCTTCCCACCACCGTCTTCCAAAAATAGAAGCTTAGAAACCCCCTGAAATTGGGATTTATTGGGAGCAGAGCATTTCCCCCTCGTGTTCCTGGATTACAAGCCCAGGAATGAAACCCGGGCTTGGCATCCAACTCAAAAGCCTCATTCCTAAAATAGCAAACCCATGAGTCAATGATACCTTCCCTCCCCTTCTGGGACTTTCTTTGCTATTAAAATTCAGGACTCAGCTCGAATTGCAGGTCTGGAGAAAACGCCTGGAGCTCTGGCTTGATTTGCTTCCTCCAACCTTCACATTCGACATCTGCATTAAAATATTCTTCTCTACATTAAAATCATTTTCTCTATGTGTTTGACTCTTCTGGAATCATTGCCTGGGTCTTGAGGAAAGTTTTTATTTGTTGTAAATCTTGCAGAGTGCATGGATATCCTATATCAGTACGTTTTATAACGTGTTTCCTGTTTAGGGAATCTTGAGAATATTAATTTTGTCTTTGGATCACAGCCATTGAATGGCTTTGGGTTGGAAGGGATGTTAAAATCCATGAACAGGGACACCTCCAGCTAGACCAGAGCTCCATCCAGCCTGGCCTCACCTGACATTGGAAAAGCTGCAGGACCAGATTCACGTTGCAGATTCCTGCAACTCAGACTCATAGAACCACCAAGGCAGTTCCCAAAGACATCCCAGGATGGGATGTGGCCTCTAAAATGAATTTTGTGGAGGTGTTATTTCTGTACCAAGTACAGGTTAAATGGAACTGAAGAGGGAAAATGGTGCAAATACTGGGAGTGTTGGGGTGGTTCAGCCTGGAGAAGTTTAGATGGAATTTGGGGATTTTGGGGAAGAAATCTTTTCTTGTGAGGGTGCTCCTTGGGTGCCCCATTCCTGGAAGTGTCCCAGGCCAGGTTGGATGGGGCTTGGAGCAACCTGGGGTGGTGGAAGGTGTCCCTGTCCATCCAGGAGGATTGGGCTGAATGATCTTTGAGGTTTCTTCCAACCCAAATCATCCCAAATTTCTGACTACAACGCCAGGATCATCTTGGCCAACAGGACAACAATAAAACCCGATAAAAATGTGATGAATGCTTGATTCAGGGAAGATGTTTGAGGGTTTACACAAGGAGGACGTTGCTTCCTGCAGGCAACTCTTGGTGATTATTGGGTGACCAAAACAATGCTCCCCTGGGGACAATTCCAGAGAATTGTCAATTCCGGAAGGGACACGCCACGTCACAGGAGGTCATGGTCACATCCTGGAAAGGCAGATCCTGTCCCAGTCACCAGGGATCACCTGCCACCACGTCAGCCTCACAGTCAGAGCCTCCTGGACGTGATGGCTGCCTCTTTTTGCCATGAATTGGTGCTGCCTCAGCACTCTGGAATTCCCATTTTTTACAGGGGGCTGCATGGAATCACCAGCAGCATCTTCTGACGTAGAGTTTTTGTCCTTGCTCTGCAGTTCCTCGTGTGAATGCTCAAATGTGGTCAACACAAGTGTCCTCAGACTCAGAAACCTTTGGGGTAACCTCATAAAATGAGATTATCAGGGAAAAAATCCTCACGTGTGTACTGCGGCTTCATTTAGACTTGACCCATGCATTCCATGGATGAAAATAAAAAAATATCTTAATGATACAACAAAAATAAAAAACCAGCAAGTGTGAGGACCCAGCAATCTGAAGGGAGGCCCAAGAGCAAGACTGAGGAAGGGGAAATTTCAGCCTAAACTTTGACTTCAGAGGAAGGGAAAAATGGATCCCCATTGACCAAATATTTCCACTGACCCCCAAAAATCCCAGCCAGGGGCAGAGGGGACACCTGGGCAATGACAGCTCCGAGTTCCAGGCATGGTTGTCCCACTGCTTCAGCACCTGGCTCCCCTCAGGCACATTGTTAAACATCCCTGTGTCCCAAGGTCATTCCTTGGGAAGGGCTGGGAATACCTCAGAGCTCCCTCCCTCCTGGTCCCATTAACGCAAATCCATTAGGAAATTTGCATCTGTTGTTCCTCTGGACGAGTAATTATGGGGCACAATTGAGGGGGTGAGCAAACAGACACAGGCAGAGGTTAAACACGGGAGGAAGGCGCGTGAGGGGTCACGGAATTGCCAAGGGATGCCTCATTTCCAGGGGAGGAGGCTTTGGAGAGTATAAAAAGCTCCCAAACCAAGGGGTCTTCATTCGATCATCTCCACTTCTCTCCTCCTCCACTGCTCAGCAGGGTAAGTAGGGCTTTGCTGCTTGTCCTTACTTTGGGACTCTGTTAAATTGGGACTTGTTGCTTGTCCTTACTTTGGGACTCTGTTAAGTTAGGATTTATAGCTTGTCTTTACTTTGGCACTCTGTTAAGATGGGCTTCCCCAGGATTTTCTGGACTGGCTGATTTGGGACTGGAGATTTGGGATCACAGATTGGTTTTGGGGGACCAGAGCTGGTTTGGGTTGCACCCAGGTGGGATGTCTCTGGCAGAACCAGGTCTGGAATAAAATGCCAGAAGCACAGGAGTCTGTGCTGGGTTTAGGACAGCAGGAACATCCTTGGTCAATTTGGGATTGATTTGGGGATAAGAATGCTTTGAGCTGCCTCAGCCTCGAGGAGATTCAAGCAGAGAAAAAGACAAATTCTCTCTTTCCCTTCCAGCTTCGCCTCCTCTCCCATCACCAAGATGTCCGGGTGCTGCGGCGGTGGCAGTAATTACTCCGTGTGCTGCTACAGCAGCCCCAAGACCTGCAAGAGGCCCATGTGCTGCAGCCCCATGCAGTGCTGCACCCCCTGCTGCACCCCCTGCTGCACCCCCTGCTGCATGCCCATGCAGTCCTGCTGCATGCCCATGTCCTGCTGCTACACCATCAGCAGCAACAACAACGGCTGCTGCGGCGGCAGCAGCGGCGGCTGCTGCGGCGGCAACTGAGCCCAGCCTGCCTGATTCCCTCTTGGAAACGGATGTGGATATGGAAAACACCCCAATTCTCCTCCCCTCGTGCTTAGAGACTGCAGAACTCCTCTTCTCCTCCTGCCTTCCCTCGCCTCTTGTTTGTGATGTGCCCTGAAGCCGCCGCCCAGCGAGTTCCTCCCGCGAGCGCCGGCCCTGCTCTTCGTTTTTCCTCTTGGTGTGTGGGATGTTCCGCTCTTTTCATCGCTCTTCTGCTCCAATCTGTCTGAAAAAAACCCAATAAAATCCGTAGTTTGTGACCCTGCAACCTCCTGGTGTTGAGCTGTCTGTCCGCTGGCGGATCCTGAGGGTTTTGTTGCGCTTTTTGCCTTTTCCTGGTGGTTTTTCCCCCCAATGTTGAGGTTCTTCTGTCTCTGAGGTGTTCACTAAGGGAGCACAAAGGAAATCAGGGCAAATTAATTCAAGCTGGGGTTTCTGAGAGTAGTATTTGCCCTCTCAGCATAAAATAACAGAGAAATGGGAAGAGAACAGGAGAAAATAAGGTTTTGTGGGGAACTTCAGATCCTTCCAGGATCTGCAGGGACTCCAGGGGAGTTGGAGAGGAATTTTTTTATCAGGAACGAAGTGTCCTGCAAGACAGGACACTGGGAGTAGGATCAGGGGCACAGAGGGGGAATTGAGATTGGATATTGGGAAGAAATAATTCCCTGTGAGGATGGTGAGCACCTGGCACTGGTTTTCCAGGGAATTTCTGGTTTTGCCATCCCTGGAAGTGCCCAAGACCAGGCTGGACAGGGCTTGGAGGCACTGGGAGAATGGAAGGTGTCCCTGCCCACATCAGGGGGTGGAATAAGTGGATTTTTAAGGTCCCTTCCAACTCAAACCAACCTCTGATTCTATGAAAATAATTCATAAACTCACAAAAAATGGGAATGTTTTCAGATAGGACAGAGACATGTCCAGGCTAGGAAAGCTCCATGGATTTCAGCCAGCCTAAAACCTCCTCAGGACCCACAGACAGTCTCTGGGGACAGTCTGACACTCAGGATATGGAATTGAGCTACCAGGACTGAGCTGAAATTGTAAAACAAGTGCTGAGAAACCTCTGCTGCAGGGTCAGTTGGGGCTGCACCAAAACATGAAAGTTCTGCCCTGCAGAAAAATCCAAAGTTTTGATGCGTTTAATGACGTTTCAAGGCTCTCTTTCCATGCTGCTCCAGCCCCTTTGTTATGATTCATGTTCCACTCCAAAAAATGTTTTGGGTCAAGAGCTGGGCACGATCAGGGTGGGAAATTCCCACCTCAATCTCCCTTCTCTGCAGGATTTGCCAGATGAAAATTTCCCTCAGGAGGCACAAAGGGAGTGTATCCCTCTGCTTGTGCCCCATTCATTCCTTGTAAATTAATAAATGGATTTACATTAATAAATGCAAATTAATAAATTGGTCTGAGACAAATAAATGTTTGTCTCTCATACCAGGGAGGAAATGCCGTGAGTGTTCTCCTGCCCTTCACAGATAAGTCACAATTCCCTGTCTTGGTTCTCCAAGGAATTTCTGTCATGCCAGGGAAGCCTGGAAAGGAGCTGCTGGCATTTCCTACAGGGCTGAACGGCTCTAAAATCTCAATCTGCTCCCCCTTGCACAGCACAGAGAGCAAACCAAGGTCCCTGTCACCATCCTGGGGCTGATCCCAGCTCACCCAAGCCGACCCCTGTCCCAAGCAGCCCCAGGATCCCTGAGGATATCAGGCAGCAGCAGGGAACTGGCCAGGCAGGATCCTCCATCCTCTCATTAGGCAGCTCTCAGGTCCTCAGCTGAGAGCTGCAATTTCAGATCGTGCAAAAATTCCTCCCCAGATTCCTCCCTGGGATTGTTCCTGCCAGGGTTCAGCTGCCCAAGGCTCTGCCTCACCTCCACGTTCCTCCCTTCCTCTCTGTCCCTCCCAGAAAATGGTTTCACCTCAATGAATTCTCTTCCTGAGTCCCTCAGCTCCCACTCAGCTCCACCAGCACAGTGAGGAGCAGTTTCTGTGCTGTTTCTTCTCTTCCACCTCAATTTTTTCACTTTTTGGTTCATTCTGGGCCCCTTCCTCTTCCAACACCCTCCAAGGGTCCTGAACCAAATCCAGACCCTCCCTCCCTGCTGGGGGCTGGGTAGGGGGGTCCTGCTCAGGGCCAGGACCCAGCTGGAATTTAGGGGAGGCTGCAGCATGGAAATGTAGATTTGGGGTCACCCCCTGCCCCGGAGCCACCGCCCCTTGCGCAGAGCTGCTCCTTAACCTTCTAATTGGAATATTAATAAAAACACTGCTACTAACAAAAATCAATGAATGAAACGAGAACTTCCCAAACCTGGCAGTGTCCAAGGACAAGGCTGGATGGAGCTCTGAGCAGCCTGCTCTGGTCAGACGTGTCCCTGCCCGTGGGGTGGAAGTGGGCGATCTTTAAGGTCCTTCCCAACCCAAACCATTCCACGATGGATTTGCACAGAGTCACATGCAGGTGAACAAGCTCCAGAAACCCCAAACGCTCCTCACGTGCACAATCCACCAGCCAGGGACAAACAGCCCCAATTTTCCTGACATTTCCCCAATTTGCCCCAAACTTCTTCCCAATGGAACGCCGCCGGCGCTCGGTTTCGGCTGCGGCACTGATTCAGCACCAGCTGCTGCTGAGTCAATCCCAGAACATCTCAGCCCAGCAGATACGAGGCCACATTTTTTGGCTCCCTGGCGAGGTTTGTGGGAAGGACAAATTCATCCAAATTCATGGGAGCCCTTTGATTATCTCCAGGCTAAACCGTGACGAGGCAGAACGAGGGTGGTGATCTCCAGTAATGAGGCGAAATGCAAATTCCAGACGACACATATGGCTAAAAAATATGGGTTTGGATGGATAAACAGGGCGGCTGGAATGGTCAATGGCTGTCTCACTTCCAGGAGGAAGGATGGCTGGGAGTATAAAAGGGCTCCGGGCCCAGCTCGCTTCATTCGCTCGTCTTCTCCTCCCTTCACCTCTCCTCACTCTTCAGCAAGGTAAGCAAGAACTTCTAACCCTTCCTTCGCCTCCAAAAAGGGAATTTTGGATTTTTTACAGCAGATACAAGATAGCTGGGGATCTGGGATGGGACTTGGACATTGGGGATTTAGGAATTCTGCAAGGAGATGAGCCGGAAATTCGGGGAGGCTCTGGGAGTATCAACCATGCAGGGGAAGGGGATGGAGAATATTCCAGAAGGGCCCAAAATGAGGGCTCAGTGCTGGGTTGCTCTTCTAAGACACCAAGGGTGTCCTGGGATGAGTCCTTGGGCACCTACACCATGGGAAAAACCCGGAGCTCTGCATTTCACAATTTACAAACGAGCCACCCCTGAGCCCCCAAACGTGAATGAATTAAGACAGCCTCAAATTAACCCCAATTAACCCAACCCCTGCTCCACCTCACAGCCTCTCTCTGCTCCTTCCAGCTTCCCACCAACCCCCCAAGATGCCCAACGGATGCTGCGGCTGCTGCGGCGGGAATAGCTACTCGGTGTGCTGCTACAGCAGCCCCCGCTGCTGCAAGACCCCCATGTGCTGCAGCCCCATGCAGTGCTGCAGCCCCTGCTGCATGCCCGTGCAGTCCTGCTGCATGCCCACCACCTGCTGCTACACCATCCGCAGCAACAACAACGGCTGCTGCGGCGGCTGCTGCGGCAACTGAGGCCAGCGCGGCTCGGACGCGGCTCGGACACTGACGTGGATGTGGACACCACCCCAAATCTCTTCCTGCTGTGTTTGGACACCCAGACCTTCTCTTCTTGCTGCTTTTAGTTCCCTTTAGGTGTTTTGCTGTGCCCTGAAGCCGTTGCCCAGCGAGTTTCTGGCGCTGCTCTTCCTTCCCCTCTCGGTGTGCGGGATGTTCCCTCCTCCCTCCTCTTTCTTTAATCCCCAATTAGCCATGAGAGACAATAAAATGTGTGAGTTCTGATCCTGCAAACTCCTAGGTTATGCTTATTCATTTCTCTTTATCCCTTAAACAGTGTGGGAGGTGTTTAGCGTTTGCCTAATTGATTAATGTAATTAATTTTGCATGTTTGTCATTCTGTGATGACACCTGGTGACCTCCTTGGCCTGGTGCTCACCTGGGGGAAAATGGGACTTGCAGGTGAAAAATGTCACCTCAGCAAGAGGAGAATCAGTTTAATTCCATTTGATTATTTGATTATTTGAAATTCTCCTGATTTGAGATCCAGTTCACAACCAAAGCATCTCTGTGGTCCCAAAGCCAGAGCTGATTTTTTTCCTAATGGGAATCTTTCCAGAATATTTGCTGACCTTTAAAGGAGAGTTCTTAAATTGATTAAATAGGCCAGGATTGGTCATTTAGGCCAGGATCGTTGGGAGGGACTTTAAAGTTTTAAAGGACAGGGACATCTCCCACTAGCCCAGGGTGATCAGATTTACATCCAGCCTGAAGGATTCAGAAATGCTGAATCGTTTTCTCTGGGTTCCATTAAAATGTGGGGAAACTTCAAGAGGAGAGATCAGAAATTCAATATTCACACTTGGGGATTTGTGAAATCCTCGGGAAGTGAAGCGGCTCCAAAACTCCTCTAATGTGAAAAAAATGAAAATTTAAATAAAAAAACCAAACCCAGCATAAACTTGGGACTCTGGCAATGAGTTCTAAACCTAAAATCCTGCTTGGCCCTAACAGATCCCGAGGTCTTTTTTTACATCTTTCCACACAAATCCCGTGGCTTCCTGCCAGGCAATTCCTCCTCTCCAGTAGCTACGGAATAAATTACAGCGGAGCTCTAGAGCCACACCCCCGAATTCTGCGGATGCTTTTCCCGGTGATTCAACCCCAAATTCCACTGGGCACAGCTCCGAGCATCCCTCACAGAGGCTCCGCTTGGAAATGCCTTTGGAACCGCGGGAGAGGAATTTTCCTGGTGCTTAAAAAGTGTCTCGGCCACAGAAAGGTGAAGTGGAGCAGTTCCCCAGAATGTGAATCAAAGCTGAAATGCCAGAAAGGTGGCACAGGAAGGTGCCTGGCAAAGCCTGGGATTGTTTCTGTGTGAGGTCATCGCTCTTCTGGTGTCCCCATTCCAGGCTTTCCACACATAAAAGGCTTTTCCCTGCCGTAGCCACTCGGGAGTGAATAAATCCATTTAAATCAGGGAATAAACACCCAAAAATCCCATCCCCAACCCGCCACTGTCCCCCCGTGTCTGTAGGGACGCCGGATTCCCATCTCCCTGTCACCAGCAGGAGCATCACCCGCTGCTCCTCTCGCTCCTGGGGCCACCCTGGCTTCCCTCCCCTCCCTCTGGAAAGGCTCCTGGTTTTTCCCGTGGCTTTCCCACCGCCACCAGAGCCTCTTTTTTGGGTGGCACCACTCAGCATCGCGGCATGGCAGGTATCTGCACACCTGGATCCCACCTGACTCAGAGGCAGGAGCCGATCTGAGCATGGCCAGGGCTAATGAGATAATGGCCACTGGCCCCGCGCAGCGCTGGGCCGGCGCTAATTGCGGCTGATTAATCCGGCAGAGAGTGCCAGAAACAAAACACACACACACACGGCAGCGGCCTCAGTGCTCAGCTATTAATTCCCAGGACGTGCATCATTCCCAGCAGAGCTCGGCCACGTATAAAAGCTTTCAGCCCCAGCTTTGTCCCCAGGACTCCGAATCCCTGCTCAGCCCGGCCCGTTTCTGCTCGCAGGGTGAGTTGGATTCTCTCAGATTCCTCAGGTTTGTTTTTTTTTCCTTGAAAGCGGCCAAAAAAAAAAGAAAAAAAAAAAAGAAAAGAAAAAAAAAAAAAAAGAGTCGGTGTTTTGTTTTCTTTTTCCCAGGCTGTTTATGCCCAAGGGCTTGGTCACGCTCAAAGGATTTGTGAGTCATGGGAAAAGCAGCTCGCGAGGGAATTGGGGGGGGCTCAGCTTGGGGAAAATGAGGATCAGGGAGAATTTTGGGCTCTGCACAGGAGGGGCAGTGAGGGGGGGTCGGGGTCTGTTCCCAGGGAACAGGAACAGGAGGAGAGGAACTGTTCCAGGGCAGGGTCAGGCTGGAATTAGAAGGAATTCCTCCTGGAAAAGGTGGTCAGGGTTTGGAGCTGCCCAGGGAGGTTTGGAGTGCCCATCCCTGGAGGTATCAGAGGAATTCCTGGCCCTGGCACTCAGAGCTGGGTGAAGTCCATCCAGGAATTCTTTGCCACCCTCAGTAACTCCCCGATTCTGTGATCTCTGCCCCAGGATGCTGTACCAGAAAGGCGGCACCGAGCACGAGCCGTGCCAGCACTCCTCGGGCTGCGGCCACAAGGGCTGGACATGGCCCAGCTCCACCGGGCACTGCCACGACCCCGCCAGCACCTGCCACAACCCCGGCAGCCTCAGCCACGACACCGAGGGCTCCTGCCAGAGCCCGCCCCAGGGCCAGCTCTGCCCGCCCCAGCCCGCCTGCTGCCCAGCCCCGCAGAGCTGCAAGCCCCGGCGGAGGGTGGAGGTGAGCCCGGTGCCCCCCGTGTGCCCCCCGCCCGTGAAAATCCACCGGCGGCCGCTGGAGCAGCACCGGCCCCTCCCGCCCTGCCCGGAGCCCGAATCCTGCGGGAAGCAGCCCCGCAGGAGAGTGGAGCAGTGCCCGGAGCAGGATGAGGAGCCGCCGGTGGTGCTGCAGCCTGTGCCGCTGCAGCATCGCTGTCCCTGCAGCCAGCGCTGCCCCCGGCCCGTGCCCCGCTGCTGCCCCCGGCCCGTGCCCCGCTGCTGCCCGCCCCCTGTCCCTCTGCCACCACACCCCTGCCACCACCACCAGCAGCAGAAACTCACCCTGGTGCCGCTCTGCGTGAAGAACTGAACCCCTGCGACCCCTCCCCTGCTCGCGGAGGATTCGCCCCCCTGCCCAAAGGATGCTCCGACCTCCGCCCTGCGCTCCTCGCTGCTCTTTGCACATCAAATCTGGGGTCGGGCCATCCCCGGCTTGGCCCCGGCGCCGACACTTTAGGAATTTAAACCTGCGGGGATTTGGTTTTCCCTGGGGAGCAGCAGATTGGTGTTTCGCATCCGGAGGGGAGCTCGGATTTCCACGGATTTCCTTTCTCACTGGATTCTGGTTTCAAGGGTGTTTGAAAGCAGCCCCAGGACTTGAGGAGGAAAAAAAGGAGCCGCTGTGACAGCAGGACTCCTGCGATTTTGTCTCTCCCCCGTGTATTCAAGAATAAAGCTGAAAAATATTTAAAAATTTGGTTGCTCTCTTTCTTGCCCCCACAAGCACCACCGGCATTACAATGAGATGTTGAAAGCCATTAAAACTCTCTTGTACATTTTAATTTAAACTCGTACATTTTAATTAAAATTCGTACATTTAAATCAGAATCGGGGTTCGCACGGGAGGGTTTCAGCTCTGGCTGCAGCGGTTCCTCCAGGCTGGGATGTAGAAAATCCTCCCCATCGTGGTTCCCAAGCAATCCGGGCACCAACATCTGGATTCCATCATCCCCTGGATGGAAGCAGCGTTCGGGGAGGGCATCCTCATTGAAATGTTAATTACGCTAATGAGAGCGTGGCCAGCAGGCAGGGGAGGTGTGGCCCTGCATGCCGGGGATGCCTTTTCTCTCCTGCGGGGAGGGGCAGGCCAGGCTCATGCAGGGTGAGCCTTTTTCACCAGAAAAACCTCCCACGAAGTGCGTTAAAATAAATAATTTGATTTCTTCATGTTGTCTCCCCGTGGCCCAGGCGTGTCCTCACACCGCGGAGAACTGGGAAAGGAAAAAAGGAAATTCACCCTCGTTTTCTTCACCACAACAATTTGTTTTTCTCGTGTCTAATTCCAGCCAATAAAAAACCACTCACCTGTGGAATTTAACTTAGGAGAGCCCTTCTTTTTAATTCGGGATTTTCTTCACAGGCTTTTCCCAGTTCCCGGAGCTGCGACTCAGAGCCCACAGACCAAGGGCCAGCTCTGCCCCCACCTCCAGGTCCAGTTTGGTCCAGTTCATCTTCCAAGATGCTTTTCACCAGCCCTTGCATCCCAGTTACCCCCAGTTACTCCATCCCATCCCAGCTATCCACTCCAGTTACCCCTGCCCAGTTACGCCATCCCATCCCACTTATCCTATCTCAGTTACCCCATCCCAGTTACCCCAGTTACCCCATCCCAGTGATCCCAGTTACCCCAACCCAATTATCACACCCAATCCCAGTTACCCATCCCAGTTACCCCAGTTCCAGGACTGTTCCTTCATCAATTCCAGCCCCTCATCCCAATTCGGTGCCACCCGGGGATTTTCCAAGCCCATCCCATTATCCAGGGATTTAATTAAGGTGTCAAACAGCCCCAGCACCAGAACCTGCCTCTTTTTCACCCCGTGGGTTCTTCCACCCAGTCCAAGCCTCCACTGGTTTAACCCCAAGGCTGCTGAGCCAAAAACCCCACAGAAGTTGAGGCAGCACCATGGTCACACTCAGAATAGGGGAATGGTTTGGGTTGTGGGGGACCTCAGAAAACCATCTTGGGGATGAGGTGAGGAATTCCACATCTGGAACACAGAACTGGAGAAGAAACAGGAGCATTGGATGGTTTGGGTTGTGGGGGACCTCAAAAATATATCTTGGGGATGAGGTGAGGAATTCCACATCTGGAACTCAGAAATGGAGGAAAAGCAGGAGCATGGAATTGTTTGGGTTGGGAGGGACCCCAGAAAACCATCTTGGGGTTGTGATGAGGGAATTCCACATCCTGAACACAGAATTGGAGGAGCAGTAGGATCATGGAATGCTTTGGGTTGTGAGGGACCTCAGTAAACCATCTTGGAGTTGGGGTGAGGAATTCCACATCTGGAACTCAGAAATGGAGGAGAAGCAGGATCATGGTGCTGAGGGACCTTTGGGATCATCTGTCTCCACCTCCCACAGGCAGGGACACCTCCCAGGCTCCCAACCCTGTCCAACCCAGCCTTGGACACTTCCAGGAATGAGGCAGCCAGGAATTCCCTGGAAAAGCCATGTCAGGCCCTCACCCCCTCATCACCGAAACCGAGGGGCACAATTTGCTTTTGGTGACTCTGAGCTGGCTCTTCCCATCACCTGCTCGTGCTTCACCTGGAAATGGCTCCTCCAGAGCTGTGCCATCACTGCCCCTGACTCACAGGTCACCCGTCAGTGTCCTGTCCCCTGCACTGGGTGAATAATTCCTTTATTACCCATCTCACACAGCCAAAGTGTGGCTTAGGCCGTGTCACTCTTTTATGTGCCCGGCTGGAGAGCGATGTTATAATTAAAAGATGCTTATCAAAAATCGTGAGTCAAGCAGAACATGCCAGGCACCAGGAACAGCATCCAAACGGAGGAGATGTTTTGCCAATAAATAATTTAATCCTCGTTCCTGCTGTGTGTTTCATGGGAAGGGGAGCTCAGAGATATATAAAAGCCCTGGGCCCCTTGGCCTCACATATTCTGGTCCCCTGGGCAGTGCCTGCCTTTGCTTGAGAACAGGTGAGATTCAGGCAGGTCCATTCTTGGATTTGGGGTTGGGATTTGGGGGTCTGGATTTGAGAGTCTGGATTTGGGAATCTGGATTTGGGTGTCCATATTTGGGAGTCCAGATTTGGGAGCCTGGATTTGGGAGTCCGGATTTGGGGGTCTGGATTTGGGGGTCTGGATTTGGGGGTCTGGATTTGGGAGGTCACACCTGGAGTTTCACACTCTGAGCCAAGGGAGAGGCTCTTGAAGAACTTGGAGGTGGGAATTACAGCGTTGCCACCACTGTGGTTATTCTTGGTGGTGAAAAATCGGGAAGGGAAGGTCAGGAAGAGGGTCTGGATGCAGTTTGGATAAAGTTTAGATGAGGTTTAGATGCAGTTTAGATTCAGTTTAGATGCAGCTTAGATGCAGTCTGGATGCAGTTTGGATGCAGCTTAGACGCAGTTTGGATGCAGTTTGGATTCAGTTTAGATGCAGTTTGGATGCAATTTAAATGAAATTTAGATGGAATTGCCAACATGCCAGTGTTGGGCAACTGCAGGAATTTCCTCTGGATCCACGATAAACCTGGTTTATCCCCAAATAAACCCCACATTTTTATGGGAAATCAGACATAACCAGAGAAGATTCTGCTGACACCAACCCCCCTCTCTCCCACCTTCTTCCCTACAGCCCCACCATGATTTACTCCTCGGGGAGAGAATCCTACTTCAACCTGAACTCCACCTGGTACGACCCGGCGGGCTCCTGGCTGGACACGCGGCGCACGCCCTTCCGCTACGGCTACTCCACCTGCTGCTCCTCGGGCTGCCAGGGCGAGGGCGTCGAGGGCATGAGGGGCCACGACTACCGCTGCTACGGCTACCGGCAGCCACGCTGCTCCGAGCGCTGCCAGGGCTACGGCGGCTCCTCGGGCTCGTGCCACGGCTGCGTCCGCAGGCCGACGTACAGCTACGGGGGTTCGGCGGGGTGCCAGGGATACGGGAGGTCTGTGTGCTCTGAGAGGTGCCAGGGCTCCTCGGGCTCGTGCCACGGAGGGGGGTCTGGCTGTGTCAGGAGGCCCACGGTGTCCTACGGGGGGTCAGGGGGGTGCCAGGGCTATGGGAGGTCTGTGTGTGCTGAGAGGTGCCATGGGTCGGTGGCCCAGGGTGGGAAGCCGTGCTGTGGGAAGCCTGTGCAGAGTATCCCAGTGCAGAGCTGTCCCCAACCAGTTCAGTGCTGTCCCCAACCAGTGCAGAGCTGTCCCCAACCAGTTCAGTGCTGTCCCCAACCAGTGCAGAGCATCCCAGTGCAGAGCTGCCCCCAGCCAGTTCAGTGCTGTCCCCAACCAGTTCAGAGCTGTCCCCAACCAGTTCAGAGCATCCCAGTGCAGAGCTGTCCCTGCCCTGCTCCAGTGCAGAGCTGTCCCCCACCAGCACAGGTTTGTCCCCATCCCTGTCCCCCTCCGATCCAGCAGAGCTGTGTGCCCGTGGCCAAGGGCATCCCCCGCCAGCAGCAGAAGCAGATCTGCAAAGTTCCAGCCCGGAAGATCAAATAAAGGCTGTGAGGAGTGAGAGGAAACAAAAGGAATTTGTCCCTCTCTCACCTCTGCCCTGCATTGCCACCCACCCCTCCTCTGTCCCTCTGCTGTAACGCTCCCTGAAGCTGTGACCCACTGGCACTGTGGAATTTAACACTCTCTTCACCAGGTTCCACAGCAGTGGAGGCAATAAAAAATGCTAGCTCAAAATCCTGTGGTTTTTTCCTCTTTGTCCCTCTCAGTGGCATCTGGTCCACTCTGGTGGCCAAATTTGGGTTTGCAACGGCCTCACAAGGAGGCTGCGGGTTGGTTCCACCTGGTGGTTCCTCATTCCCACTCCAGGTATTTCCTGGTCTCTGAGTAACAGTTCTCATCACAGAGTGGTTCTGCAAGAGGGTAATTAAATATTAATAAAGTTATGTAAGGAAAATCCACATTTCATCAGAGAAGGAAAAGGCAAAGGGGCTGTTTGGGACCATGAGGCAATGGGTACAGCTGGGTTTGCTCCATAAAACTCCAAAAAAAAATCCCTGGGCAAAAAAAGGCAGGAAGAGGATTTGGGAATGGTTCCAACAGGGTGAAAAGCCCCAAATTCCTCATATGATCTGCTAGGGTTGGGAGAGGAATCCCCTGGGAGGATTTTTGGTGCAGTGTGGGGATCTGGAGCTGCTGTCGCTGCCCTGAGCCACCCTTGACAACCTCTAAAAAGGCAATTCCTTCATTAAACCAACAAACTCCCTCCAAAAAAGCCATTTCCCACTCAGAATGGAACCAGGGATGCCTGTCCAAGGAGCAGGAGCCTTGTAGGGGATACAGAGATCACTGTAGGGTCAACACCGCCCCATCCCACACGTGAGCCCCCAGCTCCTGCTCAGGTGTTTGTCTCCATCTCCAGTGGAGTTCCAAAGGATGGAACAGGTTTATCCCCATGCAGGGAATCAGGGCTGTAATTAATCGTGAATAATGAGTTTCACAAGGATTTCCATTCTCCCGATGTTTGTGAAATGTCCCGAGTCGTGCTCGGATTGCCTCATCCATCAATTCCGGTGATTCAGCTCCACTGGGGACCAAGGAGTCTCCTGAACTCTGGGTTTCATTTTATTTTAATTTAATCCAGGCTATTTTTAATATCACAGTGTCTAGAGTCCTGTGGAAGATCAGGCCTGGAACTTTCCACAGGCACAAAGACACTTTTGTCCCCAAAGAAAAGCGCTCAAGACACCCAATGTCCTCCTGATCCTATCAGGATGTTTTCTCCATGCTACAGGGCTTTAAATTCCTTTGAGTAAAGAAATCACTGGCTTGAAAAAATTCAACTTTTAGTTTTTGTGCTTCTTTGCTGGATTTATCCAGAATTTTTGGTGTTTCTTTGTTGGTACACCCTGTCCAAATACGTTTATTTTTACTACCCACCACAGTGGCCTTTTTTGCTCCCTTTGCCTCGAATTTCTGGGTTTCCTTTACAATCCCATAATCCCACGATCCACCCCTCCTCAATTCGGGCTTTGGGCACAAGGAACAGGTGAATGCCAGCCAAAAGACAAGAAAAAGGTGCCAAAAGGTGACAAAAAGGGGACCAAAAGGTGACAAAAATCCATCCCAGCCCCCCGCCCCAATCGGGCCAGGCGTGGTGGGCGATTAACATTTTTATGAAGTAACAATAAGAGGAACGTCGGGACATCGATCAGCTCTGTGAGTCAAATCAGCTGCTCAAAAACTCCCAATTAGCCAAGAGCTCGGGGTGCTGAGCAATCAGGTCCCTCCAGTGGGGCCCCATCGCGTTTCCGGAGGCCAGGCCATAAAAGCGCTTGCTCCTCGTTGCTCCTCAGCCTCGCAGATCCTCAGCGTCTCCTGCCGAGCTCCTCCTGATCCAGGTGAGTCCAAATCCATCAGATTTTCATACCTTTAATGATCCTGAGCTCTTGGGCATTTGTCCTCCGTGCCCTGTTTCCATCTCAGTGCTTCTGCCATGTTGGAAAATTAGGAAAACGTAAAATTTCCTGGCTCTGGTGGCTGAGAACTCTGCGTGTCTCGCTCTGGAGTCTGGCCAGCTCTTCTCTTTTAACTTCTCTCTGATGTGAAAGGGAAAGGCTCCCCCAAAGAGGCCACTACAGGCGGGTGTGCGCTGGTAACTCTTCCCCTGATCAATAACTTGGCTTGGAATCGCGGAATCGCGGAATCGTGGGATCGTGTAATCGCAGAATCATGTAATCATGGAATCATGTAACCATGGAAACACGTCACCATGGACTCACAGAATTATGGAATCATGAAATCACGGCAAGGGTTGGGTTAGAAGGGACCTTAGATACAGCCCCTACAAAACTTTCCCAGGGTGCTCCAAGTCCCATCTGATGCTGCCTCAGTGTCCCTGGCCGTTGCCTACTCTCACGGCTGAATTTTCCCAGCAGGTCTCCAGCCATGTGCTCCCGCCAGGACAAGGATCAGTGCCACCAGCAGGAACGGGCCTCGTGCCACAGTAGCGGGTCGAGTTGCCACGGGACCAGTGGCGGATCTGGCTGTCGTGGGACCAGTGGATCTGGCTGCCATGGGACCAGTGGATCTGGCTGCTGTGGAAGCAGCGGAGGATCTGGCTGCCATGGGACCAGTGGATCTGGCTGCCACAGGAGCAGTGGATCTGGCTGCCATGGGACCAGTGGATCTGGCTGCCAGGGGAGCAGTGGATCTGGCTGCCACAGGAGCAGTGGATCTGGCTGCCATGGGACCAGTGGATCTGGCTGCTGTGGGAGCAGTGGATCTGGCTGCCATGGAAGCAGTGGTGGATCTGGCTGCCACAGGAGCAGCGGATCCGGTTGCCACGGGACCAGCGGAGGATCCTGCCAAGGAAATCAGCAGGAGTGCCAGCAGCAAATCTACCAAGTGTCCTCAAATAAGTGATGGCCCCATCAGGTGCAGGTGATCCACATGAACATCCTGGATCCTGTGCCATGTCTGGAAAGCTTTGCATGTCCCCAGCAATTCCCAAGCAAATTTTTCTTTCCCCTCCCCTGGTGAACCCTGTAACCTGTCCTGAGCTTCACCACAGATGCTGAAATAAACTTGCTCACGCTGGCACAGGTGTGTCTGGATCAGTCTGTGACTACATTTGAGCCACCACAATCTCTAATCTAGGAGAGATTTTGAGCCAAAGAGTCTTATAGACAAAAAAAACCTTTTTTTCACCATTTAGCCCCAAAATGCCACCCTTGGGGAAGGCTGGTGGCAAACCCTCAGCCAGCCTTTCGAGAAACACCATGCCCAGCCCTGCCCGAGCTCTGGGTCGTGCCAGGGGCGTTGCTCGATCCTTACACAATGAGCTGCTGAATTTCTTCTCAGCTTGTAATTAAAACGAATTGGGTAATTTATTGCTCCGGTATTGCCATTCACGAAGTGGATGTTACGGTGATAAGATCGTTCTCGCGTGCGTCAGGAGGACCAGAAATTTCTGGCATTGCTGAAAAGGGTGCAGGCAGCAGATCCCTCCCTGTTTTCAGAGCAGGGAAGGATCCTTGTCCGAGTCTGGGATTTGCCTTGAGCCCCCTGTTCAAAATCCCAATTTCAAGGCACGTTAAGGTGGTCAACCACAAAATGTAGAGGTGTCCATTGTTAACGAACTCAGAGCAATTAAAACACGAGGAAATGAACACAGGGAGACGCCAGGAGCCAAAAATTCCTTCGAGTCTTTTTTCCCCACAGGTCATTGACCACATTTCTGCCAAGGCCAGAACAAAACCCAATTAGCAAACAACGACCAAGCCCAGGCACAGCTTGCCCTGATGCTGTTCTAAATCACAGCAGAGGTTTAGCAACACAAAAAGAGCTTCAGGTTGCTCACCTGGTTCCTTCACCTGCCCTGTCCTCCCACCTTTCCCAAAATCCAAAAAGTGCTTGGGTACCAGAAAATTTCAATGGGTCCTGGGTGGCTCTGTGGTCACCACAGAACCTCAACCAATGGACAAAGACAAATCAAAGGCAGGAAAGTTCCGGAGGAAGGGAAATATTTCCCACCCAATGTTTCCTGAGCCTTTCCACGCTGACAAAACCACAGCAGTTCCCAGATGGGAAAATCCAGGTTTCAGCCTTGATTTGCTGCCTGTTTCATGGTTGCAATGTCTTCCACAAGCAGTGACAGAAAAGGACCAAACAAGCCCTGTGGTCCTAAAGAATTCCCAGCCCACGCAGCAGAAAGGTACAGGGAGTATCCCAAATTATCTCCGTGTGGGGCTGAATAGCACCGGGATTTGCTGGCCAATTAGGAGCTAATTGAGGATCAGGGAAAATGCAAAAAGGGTGTTCCTGCTGCTCTGGAGAAAGTCCAGGGGGTCTGCCAGTCCCCACCACTGAGGGATCCCATGGAATTCCTCCTCCTCCTCTACCTGCTCCTCCTCTGGCAGCACCTGGAATAAAACCAAGGCTCCAGAATTATTCCCGGGCTGAGACTCAACCACATAATTAAGCACCTCGCTAATCCTGGATAAACCCAGGGCAGGGCTTATTCCTTCCCAAAATAAGAGTTCCAGCTGCTTGTGGAAACCTTGGAGTTTCCTCACGGCCCCACCTTTTTTTGGTCAGTTCCAAGAGGAAGAAGCCAACGGTGATTCCAGACAAATTCCAAAATCCCTGAGGTTGGAAAAGACCTGCAAGGCCATCAAGTCCAAGCTGTGCCTGATCCCTGCCTTGTCCCCAGCCCAGAGGGTCTGGAATTCCTCGGACACCTCCAGGGGTGGCAACACCAAACATCCCTGGGCAGCTCCTGCCCTTCCCAGGAAAAAATTCTTCCTGATTCCAACCTGCTCCTCCTGTCAGGGACTTGTACAGAGTCAGAACTCCCCCCGAGCCCCTTTCCAGCTCCCTCAGGACTCTCCAGCCCTTTCCCAGCTCCATTCCCTTCTCTGGACCCTTCTCCAGCCCCTCTTGCCCAGAACTGGACACAGCCTTGACCATTCCCCTCTCCAGTGCCCAACACAGAGGGAATTCTTGCTAAATAAGAGCTTCCCCAAAGCTGTTTTTGTTATTTCCAGGCCTATCTCAGTTTTCAGGGGGGGATTACAGGTCTGGAGAAGCTCAGGATATTCTGGAAGGATGTTGTGATTTAGGGATGAGACATCATCTCCCCCCACTGAACCCAAAGCACTCCCCGGGTGTGATCAACACCAAACCTGACCTGGGGAAACCGGGGCCACCCACACGACTCCCCCAGCCCAGCAGAGCCAGCAATTAAATTTCTGTGGACAGGAAAGGCAGCCTATAGGGAGAGGCAATCCCAGCGTGGATGGGGTGAGTCACCCCACGAGCCCAAGGAATGGGGAGGCAAAGAAATAAAAAAAAAAAAAAATCCGGCGGTGAATTAAATGAACGGGCAGAGCTGTGGCACAGGGAGGGGCTTCTCCTCCATGTGTGGTGAGCTGGGAGGGTATAAAAGTGCTCCTGTCCCCAAAAGCCTCATTCCCTCTGATCCCTTCCTCATCTCTTCCCTGCACGAGCAGCTCAGGTAAGAGCTGGGTGGGTTCCAAAACCTTTTGGGGTGGTTGGAGTGGGGTGCAAGTTTGGACCCCTATGCCTGGAACTGGGCTGGAATTTGGGATTTGTTCTGGGGGTGGGTGAGGACGGAGTCTGGGAGTTGAGAGGTGATGTGAAGGGAGGCTCAGAGGGGTTTGGCTCTGTTTTGGAAAGCTGAGCATGGCCTGAGTGTTCCCAACACCTTCGGGTGGGACAACCCTAGCCAGGAAAAGGATTCAGGAAACTTGGAAGAGAAATTCAGGATCTGGCTGAGACTGGGAAAGGAACACCCGGGTTCTCCATGCCTGGAAGGGCAGGAGCAGGAAGGAAAAGTCACTGCCAGCTCCTCCATGTCCCCACAGGTGACCCAGCCCAGTGCCATGTGCTCCCGCCAGGACAAGGACCAGTGCCACCGGCAGCAGCGCCAGAGCAGCGGCGGCTGCCACAGCTCGGGGGGTGGCGGCTGCCACAGCTCCGGGGACAGCTCTGGGGGCTGTCACAGCTCCGGGGGCAGCTCTGGGGGCTGTCACAGCTCTGGGGGCAGCTCTGGTGGCTGTCACAGCTCCGGTGGTGGCGGCTGTCACAGCTCTGGTAGCTCCGGGGGCTGTCACAGCTCCGGTGGCTCCGGCTGCCACGGGAAGCCGCAGCAGCAGCAGCAGCAGCAGGTGCAGGTGCAGCAGGTGCCACAGATGCCTCAGCAGAAGATGAAGTGACAGCAGCAGATGAGGTGACAGCCCCCGAGGTGACATCGTGGCCCACGCCTTGTTCCTGTGCCCTCCGAAGCCTGGGCAGGGCCGGGCCGGGGCTGCCCTGGTGGCCCGGGCTGTGCCCTGGCCAGCCAATGTGACAATAAAAGAGTCACATTCCCTAAATTCTCTTGTTTGGTGTTTCTTTAAACTCTTCATCCTCGTTTTCCAGAGCTGGGGATGCATCCTGGGAAGATGCAGTCTTCCCTGGGAAGGGGTTTTAGGGTTGGGAGGTTTTCCAAGGGCTGGGGAAGCCGCCCAGGAAGGGATTTTTTGGGATAGGGGTTTTAGGGCTCAGAGATTTTTCAGAACCAGGGAAGCAGCTCAGGAAAGGTTTTTTGAGATGGGAAGATTTTCAGAACCAAAGAAGCAGCCCAGGAAGCGATTTTTTGGGCTGGGATGTTCTCCAGAGCCAGAGATACAGCCAGGGAAGAGCTTTTAAGGATAGGATGTTTTTCAGAACCAGAGAAGAAGCCCGAGAAGGTGTTTTAGGGCCGGGAGGTTTTCCTGCCCCACTCAAAGTCCCAGTGAGGGCTCCTGGCTGGCACAGCCATGCCCAGCTGCCAACCCCATTCATCTCAAGGAAGTGGCGACTCCTCTGAAATTTTGAGGGTCCTTTCCTTCCCCTCCGAGGGCTCTGAGTGCTAAAAGTTCTTTCTTTTCCCTGCAATCCCAAAAGGAAAGGACGGAGGCTCCTCTGCTTCCCTTTTGATACGGTTTGATCTTTTCACCGTGGTGGAGCTGACCCCGAGAGGCTGCAGGAGAAACAGGAGCAGTTTTGGGACAGGTGGCAGGGGAGGTGACACTCAAAGCACTCGTTGGTCCCTCTCCATGATTCTGACCCAGAATCCATCCATGGGGTGGGTGGGGAGGGAAGGGATTCATGGTGAGATCCCAAAAGGGATTCCTGGTGAGGTTCCACCGGGAATTGTGAGCCAACTCTGGTGTCCCCAACATAAAATGGATGTAGAATTGTTGGAGTGAGTCCAGAGGAGGCCATGAAGTTGATAAAGGGCCTGGAGCCCCTTCCCCGTGGATCCAGGCTGGGAATGTTGGGATTGTTGGGAATGTGGAAATCCCAGAGCCCCTCCCAGGATCTGCAGGGGCTCCGGGGAAACTGGAGAGAGACTTTTCCTCAGGAACTGCAGGAACAGGATGCAGAGAATGGGCACAGAGAGGTAGGATGGGCACCCACAGCTGGTAACTCCCAGTTGGGGCACCCAAAATTCGGGATGTGAGAGTGTCCTGCCCTGGGACACTGCAGCCACCAGGGGAGAGGCTGCCACCACGTCCCCTCTGCCCAGCTGGGACTTGTTTAAGCCTGGCCTCGATGTTCTCAGAGGTTTTTTTGGACCTCGTGCAGAGTTTCCAAAATATGGGTTATTTTTCCAGTTGGAAATGCAAAAATCTGTCAAATCCTGGTGCACACCCTGAGTCATGAGTAGCTGCTGCAGTGAACCCCAAATTCCCAGGCACCCAAACCAGCCCTGGGAATCTTCAGCCTGGCCCCAAAGGTGGATTCACACCCCAAGGGACTTTATCCGAAGCCACGGGATAAGCAGGAAGGAGCAGATTTTGGGTGCCAAAATTCATTGATTTCTCTTGAAAACGATGCTGAATTTCTGCTCAAACTTCTGCCCCTTCCTCTGACAACTCCCAGGCAACGCTTCCTTCTCCAGAGGAATTCCAGGAGAGTTTTACCCTCGTCCCAACGTCCCCATGGAGAATAAAAATCCACTTCCCCCCTCTTTTCACCCGGATCATTCCTAGCTTTATCTGGTGCCAGCTCCAGAGGAGGGATTAAGCTCTGGGAGCAGGAGAAGGGGCTATAATTAAACCCGGGCTTAATTTCAGCAAGCAAAGCCAGAGCAGACGAACCTTTGGAAAACCAGGCACCCACGGGTTTTCCCACTGGAGGCAGGCGAGGCTGGCAATTAGCAGGTGATGTGGCACAGGAAAGAGATAAAAACGGAGCGATATTCATCTCCCGTGAGTCAGGGAGGCGTGAACAGATTTGGGTGTTGGATGGACAGACCCAATGACACGGAGCTGTCTCATTTCCGGGAAAAAAAGAAGGGACACTTCTCTAAAAGTGCTGCTGTCCCGGGTTCCTCATTCCCTGTGCTCCTGCCAGGACAAGGATCCACCAAGTGCCACCGGCAGCAGCGTCAGAGCAGCGGCGGCTGCCACAGCTCAGGGGTTGGCGGCTGCCATGGGAATTCCTGCCCCAAAACTCTGGGAATTCTGGCCTCAAAATCCTGGAAACTTTGGCCTCAAAATCTTGGAATACCCAGCCCTAAACCCCGAGAATTTCAGCCCCAAAAACCTGGGAATTTCACCCCCCAAAATCTGGGAATTTCATCTCCAAAATCTGGGAATTGTGGCCCCAAAACTCTGGGACTTCCAACCTTTGAAGTCTTAGAATTCCAACCCAAAAATTATGAGAATTTCAGCCCCAAAATCCTGGGAATGTTATGGCCCGAATCCTTTAAATTCTTGAGCCAAAAAAACTGAGAATTCCAAGCTTAGAACTCTCTGATTTCAGCCTGAAAACTCAAGGAATTTCAGCCCCAAGATCAAAGGAATCTCAGTCCCAAAACTCTGGGAATTTCATCCCCAAAACTCTGGGAATTCTGGCCCCAAAAACCTGGAAAATTTGGCCTCAAAATCCTGGAATACCCAGCCCTAAACCCCGGGAATTTCAGCCCCAAAAATGTGGGAATTTTATGACCCAAACCCTTGGAATTCTGGCCCCAAACCCTGGGAATTCCAAGTTTAGAACTCTCCGAATTTCAGCCGGAAAATCTTGGGAATTTTAGCCGTAAAACCTTGGGAATTTCAGCCACAAAACTCTGGGAATTTCAGACCAATAATCCTGGGAATACCTGCCCCATAAACCTGGGAAGAAACCCCAAAAAACTCTCCCCATCTCCCTGGACCCCACAGCCCCCAGACCTCCAGGGTTTCCCAACCCTCTCCCAACCCCTCAGAGCTTCCCACCCACAGATTTGAGCCCCCTCCCTCCTCGGGAGGCTCCCAAAATCCAGAATTGGACAGTTTTTATTGAGTTCTTGTTATCTTACAATGTTGATGGGAGAAGGGGAAAGACAAGCCGGGGGAAAAAACACCTTTGGGATATTTACAGCACAGAAAGATCCCCATGAAAACCCCGGATGAGCCCCCTTGGTCAGAGCTGGAGGATTGCCTGCACCCAAGGTGGATTTTTGGTGCATCCAACCCCACAAAAACCCCTCAGGGATTTTGCTCTTGACTCCAAATGAGCTCCTGACAATGAAAATTTCATTTTCCCCGCTCTGGTCTCATTATCACTGAATCAAGTTAATCACCCTGCTCACCCCAACCCTATTAACATGGGATTTTTTATTTTTTTTTTCACTTTCTCCCCATCAATAACCGGGGTGAAGGGGTTGAGATTTCAGGTGTTGCTTTTAATAAAGGGAAAAAAATTAAAAATCTTCCTTCCCACCTCCTCCCAGGCCTTCAAAGCTGCGTTTTTAAAGCACCCCAAGGAGACAGAGCTGGAGCATCAGGACAGAATTTTTGGGGATATTTTTGCCTCATGGAGGTAAATCAGTGGAGCTGGGTGGGGTCTTCGCTCCTCCCAGGATGTGCCAGGAGCAGGGGAAGGCTGGAAGGAGATCCCAGCACTGCTGCTGCCCACGGAGTGATCCCGGGATCCTGCGGGCAGGGAGGAAAACCCACGGGGGACTCACCCACGGCCACCCCAAAAACCGACACAAAACCAACCCAAAACCAACCCCAAATCACCCCAAAACCAACCCAAAATCTGGCAGGACTCAATCTCCTCCCTCCAGCCCTCTCTGCCTCGCAACGATTGGTGCCCAATTACTGCACAGATTTAATTAGAGCTGATTAAACACCCTGCCGAGCCGCTCCATCCCACCCTCCCCGCTGGACCAGGATGAGCACATGCTGCCACCTCGGGGTGACACCAGGCTCAGGGACGGCTCTGTCCCCACCCAGGGAGGGGTCGCAGGGCTTTGGGGGTCCCTTACCTGCTCCCTGCAGGTGTCAGGAGCAGCAGACGCCCCTCAGTACACGCAGGGCTTGGCAGGAGCCCTCTCCTTGGTCATGGGCTCCGCGTCGGGGTCCGAGGCTCTGATGGATCTGTACTTGCTGCTCGGGGGCCTCTGAGGGGACAGGACCCCGTCAGCCCCTCCAAAATTGGGGGGAAAAGGGCCGGGACCCCCCCATCCTGAGGTTCCCCAAATCTTAGGGGTGCAGAGCCTGGAGCAGAGCTGAGTCTGCCCCTGCAGGAAAACGGGGACAGCAGCACCAGGAGGAGATTTGGGGGATGAAAATGGGAGGGTGGGGAGACCCCAGCCCAGCCCCAGAACCTTTCCCAGCCTCCTCAACCCCCTCCAGCCCCTGCTCTTGCCTTGACAGGAGCGAATTCCTGCTGGATCAGCTTCTTGAACTCGCTCCTGCTGAAAGGCTCGGGTTTCCTGCTCTTCCTGGTGCTGCCCTGGGGATTCTGCAGCATGTCCGTGATGGCTTTGATGAGCCTGGACATGGTTCCAGTCCTGGAGAGCAGCAGAACCTGAGGGAAGTCGGGAAAATCTTCTTCTAATAATCCCAAAAGTCCCACTCACCCCATCAGGAAAATCCCCTTCCAATAATCCCAAACATCCTCTTCCAATAATCCCAAAAAATCCCACTCAGCCTTCCTGCGTTTTATTTCACCAGAGGTAAAATTAAATTTTCCTTTCCCATCTTCTCTGGAGACTTTCCCCTTTCATTCCCTTCATTTCTCTCCACTTTCCCTGGTTAAATTAAAGGGGACCTGTTCCCTGGAACCATGCAGGCACTTGTGGGGTGAATGAATCAGCTCCTGCAGGTGAGGAAAGTGCGTCCAGCTCCTGCCTGGGAGCTGATCCTGCCCTGCTGCCTTCAGACCTAAGCCCTGATGGGTAAAACCAGTCCTAAACCAACCGCCCCCCCGAACACAAAACTCATTTCAAATCCAAAAAAAGAAGAGGCAGAGACTCACCTGCAGCAGGTGAGGGCTGGAGTGGTGGGAGCAGCTGCTGGTGTCTCCCAGGAGTGGGAGGAGGAGAGGATTCCTTCCGGTCAGTCCTGTTCTCTTCCCACGGAGCCTCCCTCATGTTTACCAGCACACCTGCACAGGTGTATGTAGGTCAGGGAGCTGCTCCGCCTTGGATCCCCAAAAAAGGCAGCCAGAGGTTCCATTCCTATGTGAAACTCTGTGTCTGACATCCCCTAAATGGGATTTTTAACTCTACAGCCCAAGGGGTTTGTCAGTCCATGCGGCCGGTGCCGGGGGTCCGTGCGGCCGGTGCCGGGGGGTCCATGCAGCCGGTGCCGGGGGGTCCGTGCGGCCGGTGCCGGGGGGTCCATGCGGCCGGTGCCGGGGGGTCCATGCAGCCGGTGCTGGGGGGTCCCTGCGGCCGGTGCCGGGGGGTCCGTGCGGCCGGTGCCGGGGGGTCCCTGCGGCCGGTGCCGGGGGGTCCATTTGGCCGGTGCCGGGGGGTCCGTGCGGCCGGTGCCGGGGGGTCCGTGCGGCCGGTGCTGGGGGGTCCGTGCGGCCGGCGCTGGGGGCGTTCATGTGGCCCGTGCTGGGGGCTCCATGTGGTCAGTGCCAGGGCCAGACTAAGGGCTCCCCACATAAGCAGTGCCAGGCAGGGGTGCCAAGCCGGGTCCCCCGCAGAGCCGATGCCAGACCGGGATGCTGGGCCGGGCCCCAGACCAAGCCCAGAGCCAGGCGGGGGCCCCGGCCGGGGACCCCCACCCCTCCAGAGGGCGGAAGCCGAAAGACCCACCAGAACTTCATTCACTGTGACTTGTGAAAGTGAAATAACTTTTTATTGGTTTCCCGAGCTGTCCGAATCAGCTCTCTGATTGGTGCCAGAGGCTCACAGAGGAAGCTCCCAGAGACGAAGAGTGCCTCCCACTCCCCAGCCTCATGGTGCTTACCCTGAGGGGAATCCACCCTCCCCAGAGCACCTGAAACCAGCACAAAGAGGGACAAGGGTCCTGTGCCCCCCGGACACTGGGGGAGGGAATGGGGAGCCCCTGGGGGCACTGGGACCACTGGAATGGGGAGCTCTGGGCAGCCCCACATGGGACCCCCCCACTCGTGGCCACCCCCCGGGCAGGGTGGGCACCCACAGGACTGAGGGAGGGGGAATGCATGGGGGGTGTCCTCGGGCAGGGACCTCCAGTGTCCCCAGTGTCCCCCGGTGTCCCCAGTGTCACAGCTCGTTCTCGTAGCTGTCACTGTGGTGCCGCTGTCGCTCGTGGGGTCCTGGCAGCTCCTCGTGGTCACCTGGGGGATGTGGCAGGGGGGTTCCTGTGAGAGACTCTGGGGATGGGGACCTGGATGGGGGTGACAGCCGTGGGTGATGTGTCCTTGTCCCCCCCTGTACTCACCCCCTGCCAGCTCGGTGCCCACGTGGGGGTCCAGCACCGCCCCCTTCTCCAGGGGGTCCTGTGGGGATAAGGGGGCTCTGGGTGGTGTTTGGGGAGGGGGAAAGGGGAGTCCCAGCCCCCCACTCACCTGTCCTGTGGCTTTCTGGTGGCTGCAAGGAAAAGGGGAGGGGGTCACCATGGGGACCCTGGGACCTCTGAATGTCCCTGGGACCTCGGCAGCTCCAACCACCCATGGAACCCCCCAATCCCCACTGGAGCCCCGATTCCCACTGATTGTCCCAGGACACTCCAAGCACCCCTGAACCCCCCAGAGCTTCTGCATCAGTGCACTGTCCCCAATTCTCCCAGTGTCCCCGACCCTCTGAGCTACAAAATCAAAGTCCAGAAGGGAGGGGAACCCCCCAAACTCCCCCAGGACCCAAAAAAGATCCTCCCACATCCCTGTACAGCCCTTCATGACCTTTCCAAGCCCTCCAGGAGCTCCCAGTTCCTTCAAGCCCACCCAGGGATGCCCCTTGAGCCCAACCAAGATGGCCCAAATTCCCCCCACAACCCCCAGGAGCCCCAGCCGAGGTCACTGTGGGCTCAGTGTCCCCCAGCCCAGGGGTCCTGGGTGCTCCCCCCCATTCTGGGGGCTTCCCCTCCCTCCAGGACGTTTCCTTCCCAGAGTGTCACAACTTTTGCTGTAGATTGTCATAGATGTCACTGGGTTCCCAAGGTTGCCCATGTGGCCCCTGCAGCTCCATGTAGGTGGCCTGAGGATCCTGCAGAGGGGGGGCCCTGTGGGAATAAGGGGGTGTGTGAAAGGGGATGGGAGGTCCTGAGGGTTTGGGGAAAACCCAAATCATGGTCAGAGCCTGCACTCACCTTTCCTGCTGCTTCCTGGTACCTGCAAAGGAAACTGGAGGGGTTACTTTGATTCCCCCCTCACCCTCGAGAACCCTGAACCACCACCAGACCCTCAATTCCCTCCAGGTCCCCCCAGTATCCCTGATGCCCCCCAGAAACCCAGAACCATCCCACTGCCCCAAGACCCTGAGCCCCAGAGCCCCAAGCCTGGCAGGGAGGGGCATCCTCTGAATTCCCCAAAAAGCCCTGATAGAACCCCCAACATCCCAGCACTACCCTTCAAACACCCCAGGGCCCTGAGCCAAGGTCACTGGGGGTTCAGCCCCCCCAAGGCAGGGGCTGTGGGGGCCACCCTCCCCTTCTCTGGGGCCTCTGCAAGACCCCTGCCCCCCATTGTCACCCACCCATGCGGATCCACCAGCACAAGGCCACAGTGAGCAGAACCAGGAACAACAGGGACACAACGACACCTGCAGCCCCTGCAGCCACTGCAGGAAACAGAGGGGACACGCTGGGGTCACCGGGGTCACCCCAGAGGTTCTGCAATCCCAGTGACCTCATGAGTTCCCCTCCTGTGCCCTGTTCCATTTGTGTCACCACCAGGGACAGAGTGAGGGGGATCCCTGTGATCCAGAGATCTCAGACACACACAGGAACCCCGTGTGACTCCACCTGTGTTCCAGGGATGTCCAGAGGTTCCCTGTGGTGTCACCTCCAGGGCCAGCTCTGGGCTGAGTGCCCGGAACACGCGGTGCCCGTCCTGTCCCAGCTGGTTGGTGGCCACGCACTGGTAGGTGCCCGAATGTCCCACATGGACGGCCCCAAGCTCCAGGAGGGGACCCTGGGCCACCTCGTACCCATCATGTAGCCAGGTGAAGGTGACAGGGGCTGAGCCCACCTGCACCGAGCAGCGCAGGGTCACGGGGTCACCTGAGCGCACCTGGAGTGCCGGGGGACCGGGGGTGATGGTGGCATTGGCCACGGGCACTGCGGGGACACAGACAGGGCTGAGGCGGGGGGACACAAGGAGGATTTGTGGGGGACAGGGATGTCCCCAGGTGGGGTCCCGAGGGGGCTGTGGGGGCTCCCCGCGCCCATCCCCGCACTCACTGCGCACCGTGACGCCGAGCCGGGCGCTGCTCTTCCGCACGGCCCCCCCCCTCGGAGCGCACCTCGCAGCTGTAATTCCCCGAGTGGGAGACCCCCACGGCGGGCACCAGGAGCTGCGGGGACCTCTGCGGGCCCCCCACCAACTCCCCGTCCCGGTAGAAGCTGTACAGGAGGGGGGCTGGGGGCCGCAGGGGGCTGGGGGTGCTGAGGCAGCTGAGATTGAGGGGGGACCCCTCGGGGAGCGCGGGGGGACCCTCCAGCACCGGCACCGTGAAGAGCTCTGGGGAGGAGTGGGGGAGGGCGATTTGTGACCCCGAGTCGCTGGGGAGGGGCTGCGGGGGTGTCGGGGTGGCAGCTGCGGGGGGCTCACCCTGCACTGTCACTGACACCGGCGCCGAACGCAACTGCTCAGAGATTCCCACCCGGTCCTCGCAGCTGAAGTTGCCGCTGTGCTGCAGCTGCAGAGGGGGCAGGGGTAGCTCGGTGCCGTTGCGGAGGGTCACCAATCTCTTCCCGTCGCGGTAGAAGGACACCGAGTTGAGCGGCCAGTCCCCCCTGCGGCGGCAGCGCAGTGTCACCGCGTCCCCCTCCAGCAGCGCCCGCGCCGGCACCTGCAGCACCAGCGAGTCTGGGGGACAGGAGGGACCTGTCACAGCCGATGTCACCGGGACACCCCCGTGAGTCACATCCAGGGCATCAGGGGTCCCCAATTCCAGCACAGGGATGCTCTGGGATGTCCCCAGAGCAGGGACAGGCTCTGGTGACACCAGGGGGTGACCCATGGAGCTGAGCCCACCCTGAGCCCGCGGGGTCCTGGCGAGTGCCAGAGTGGGGACACCCGAATCCCCCTCACCATTTGACACCATCACGGGGGGGCTGAACCCACTGCCGGATCTGTGACACTGGTAGGTGCCACTCTCGGTGACAGTGAAGCTGTCGCGTCCCTCCTGCCCCCAGCGCCGCCTGTCCTTGTACCAGGTGATGGCGCCGCCAATCCCCGAGCCCCAGCAGGTCAGTGTCACCCGGTCCCACAGCACCGCCGGCGCCCAGGGGGGCTCCACCAGGAGCTGGGTGGTACCTGCGGGTGACAGGGGACAGCAGCCTGCCAGGGCCACCACGGGGCTGGGGACAGCAGGGCGGGGACCTGGCATCCCCCGAGGACTCACCAACGAGGAAGGCGGTCTGGGCTGGAAGGGAGAAAGGACAGGGATTAGTGAGGTGGCACCGTGGGGACAGCGGCACCCGGGGGCGGGGTGTGGGGCTGTCCCCGAGCTGGCACAGGTCACCCCCCCTGCCCCACGGCCACATTCCCACGGCCACATCCCCATGGTCCCATTCTGACGTCACCTGATCCCATGGCCACATCTGCAGGAGATGCCGGTGGACGGTGTCAGGACAAATTCTGTATTCCGGGGATGGAGTTTGCAGTTTATTCCATCGGGTGTGGGTGAGAAGGGCTCAGCTGGGAACTGCCAGACGGCTCAAACAGGCCCAGAGGAGCGAGATAACAAGGGGGCAACAGCGAGGGTGAGGGGTGCAGGGGCAAGAGAAGGGAGAGAGAGGGTGTCCGATGGTGCAAGAGCAAGAGTGTAAGAGAGGGAAGTAAGAGAAGGAAGTAAGAGAGCGAAGTAAGAGAGTGGATTTTTCCATTTACAACACCATAAATCTCCTTCTATGTTGAATATTCTAATTTCCACTAACCAATCTAATACAAGATACAAATTCTCTAACGTTTACATACAACCTGTAGGAATCGCTGCATTACCATATTTTACTGCTTTCTCTAAACCTTATCTTGGACCCTTCATGTCATGCCCGAGGGGGTCTCTGCTGGATTTTTGGGATGTTGGCAGCAACTGGCGTTATCTTAACAAAGGGAGAAGATCTTCAAGCACGCACATTGCTGCTGTCCAGCAACACTGGTTTTATTTCAATCTCACCTACAGTTTTTATATTTTTAGCACCTTTTGCTGGGCAATCATCCCTACAGAGCATCCCTATTCCTTCCTCCCCTACACACATCCCATGCTGCTCGTCCCCTTGTCCCTGTCCCCCTGTCCCCACAGCCACCCCAGCTCCAAGGTGCCAAATCCCACATTCCTGTCCCATTCCTGTCCCCAAATCACTCACCCCACAGGAGCAGTGCCACCTTCCCGGCCATCCCGGTGTCCCTGGCCATGGGCTCTGGCTGTCACTCGCTGCTGGGGCCACCTGTCCCCACACTGGTGGCTCTTCGGATAAAGGGGAAGGAAACCAGCTCAGGTCTTATGTCACTGTGGTGGTGACCCTTGGTGGGGGCAGGGTTGCCACAGGCTGGGGACAGGCTGGGGACACAGCAGGGACATGGTGTGGCACTGCTAGGGACACTGTGATAGGACCTGGTGGGGGACACAGAGCAGAGACATCCCCATGGGTGGGAGGTCCCCCTGTCCTTCTGTCCCCCTGTCCCTCTGTCCCCTCCCCAGTGACACAAAAGCCCCTCCAGATGAACAGTGCCCCTCCCTTTTTTGGGGTTCCTCAAACCTCCCCACATCCCCTCCCCGGGCTTTTCTTTCTATTTATTTCCCTTTTTTTGTCACCGCGGGGGTGGCTCTGTCCTGGGGGAACAATGGGGACAGTCCTGGCGGGGCGGGAGGTGTGACAAATCCCAGGGCCGGTCCCGGTCCCGGGCGTGGCACAGCCCGGGGGGTCCTTTCCCTTTTTTAGAGTGTCTCTGTCCTGGGGGTGACACATCCAGGGGTTCCTGTCCCAGTCCACGAGAGCTGAAAGTCCGAGAGCGGCGGGCAGGGCTGGATTTTGGGATTTTTGGGAAGCAGGGCTGGGTTTTGGGATGTTCTTAGGCAGGGCTGGGTTTTGGGATTTTATTTGGGAAGCAGGGCTGGGTGTTGAGATGTTTTTAGGTAGGGATGGATTTTGGGGTGTGGTTTGGGAAGCAGAGCTGAGATTTGGGATGTTTTTAGGCAGGGCTGGGTTGTGGGATGTCCTTGGTCACCCAGGGCTGGATTTTGGGATTTCCTTCCCCCCGCGCCGCTCCAGCCGCTCTCCAGGGCGGGTTTAGGGCCCTGCCCCATTTTTCTCTCCCCTCAGATGATTTCCCGGCGCCGTTTGGGGTTTCCGGAGATCCCGAGCGGGATTTTCTCCGCTCCCGCTGCTTTGGGGCGGTTCCCGGTCTGAAGCGCGGCCGCCGCCCCGGGCGGGTTTGGGATCTCTTATCTCGCAGGCACCCGGATGAAAATCTCCTAATTGCATTAATTAATTAATTAACCCCAGCAATTCCCTGCTCCGGGGTGGCCGCAGTCACCGGCGCTGTCACCTCCGGGGGGGAGGTTCGGTGCCAAATCTTTTCACCCCGAATTTTGGGAAGATGTCCCGGGACCTGTGGGGGAGCCCCTGGAGGGGGATCAGCTCATCCAAAATTTGGGAATAAAATTTGGGAATGTTTCTGGGAGCGAGGCCCCAGGGAAAGGGCGCTGGGATTGGGGCCGGGATTTAAAGGTGGAAACAGAATTACCGGGAAAACAGAATTTCTAGGAAGCAGAATTTCGGGAAACAGAATTCCAGGAAAACACAATTCCAGGAAAAACAGAACTCCTGGGAAACAAAAATCCTGTAAAAAAATTTTTTTTTTTTTTTTCCAGGAAACAGAATTTCAGGAAAACAGAAATAGCGGGGAAACAGAATTCGCAGGAACAAAAATCCCGGGAAGCAGAATTCAAGGAAAAAGAAATCCCGGGAAACAGAAATCCTGGAAAGCAGAAATGTCGGGAAACAGAATTTCAGATTCCCTGGATACAGAAATGTCGGGAAACAGAAATGTCGAGAAACAGAAATGTCGGGAAAAGAGAATTCTCGGAAAATTCCAGGAAAACAGAAATTTAGGAAAAAAGAAATCCCGGGAACAGAATTCCAGGAAAACCCCGCAGCCTCCGGGATGGGCTCGGGGAAGCCACCGCGGGGTTGGGAACGCGAACACGCGTGTGTCCCCTCAGCAGGTGGCACTGTGGGGACAGGGACAGCCAGGCGGGACTGGGAGCGCTGGGAGTTACTGGGAGCACTGGGAGTTGCCCGGCGCTGCCGCTGGATGGCCCCGCTGGCCACAAGTCGCTGTCCCCGAGTCCCCTCGGGGATTTAGGGGGATTTAAATGGGATTTTGGGAGGGATTTTAATGAGATTTTGGGGAAAATTTCAAAGGGATTTTGGGAGGATTTTTTGGTAGTTCTGGAGTGACTTATTGGGGGATTTTGAGGGATTTCTGGGGGTATTTTTGTGGGATTTCGGGGGAATTTTAATGGGATTTTTGAGGTGCTTCTGGAGGGAATTTTGGGGTGATTTTGGGGTCTCACCCCGTCCTTTCCCGCACCCCTCCAGCCCCATCTTGCAGCTCCGAGATGTCACTGCCTCCCTCGGGGATAAACCCCAAATCATCGAAATCCTCCCCAAAATCCTGCTCCGGGAGCTCACGTGAGGCTCTGCCCGACCTCTGCAGGGGATTTGGGGACCCTGGTGAGAGATTTTGGGACTCTGGGGGAATTTGGGGACCCTGGAGGAATTTGGGGACCTGCGGGTGTCACTGCACTGTCCCAAAACCTCAGGACCCAAAAGTGCAAAACATCCAAAGCTGAACAATCCCAAACCCCAACAAATCCCCCCCAAAAACCCCCAAAACTCCTTCTGGTCATATTTGGGGATTCTTTACCCCCCCAAAAATGCCTGACAATCCCAAAATCCGTGGCCACATGTTTGTGCAGGGCTGAACTTTCAGAACCTAATTAAAACACCTCATTAATGGGGTCATTAACCCAACCTGCCCCAATTTAGCCTCGTTTTGACCTCCCCAAATTTCCCCTCGCAGTTGTTTTGGCTTCGCTTCCTGTTTGGTGCCCTAAAAGGTGGCCCCGATGAGTCAAGTTTGGGGTTTTTGGGGGAGGGAAAAGGTGAGGAGGATTTTGGGGTTGGTTCAGAGTTAGGGCTGGTTCAGGGTTTGGGATGATTCAGGGTTTGGGGCTGATTCAGGGTTTGTCACTGGTTTGGGTTTGGGGTTTGTTCCAATTTGGGGTTTTTAGGGTCACTTCAACTTTGGGACTGGCTCAGGGTTTTGGTTCAGGTTTTTGGGGTTGGTTTGGGTTTTGAGGCTGATTCAGGTTTTGTCACTGGTTCAGGTTTTGGGGTTGATCAAGATTTTTAGGTCTGATTCAGGTTTTTAGGGTCAGTTCAGATTTTGACACTGGTTCAGGTTTTTAGGGACAATTCAACTTTTGGGGCTGGTGTAGATTTTGGGGTCAGTTTAGATTTTTAGGGCTTGTTCAGATTCTGTTGCTGGTTCAGATTTTGAGGCCATTTCAGGTTTTTAGGACTAATTCAGTTTTTGGGATTGGTTCAGAATTTTAGGGCTGGTTCAGAATTTTAGGGCCAATTCAAATTTTTAGCACCGATTCAGTTTTTGGGGTCACTTCATATTTTGACACTGCTTCAGCTTTTTAAGACCAATTCAGTTTTTAGGACTGGTTCCGGATTTTAGGGCAAATTCAGATTTTTAGGACCAATTCAATTTTTAGGACCACTTCCATTTTTGCAGCCACTCCCATTTTCACAGCTCATTCCGAATTTCAGCTCCACTTTTTTTCACCCATCCCCCTTCATTTAGCACCAGCTCACCCTTTCCACCTCCTCCATCACTCCTGTTGTTTTCCCATTCATTCTTTTTTTTTTTTTTTTTTTTTTTTTTTAATTCACCCCCTCAGCTGCCACAAACTGTTTGTGCCGGGTCGATTCCTGAAAATCCAGCCCTGGACATCCCCGAGAGCTCGGCCAAGCCCCGGCCGCTGTCATTACCTTTATTAGAGCCCAGCGCTCTGCCGGCGTCTCCTGGAATCCTTTGCCGTGATGCGGCTGCCCGCGGCTGCCCGGGCAGGAATTCCCGACAGGAATTTTTCAGAGAAGGATGAAAAGGTGACACACGGGCGGTAATGAGCGAATTTCTGAGCTCCTTCAAAGTGCGGCGGCGTGGGGTTAATGCCCCTGTGCCACCCTTGCCCGCGTCACCGTGGGCTCTGAGTCACCCCCGCTGTCATTAAAGCCCCCGGGACAGCAGCCCCGTGTCATTATCCACATTTTTACAGCCGGGAAAAACGGGGGCACGGCCGGCTTGGCTGCTCTCCTGCTCGCAGACCGCAGCCTGACTCATTTTGGGGTGGCAGCAAAAAGAAAAAAAAAAAAAACAAAACAAGGTGGGGGCACCCCCCGGCTCCGGGCGCTGCGTCCTGGATCCCAAAATCGGAGCGCGGCCGGGTGGGAAATGCGCTGGAAGGGGGGAAAAGCGGGATTTGTCCCCAAAATCTGCGCGGGGTTGGGTGTGGTACGAGCAGGAGTGGCACCGGGGATGGCGGTGCCCTGGGCAGGGTGACAGTGGCGCTGGCGCTGTCACACACAGAGGGGCAGGGGGATGTCCCGCGGTGGTGGCAGCAGAGCCGAAGTCGCAGCCAGAGCTGTCCCCAAGGGGAGGGTGGCACTGTCCCCTCTTCGGGCAGGACACTCTGAGGTCCCTGTGCCACCCTGGTGGCTCTGGGGACAGAGAAGGGACGGTGCCAGGTGTGCCCAGGTGTGCCCAGGTGGCTCTGGGGACTGTGGGGACAGCTCAGATTTTGTGCCAGGCACGTCCAGGGAGTTGTGGCAGTGTCCCTGTGCCACCCTGGTGACTCTGGGGATTCTGGTGACAGAGAGGGGAAGATGCCAGGTGTAGCCAGGGGGTTGTGGCAGTGTCCCTGTGCCATCCAGGTGGCTCTGGGGATTCTGGTGCCAGCCCATTTTTTTATCCACATTTTAACCCATTTTTATGCACGTTTCTAACCCATTTTATCCATATTTTTAACCCGTTTTTAATCCACGTTTTAACCCATCTTTTACCCATGTTCTTGACCCGATTTTAATTAAACGATGGCTTTAATTAAACGCTGGGCTTTTTTTTTTTAGCTCGTGCTGGTTTTCCATCCTCTCCTCACCCCCCAGCCGCTGCCCCCGGGGCTCCTTTTGTCCCCTCTGTGCCACTCCGGCTTGTCCCCAACCCCCAGCCCTGCCAGTGCCACTGCGGTGCCACCTCTGTCCCTCGGGGACAAAGCGAGGGTAGTGGGGATGATGCAAAGGTGTCACCTGCGGGGGGATGGGGACAGGAGTGGCTCTGATTAATTCCAGGAGCAGCTGGAAAACAACCGGAGCTGGGCAAGGTGAGGCTGGGCCAGGGGACAGCGAGGGGACACTGAGGGGACAGCGAGGGGACACTGAGGGGACACTGCTGGAGCCCGGCCATGCTGTGGTCTCCTTGTCCCTCGTGTCCTTGTCCCCCCCAGCTCCAGCCCAGGGCTGGGGTCCCTCCTGGGGACAACTCTGTCACCTCAGCCCCCCTGGGGTCACCGAGCTCTCAGGGACACCCAGGCCTCTGTCACCAGTGCCACCCCCTGGGCTGTGCTCTATGCCATCCCCCGTGTCCAGCCCTGATGTCGCCTTCAGTGTCCATCTCCAATGTCACCTTCTGTGTCCATCCTCGTGTCCATCTCCAGTGTCCATCCCCAGCCTCATCCCTGGTGTCCATCCCAGGGTCCATCCCTGATGCCATTGCCAGTGTCCACCCCGTGTCCATCCCTTGTGTCCATTGTCACCCTCAGTGTCCATCCCCACTGTCACCTTCAGTGTCCATTGCCACTGTCCATCCCCAGTGTCCATCCTTGAGTCCATCCCCATTGCCAGCCCCATTGTCCATTCCTGTGTCCATCCCCAGTGTCCCTCCTCAGTGTCACCCCCATTGTCCACCCCCAGTGTCACCCCCATTGTCCACCCCCAGTGTCCATCCCTGTTGTCACTCCCTGTGTCCATTCCCAGTGTCCATCTCCACTGTCCATCCTCAGTGTCCATCCCCAGTGTCCATCCTGTGTCCATCCCCGTGTCCATCCAGTGTCCATCCCAGTGTTCATCCTGTGTCCATCCCAGTGTCCATCCTGTGTCCATCCCCGTGTCCATCCAGTGTCCATCCCAGTGTCCATCCTGTGTCCATCCCAGTGTCCATCCTATGTCCATCCCAGTGTCCATCCTGTGTCCATCCCCACCGTCCGTCCCACTGTCCATCCCAGTGTCCATCCTGTGTCCATCCCCATTGTCCATCCCACTGTCCATCCCAGTGTCCATCCCCACTGTCCATCCCAGTGTCCATCCTGTGTCCATCCCCGTGTCCATCCAGTGTCCATCCCAGTGTCCATCCTGTGTCCATCCCCATTGTCCATCCCAGTGTCCATCCTGTGTCCATCCCCAGTGTCCATCCCTATTTTCCATCCCTGTTTTCCACTCCAGTTTTTCACCCCATTTTCCATCCCCAGTGTCCACCTCCATTGTCCATCCCAGTGTCCATCCTGTGTCCACCCCAGTGTCCATCCCAGGTGTCCACCCCAAGTGTCCATCCCAGTGTCCACCCCACCATGGCCGTGTCACCCTGGGTCACTCTGAGGGGTCCAAGGCCACCGGGCCAAGCCCCAGGACCCCCAGATGGCAGAAATTACAGAAATTAATGACAGAAATTAAATAAATGACAGAAATAAATTAAATAAAATTAATAAACGCCAGAAATAAATGAAATAAATGTCAGAAATAAAATAAATGACAGAAATAAACGAAATAAATGGAAGGTGGAGGAGGCGGCCCCGCACGTGCCCGGCCCAGCCCGGCTGGCAGCGGGAGCCCGGCACGTTAACTGGTTAAACTGGGAGCCGGGACGGGAACTGGAGCAGCTCATGGCCCCGGGGCCGCGGTTCGGGACAGCGGCAGAGCCGGATCGGGCGGTTCCGGGCGGCCCGAGGGGCAGAGCGGGGCCGCGGGGCAGAGCCGGGCCGGGCGGAGCCGGGATGGGCTGGGCACGGAGCGGGGACACGGACAGAGAGGGGACAGGGACAGAGAGAGGGGACAGGGACAGAGAGAGGGGACAGGGACAGAGAGGGGACAGGGACAGAGAGAGGGGACAGGGAGAGAGAGAGGGGACGGGGACAGAGAGAGAGGACGGGACAGAGAGAGAGGACGGGACAGAGAGGGGACAGGGACAGAGAGGGGACAGGGACAGAGAGAGGGGACGGGGACAGAGAGAGGGGACGGGGACAGAGAGAGGGGACGGGGACAGAGAGGGGACGGGACAGAGAGAGGGGACGGGGACAGAGAGAGGGGACGGGGACAGAGAGGGGACAGGGACAGAGAGAGGGGACAGGGACAGAGAGAGGGGACGGGGACAGAGAGAGGGGACAGGGACAGAGAGAGGGGACAGGGACAGAGAGAGGAGACGGGGACAGAGAGAGGGGACAGGGACAGAGAGAGGGGACGGGGACAGAGAGAGGGGACAGAGAGGGGACAGGGACAGAGAGAGGGGACAGGGACAGAGAGAGGGGACGGGGACAGAGAGAGGGGAAAGGGGACAGAGAGGGGGGAAAGGGGACAGAGAGGGGGGAAAGGGGACAGAGAGGGGACAGGGTACAGGAGACAGAGAGAGGGGACAGGGGATTGAGCAGACATGGGACTGAGAGGACATGGCACAGCTTCTGGGTGTCCCTGTGTCCCCATGTCCCTGTGTTCATGGTGTCTCCCTGTCCCCAAGTTCATGGTGTCCATGTCTCCATGTCCCTGTGCCCCCATGTCCCCAGGTTCATGGTGTCCCCATGTCCCTGTGTCCCCATTTCCCCAAGTTCATAGTGCCCATGTCCCTATGTCCCCATGTCCCTGTGTTCATGGTGTCCCCACGTCCCTCTGTCCCCATTTCCCCAAGTTCATGATGTCCATGTCCCCGTGTCCCTGTGTCCCCAAGCTCGTGGTGTCCGTGTCTCCTGTGTGACCCCAAGGGACACGAGCAGGGACAGGTCTCTGGCAGGGCCTTCCCATGGGGCTGAACCCCCCAGTGTCACCCATTGTCACATGTCCCTGTCCCAACTTCTCCACTCAACCCTGTTCCCTGTCGCCAACAGTTCCATCCATTGTCCCAGCTCTCAACCCACTTCCATGTCCCTGTGCCACTTTCTCCATCCATTCCCGTGTCCCTGTCCCAGCTCCTGCTCCTGTTGCCACGTCCCTGTCCCCAACATTTTCATCCACGTCTGTGACCCTGTCCCAGCTCCTCCATCCCTGCCGTGTCCCTGTCCCCACTGGCTATGGCCATGTCCCTGTTCCCGTTGACCATGTCCCTGTCCCTGTCACTGCCACACCATCCTGTCCCCACTGACCATGGCCATGTCCCTGTCCCCATTGACCATGGCCTGTCCCAGCTGCTCCATCTGTGTCCCTGTCGCTGTCCCCAAGGGTTCCATCCATTGCCATCCATCCTGTCCCAGCTCCTCCATCCCTGTCATGTCCCTGTCCCTTTCCTGAAGGGTTCCATTCATTGCCATCCATCCTGTCCTAGCTCCTCCATCCCTGCCGTGTCCCCACTGAGCATGGCCCTGTCCCTGTCCCCGTTGGCCATGTCCCTGTCCCTGTCCTTGTACCTGTTCAAGATCCAAGGGGCCGATCTGCCACCCCCAGCCAAGCTGGCTTTGTCCCCACTGTCCCCATCCTCCTTGTCCCCATCCCCAGTGTCCCTATGCCCGGTGTCCCCATCCCCGCTGTCCCCGCTGTCCCCGCAGTGTCCCCATCCCTGCTGTCCCCGCGGTGTCCCCATCCCTGCTGTCCCCGCGGTGTTCCCATCCCCGCAGTGTCCCCATCCCTGCTGTCCCCTCGCTGTCTCCATCCCTGGTGTCCCCGCGGTGTTCCCATCCCCGCAGTGTCCCCATCCCCGCTGTCCCCTCGCTGTCCCCGTGGTGTCCCCATTCCCGGTGTCCCCATCCCCGCTGTCCCCGCAGTGTCCCCATCCCTGCTGTCCCCTCGCTGTCCCCGCTGTCCCCCCAGTGTCCGGCCGGGCTCCGGCGGGCTGGCCGCTCCCTAATTAGGGGTTATGAGCGGAGCAGGGCGGCAGCCACGCACAGCTCGGAGCCACTCACTCATCCCGCAGGAATCCGCCCCACGGGGAGGAGCGGCCCCGGCCCAGCGCCTAAAAGGGCCCCGCACGGGCCGGCTGCCCTCGGAGCCTCGGAGCCTTCGCGTCCTCCTCCTCCTCCTCCTCCTCCTCCTCCTCCTCCGCCATGGCAGGGCACGGCGCCAGCCTGCTCCTGCTGCTCGCGCTCCTGCCAGGTACGTGCTCCAAACCCACGGCCACCACCGCGGTCCTGTGCTGGACACAGGTGGCAGCGAGCCCCGTGTGTCACCTGCGCCACCTGTGCCACCTGTGCCACCTGCCAGGGTGACAGCACCGAGGGGAGCGGGACCGGCCGGGACATCCCCGCGGGCGCCCGGAGTGGGAGATGCGAGGGGCGGGTGGGGGATGCAGGTGCGCGGTTTTGGGGCTGCAGGTGCGGGATTTTTGGAGCTGCAGGTGTGGGGTTTTTGGAGCTGCAGGTGGGGTTTTGGGCGCTGCAGGTGCGCGGGTTTTTGGGGCCGCAGGTGCGCGGTTTTTGGAGCCGCAGGTGCGCGGTTTTGGGGCTGCAGGTGCGCAGTTTTTGGGGCTACAGGTGCGCGGTTTTTGGGGCTGCAGGTGTGTGGGTTTGGGGGCTACAAGTGCGCGGGTTTTGGGGCTGTTGGTGTGGGGCTTTTGGGGCTACAGGTGGGCGGTTTTTGCAGGTGTGGGGTCACGGTCTGCAGGTGTAGAGGTTTGGGGGCTGCAGGTGTGTGGGAGCACATTTTTGGGGTGTGATGGGTCCCTGTGCTGCAGATGTGGGGTTCAAGGTGTGTCAGGGCACATTTTTGGGGTTCAGAGCGTCTCTGTGCCCCACTGAGGAGGTGCTGCCAGGTGTGGGTCAGGTGCTACCACGCGTGCGGGGACAGGAATTTGGGGACCCCGTGCTCCGCAGGTGGGAGCTGCAGGTGTGGGGTTCAGGGTGTGCCAGGGCACAGGTTTGGGGTCTGCTCTAAGTGTGGGGTCAGGGATGTCGGGGTGCATCTGTGGGGTCCCTGCGGCCCCCATGGGTCAGGAGCTGCAGGTGTGAGGTCCAGGTGCCGTTTTGGGGGTGGCGCTGCTATTTCGATGGGTGTCAATACCGTTTTTGGAGGTGTCGGGGCCGTTTCGGGGGATGACAATGGCTTTTTGGGAGGTGACAATGCCCTTTCAGGGAGTGACAGTGCCGTTTGAGGGGTGTCAATTCCATTTCGGGGGGTGGCAGTGCCGTTTTTAGGGGTGACAGTGCTGTTTTGGGGGTAATAATGCCGTTTTTGGGGGTGACAGTGCCGTTTTGGAGGTGACAATGCCATTTTTAGGGATGGCATTGCCGTTTTTGGGGGTGACAGTGCCGTTTTCAGGGGTGCCAATGCCGTTTTTAGGGGTGACAGTGCCGATTTTAGGGGTGACAGTGCCTTTGTGTCCCCAGCTCTGCTCGTGGCCGTCAGGATCAATGGCAAGGGCCGCGAGGTTCTGTACCTGGCCAAGGGTGACTCGGTCAAGCTGGGCTGTCCCTACGTCCTGGAGCCCGAGGACAACGGACCCCAGGGCGTGGGGATCGAGTGGATCCAGATCACCCCCGAGAGACCCGGCCCCGAGAACGTGGTGAGGGGCTCGGGCATGGTGGGGAGGGGGCGCGGGGATGGGGGGCAGGGGTGGGGCAGGTGAGGCTCAGCTGGGGAGGGAGGGACAGACAGGGAGAAGGACAGAAGGACAGGTACAGCAGGACAGAGAGGGACAGACAGGGACAAAGGGACAGGCAGGGAGAGGGACAGCAGGACAGAGAGGGACAGACAGGGACAGAGGGACAGGCAGGGACTGGGAAGGATAGGACAGACAGGGCAGTCAGGACTGGAAGGGACAGACAGGACAGGAAGGACTGGACAGGGTCTGGAAGTTCTGGGATGGGAAGGATGAGCAGAGACAGACAGGGACAGGCAGGACAGGAAGGGACAGGCAGGACTGGGAAAGTCTGGCAGGACAGGCAGGGACAGGGAAGGTTGGGGAGAACCAGGCAGAATCTGGAAATGCTGGGATGGGAAGGATGAGCAGGGACAGGCAGAACCGGAAGGGACAGACAGGACAGACAGGGACAAGAATGGACAGGCAGGACTGGGAAGGTCTGGGAGGGCAAGACAGGCAGGGATGGGCAGGGATAGGCAGGACAAGCAGGGACAGGCAGGATTGGGAAGGTCTGGGAGGGCAGGGACAGGCAGGACAGGCAGGGATGGGCAGGGACAGGCAGGACTGGGAAGGTCTGGCAGCGTCTGGGAGTGTCAGACTGGGAAGGACAAGGCAGGGCTGGGCTGGAGCTCAGACAAGGAGGCAGGGACAGGCACAGGCAGGGACAAACAGGGACAGGCAGGGCAGGTACAGGCAGGGACAAACAGGGACAGGCAGGGACGGGTACAGGCAGGGCAGGTACAGGCAGGGACAAACAGGGACAGGCAGGGCGGGTACAGGCAGGGACAGGGAGAGAAAAGCCCCAACACTAACAAACCTTATCCTCACCTAAACCAAACCCAAATCTTAACCCAAACCTAAACTCTGAGCCCAAATATATCCCCATCCCCAATCAACCCTAACCCAAGCCTAACCCCAATCCTAACCAACTTAACCCTAACCTAAACCCAAACCAAACCAAACCCCAACCCTAACCTAAACCCAACCAACCTCACTTAAACCCAACCCAAACCCTAACCCAACTCAGCCAACCCCAACCCAAACAACCGTTAACCCAAACCAAACCCAACCTAAACCCAACTCAAATGTAAACCCAGCTCTAACCTAAACACAAACCAAACCTTAACTTAAACCAAACCCAAACCCTAACCAAAACCCAACCCAACTCAAACGCTAACCCAACCTAAACCCAAATCCAAATCAAACCTTAACCCAAACCCAACCTCCATCCCTGTGGCCACTCTGACCTGTCCCCTGCTGTCCCCAGTTCCTGTCCTACCAAGACCACCACGTGAACTACGGCAGCTCGGGGCTGCAGGACTGCGTGGCCTTCGTGCCAAACTAAACCCAACCCTAACCTAAACCCAAACCCAACCCTAACCTAAACACAAACCAAACCTTAACTTAAACCAAACCCAGCCCTAACTCAAACTCAAACTAAACCAAACCCTAACGTAAACCCAACCCAAACCAAACCCTAACCCAACTCAAATGCTAACCCAACCCAAACCAACCCCAAACCCAACCCCCATCCCTGTGGCCACTCTGACCTGTCCCTGCTGTCCCCAGTTCCTGTCCTACCAAGACCACCACGTGAACTACGGCAGCTCGGGGCTGCAGGACCGCGTGGCCTTCATGCCAAACTAAACCCAACCCTAACCTAAACCCAAACCCAACCCTAACCTAAACACAAACCAAACCTTAACTTAAACCAAACCCAGCCCTAACTCAAACTCAAACTAAACCAAACCCAAACCCTAACGTAAACCCAACCCAAACCAAACCCTAACCCAACTGAAATGCTAACCCAACCCAAACCAACCCCAAACCCAACCCCCATCCCTGTGACCACTCTGACCTGTCCCTGCTGTCCCCAGTTCCTGTCCTACCAAGACCACCACGTGAACTACGGCAGCTCGGGGCTGCAGGACCGTGTGGCCTTTGTGCAGACGGACCCGGGCCAGCGCGACGCCTCCATCCGCGTGGCCGACCTGCAGGAGAGCGACACCGGCACCTACCAGTGCCGCGTCAAGAAGAACACGGTGGCCGTGCACGAGGTCATTGTCACCGTGCAAGGTGAGGCTGCCCTACGCCTGCCAGGAGTGGCCCCGGTGTCACCTGTCCCTTCCCGGTGTCACCTGTCCCTTCCCGGTGTCACCTGTCCCTTCCTGGTATCACCTGTCACCTCCCCGTGCCACGCTGAGTTCGTTGTGGTCACTCCAAATTCTGGTGGCACTGGCATTGTCACCTGTGCCCCTCTCATGTGGCACTTGGTGGCACTGCCAGTGTTACCTATGCCACTCTTATGTGTCCCTTGGCGGTTCTGGCAGTGTCACCTGTGTCCCTTTCATGTGGCCTTTGGTGGCCTTGGCAATGTCACCTGTCCCACTCCCAAGTCACTATCCTGTGTGACCCTTGGTGGCACTGGCAGTGTCGCCTGTGCCCTCTCATTTGGCCCTTGGTGACCCTGGCAATGTCACCTGTGCCCTCTCACCTGGCCTTGGCAGTGTCCCCTGTGTCCCTCTCTCACATGGCCCCTGGTGGCCCTGACCATGTCCCCTGTCCCCTCTCCAGGTGGCCCTGACAGTGTCCCGTGTCCCCCCACCCCAGGTGACTCCCGTCTCTTCCCCCATTCCCAGGTGTCCCCTGTCCTGGGTGACCCCTGGTGACCCCAATGGTGTCCCCTGAGTGGCCCTGACAGTGTCCCCTGTCCCCTGGTGTCCCCTGTCCCTTGTCCCCCCAGTTATTCCTGGCAGTGTCCCCATCCCCCTCCCGCATGTCCCTGTCTCCTCGTCTGTCCCTGCCGGTATCTCCGCTGGTGTCGCCGGTGTCCCGTTGTCCCCTGACAGTGTCCCCGCCCCTCTCCCACGTGTCCCTGTGCCTTCGGCTGTCCCCAACGGTGTCCCCAGTGTCCCCCGCTGGTGTCCCCACTGTCCTGACCGTGTCCCCGCTGGTGTGCCCTGTCCCCGTCGCTGTCCCTGCCACTGTCCCCGCTGTCCCCTGATGATGTCCCCGCTGTCCCCGCTGACTCGGTGTCGCTGTCCCAGCAGAGAAGCCGGCGGTGCCGCAGTGCTGGAGCGAGGGGGAGCTGATCGAGGGGGGCTCGGTGCTGCTGCGCTGCTTCAGCCGGGGGGGCACCGCGCCCCTCTCCTACCAATGGGCCAAACTGGCCGAGGGCTACGGGGGGGGGCGCCTGCCCTCGGGCACCCTGCAAGGTGGGTCAGGAGATTTTGGGGGGCTAAGAGAGGGTTCAGAGGGGGTTCAGAGGGTCCCTGCCCTCGGGGACCCCCAAAGTGGGCACTGGAGTAATTTTTTCAGGGATTTGGGGGGGTTCAGAAGAGGTTTAGGGGGTCTCTGCCCTCGGGCACCCTGCAAGGTACGTGAGGAAAGTTTGGGGGCTCAGAGGGGGTTTAGGGGGTTTTAGGAGGGTTTAGGAGGTCCCTGCCCTTGGGGACCCCAAAGTGGGCTCTGGACCAACTTCTTCGGTGATTTGGGGAAGTTTAGGGGGAGTTCAGGGGGTTTAGGGGGTCTCTGCCCTCGAGGAGCCCCAAAATGGTTGTAGGACCCCCCCGGGACTGGGGGTGTCTCAGGAGGGGATTTGAGGGCAGCGGCCATGGGGGGTAGGGGGGGGTCTGGCTGGGTGTCTGTGTGTCCATGTCTGTGTGTCCATTTGTCCCTGTCCCTGTGTCCATGTCTGTGCATCCATGTCCCTGTGTCTGTGTCTCCATGTCTGTGTGTCCATCTGTCCCTGTCCGAGTGTCCATGTGTCCATGTCTGTGCGTCCATGTCCCTGTGTCCCTGTCCATGTATCCATGTCCCTGTGTCCGTGTCTGTGTGTCCATGTCCCTGTGTCCATCTGTGCATTCATGTGTCCATGTGTCCCTGTCCATGTGTCCCTGTCTGTGTGTCCCTATGTCCCTGTGTCCATCTGTGCATTCATGTGTCCCTGTGTCCCTGTCCATGTGTCCCTGTCCGTGTGTCCATGTGTCCATGTCCATGTATCCATGTCCCTGTGCCCATGTCTGTGTGTCCATGTCCATGTCCCTGTGTCCATGTCTCTGTCACTCATGTCCCTGTCACCTGTGTGTCAATGAGTCCATGTCCATGTGTCCATGTCCCTGTCGCCCTTGTCCCTGTGTGTCCACGTCCACGTGTCCATGTCCCTGTCACCCTTGTCCCTGTGTGTCCATGTCCATGTGTTCATGTCCCTGTCACTCATGTCCCTGACACCTATGTCCATGTCCCTGCACTCCCACACCTCTGCATGCATCCATGTGTCCCTGTGTGTCCCTGTGTCTCTGTGTCCCTGTCCCTGTGTGTCCCAGTGCCCACATGTCCCTGTGTGTCCCTATGTGTCCCCCTGTGTCCCTGTCCCAGTGTCTCCATGTCCGTGTCCCCCTGTCCCACACCCCTACCCAGGGGACACAGATGGCACTGAGGTGACAGTGCCACCTGTGCTGTCCCGTCCTGTCCCCAGGCCGCGCTCCCGGTGACCTCCTGATCCGCAGCCTGACCGGGGCCCACGCTGGCACCTACCAGTGCCGGGTCACCAACCGTGTGGGGTACTCGGTGTGCCAGCTGAACCTGAGCCCTGGGCCCCGTGAGTGCCAGGGGACACTGGGGACACT